>NC_134092.1:55830912-56153797 GCF_000715075.1 Nicotiana tabacum | reverse complement strand
TAAAGTATCTATTAGGCTTGCTCAGCCGGGTTCACTTGGTTGAGCGCCGGTCGCGCTTCTCGAGGTTGGGATGTGATAAACTTGGTATCAGAGCCAGGTTTAAAAGTGTCCTAGGATGTCTTGGAGCCGTGTCTAGTAGAGTCCTCCTTATCGGTATGATGTCGACCACATCTATAAGTCTGAGGCTACTTGGACATTTAGGAATAATACTATTCTTTCATGTTCTCGATCGTGCGATAATAGTGATTGTAACATTTTTCCTCTTTTAACTCGTGCGTTGCTCTAATTTTCAGTACATGGCACCTAAAAATAGGGAAAGATTTGCCCAAGGAGCCAATGCCGCCTTAGGAGTTGCAGCTGACCCTTTACTTGGTGGGGCGGGTGAACACCCGAGGGGTGAGGATAATCCCCCGACTACTGAGGGTGCAGCGGTTCCTCCAACTGATATTCCAGTTTCACCTCCAGCTCCAGCTTCTGATTCTGGTGTTTCTGATGTTGATCTTAGGGGAGCCGTACCGATGTTGGCACAGATAGTAGCTTCTTAGGCCCAAAGATCAAGTGTTAGGCCTACTTCTTCCATTCAGCCAGGGGAATCTGCTAATTCCAGGGTAAATAAGTTTTTTCAGTTAGATCCTCTAGTGTTTATGGGTACTAATCCCGAGGAGGACCCCCAGGACTTCATTGATGAGATGCACATGACTCTCCGGGTTATGCATGCTATATAGACGGAGGGAGTGGAGTTTACCTCCTACCGCCTGAAAGGGGTGGCCTATTCTTGGTTTGAGTTATGGGAGGAATCCCGTGAGTAGGAAAGCCCTCTGGCAAGGTGGGGTGAGTTCACTGATGCCTTTATGGATCATTTATTGCCTGCCGAAACTAAGGCAGCCCGTACCGCTGAGTTTGAAAGCCTGAAGAAGGGTAGTATGAATGTGTGGGAGTATCATATAAAGTTTGCACGCTTGTCCAAGTATGCTATTCACATGTTGCACACTATGGAGGCTAGAGTGCGCCGGTTTGTACATGGGCTTAGCCCTTTGGTTATTAATGAGGCCGCTACAATTGCCTTGAATTTTGATATGAACTATGGTAAGATGGTGGCATTTGCTCAAGCCACAGGGACCCACAAATTGAAGAATAGAATGGAGCGTCAGAGTAGCAGCAAGGCCCGGTCCGCGGGCAACTTTGGTAGTCCTTCTAGTGGTGGTGGTGGTGGTAGGTCGGCATTCAGGGGAGGGTCATCAAGATCATCTCAATCATTCGCGTAGTCGTCGATGAGTGCACATTCATCTGGACCCAGTTAGTGTGGGACCCCACCAGCAGGGTCGGCCCGACAGAAGGTTTCATCATCGGAGGCTCTCATGCCCTAAGTGTTGGGGGATGCACTTTGGGGCTTCCTTCATAGACCTACCTATATGCTATGGGTGTGGTGTGAGGGGTCACATTCAGAAGAATTGCCGCTCGTCTCGCCGAAATATGGGCAGAGGTAGGGCGCAACCAACTAATTCTGCAGCTACTACATCCACAGCACCTCCAGCTCGAGGCACCCCAGCACTCACATGGCATGGTGCAGCTAGGGGTGGTGCACACAATTCAGGAGGGCCTAGCAGATTTTATGCTATGCGGAGGCATCGGGATTCAGAGGCTTCTCAAGATGTTGTCACAGGTATATTGACTGTCCAATCTCATGATGTATATGCTCTTATTTATCCCGGTTCTACTTTTTCCTATGTTACCCCTTATGTTGCTATGGAATTTAGGATAGAACCGGAACAGCTTCCTAAGCCATTCTCTGTATCTACTCTGGTTGGCGAGTCTATTGTGGCTGCACGAGTTTATAGGGGTTGTGTTGTCACGGTACGTGGTCGGTACACCGTGGCCGATCTCATTGAATTGGGGATGGTCGATTTTGTTGTAATTATGGGAATGGATTGGCTTTATTCATGTTTTGCCAAACTAGATTGCCGAACTTGGACAGTGAGGTTTGAATTTCCAAATGAGACAGTTTTTGAGTGGAAGAGGGATAATGTAATGCCAAAAGGTAGGTTTATTTCTTACCTTAAGGCCACAAGATGATTAATAAGGGGTGTATCTATCATTTGGTCTGGGTTGCAGACACTGATGCTGAGGCACCTACACTCGATTCTATGCTAGTGGTGAGTGAATTTTCGAAGGTCTTTCCTGATGAGCTCCCTGGGATTCCGCCATACAGGGAGATTGATTTTGGGATTGATGTGATGTCAGGCACGCAACCTATATTTATTTCATGCTACAAGATGGCACCAGCAGAATTGAAGGAGCTAAAGGAAAAATTAAAGGATTTGTTAGAGAAAGGTTTCATCCGACCAAGTGTGTCGCCATGGGGCGCACCAGTTCTCTTTGTGAGGAAGAAAGATGGATCACTGAGGATGTGTATTGACTACTGGCAGCTCAACAAAGTCACAATAAAAAACAAATACCCATTACCAAGAATAGATGATTTGTTTGATCAGTTAAATGGTGCTAGGTACTTCTCCAAAATTGATTTACGGTCCGAGCACCACCAATTGATGATCAAGGAGTAGGATATTCCGAAAATAGCTTTCAGGACCCGGTATGGGCAGTTTGAATTTCTAGTAATGTCTTTTGGGCTAACAAATGCCCCGACAGCTTTCATGGATCTTATGAATCGGGTTTTCAAGCCTTTTCTCTATTCCTTCATCAAAGTATTCATTGACCATATTCTTGTATATTCACAAGGTCGAGAGGACCATGCCGAACATCTAAGGGAAGTTTTGCAGACTCTTCATCAGCACCAATTGTACGCGAAATTTTCAAAATGTGAATTTTGGCTCGTATTTGTCACCTTCTTGGTGTGAGGCAGCAGGGCCGCTTGAGTAGGGTTTTGGTATTGTGTTTACACCTCCACCCGCATACATTGTGGTGAGGCGGCGGGGCCACTTTGTGTGGAAATGGTTATAGAGGATCTCATCTTGAATTCTATAAATGTTAATGACTGCTCTTGATAAGCTTGCATTGGTTTAAATGGCTATCTATGCTATTCTATTGTCATCTTGATTCATCATATTCATACTATATTTCCGAGTTCTTAAATTGGTGTTTGGTTTTCATACTAGTACTATTCGACATGTACTAATGTCCCTTTTGTCGGGGGCGCTGTATCTTTAATGGATGCAGGTGGTTCCACAGCGGAGCATACTGACCGGTGATAATAGTGCTCATTCTTCCCAGCGGACTTGGTGAGCCCCATCTCATTCTGAGGTTGTGCATCTTTTGTTTCTTATGTGTTTTGAGGTATAGTCGAAGCCTTGTTGCCGGCACTATCATTGTACTCTTTGGTATTTTTAGAGGCTCCGTAGACTAAGTGTGGGTTGTGTATGGGTGTTGGGAGTGTTAAGCATATTGTGTTGTGATTAAATCACTTGTTCCACTTTGAACCATGAAGGTGTGAATATGTGTATTTTTAGACTTAGTAGTGAAGCAACTAATGAAACAATTTAGTATTGTATGTATGAACTTCCTACTGTCAAATTAATGAAATCATGTCTTCTCTTGATCATGGGTGAGTCGGTAGAAAGTATCTATTAGGCTTGCTCAGTCGGGTTCCCTCGATTGAGCACCGGTCGTGCTTCTCGAGGTTGGGGCGTGACATGAAGTCGAGGTAATGGAGGAGAATTATAAAGAAAACCAAGAAGACAATTCCAACAATCAAAGGGTGAATGATCAGGAAACTGCACAACATGTGACTGTTAAGGTGTTTCATCATGACATTGGCCAACAAGTTATGATGACCTTTGTATATGCAAAATGCCCAGCTCTTGAGAGGCTAGAATTGTGGGATAACTTGTATTATCTTGCAAGTGATATCGAGATGCCATGGATGGTTGGTGGAGACTTCAATGTGATACTTAATGAAGATGAAAAGATTGGTGGTCGTCCACCGTATCCTTCAAAATATGAAGACTTTGCATATTGTGTTAATTCCGGTGGATTGTTTGATTTAGTCTACAATGGGATTCCTTTTACTTGGTGGAATGGAAGGCCTAATGCTGAATGTATGTTCAAGAGACCGGACATGATTTTTTTGAATCTTCCTTTCCTGAATCTATTTATTACTATTGAGGTTGAACATTTGATAAGAACTGCCTCTGATCATGCTCCATTGTTCATGAGTTGTGGAGACCATTTAGATTCCTCAACTTTTGGACCAAACATGAGACTTTTTCTTGGTAAGACAGAATTGGCAAGCAGACTTCATTGGGGACCCTTTTTCTTATGTTCAAGCACAAATTGAAGAATGTAAAAGTTGCACTGTCCAAATGGAGCAAATCCACTTATGGTGACATCTTTAAGCAATTGGCAATCTTGGAAGATATTGTAAAGGTGAAAGATATGTCGTTTGAGGAAGAACCAACAATTACTAATAGGATTGTGCTACAGTAGGCCCAGGCAGAACTGAAGAAGTACATGAGTATTAAGGAGCAATATTGGAAGCAGAAAGCTGGGATGACTTGGTTTACTGAGGGAGATAGAAATACTAGCTTTTTTCACAATCATGTGAATGGCAAAAGGAAGAAGCTGCAACGGAAGAGGATCCAAAATGGAGGAGGAATATGGATAGAGGGACTTGATCAATTGGCTACTGCTGCAGTGGAATTTTACAAGAATCAGTTCACAAAAGAAGTTGATCCTATAGATTATTTAATTCCTGAAAATGTGCCTACTATGGTGACTGATGAACAAAATCTGGAGCTATGTAGATACCCTGATCTTGATGAAGTCAAGGATTCATTGTTTGAGCTTAGTGGGGATAGTGCAAGTGGTCCTGATGGATTCACTGGAACACTTTATCAAGAATGTTGGGATATTGTTGGTTATGATATTAACAACATGATACTGCATTTCTATGGAGGTGCTAAACTGCCTAAGTCCATCACACACACCAACTTGGTACTATTGCCTAAGAAATCTATGGTGCGAACTTTCTCTGACCTTAGGCCTTTAAGTTTGAGCAATTTCATCAAAAAGGTGATTTCCAGGGTGATACATGATAGATTGGAGAAGTTGTTAGCTGCCTTGATATCACCTAACCAATCTGGCTTTGTGAAGGGTAGGAGTATATTTGAAAACATCCTTCTAACACAAGAGATAGTTACTGATATAAGGTTCAGAGCTAAGCCATCCAATGTTGTGATTAAGCGGGACAAGGCCAAGGCACGTGATAGGGTCTCTTGGAAGTACTTGATGCATGTTCTAAGGAAGATAGGGTTTGCGAAGCATTGGTCAGCCCAAAACACATCACAAGGAAGTCATAGTGACCATAATGAGTCCTAAATGCCGTCTTCAAAATATCTGAGTCCCGAATCATCAACTGGTGATACCCAGACCTCAAAATATTCTTATAAAATACTCTAGCTCCCTGAAGCTGGTCAAATAAGTCATCAATGTACGACAAAGAATACTTGTTCGTAATTGTAACTTTGTTCAACTGCATATAGCTGATGCACATCTGCATAGTACCATCCTTCTTCGTCACAAACAAAACTAGTGCACCCTAAGTGTAAGGCCCCATGAAAATGTTTCCTAAAAGTCGGGGTTCTGTGATGTTGGGGTAGGCGTAGAGGTTAACAATAGTAAAACTTTTTCGCATCGGGCTTGTGAGCAGCGGTTCGGACTTTTTGGATTGAACAGTGCACTGGGGAGTTGAAAGAAATTATTTGGAAAGAAATAAGCATTTCTGTTGCCTATTCTACGACCGCAGCACCACTCTGCGGACCGCAGAATGGTCGCAGAGTGAGTTAATTTTCTGGGCCATTTTGATATCATTTTCGCGGTCTATTATGCAACCGCATAGTCGTATCGTGGGCCCAACTCTTGTCGCACAATCCATCTTGAAGTTTTGCGGAGGGAGGTTCTGCAGTGCATTATGCGACCGCAGAACAGGTTTGCAGGCCGCATAGTGACCACAGCTCCGGTCAGTTCCTTTTCTAGTTTTGGCACTCAGATTATGCGGCCGATATGCGAACCACATAACCATTCTGCGGTCGCATATGCAATCACATATCCTGTTTCGGGGCTTCATTTTTAGGGGTTTTTAAACCCGACCCTATTTTGTTAAAACATGTACCATATCTCATTTTGAGCATATTTATGATATTCTAAAGTGAGAGAGAGAGGTCTTAGAGTGAGGGAGAAACATTCAACCGATTATCCATCAATTCTTGCTCAACCATTGAGGATTAATAAAGGAAGTCTTCACCCTAAAGGTGAGAATCTATGTCCTAGTTCTCAATTTTGAAAGTTTACAAAAATGGGTTAAATAGAGAGACAAATATTGGGTGTGGGGGGTGTAGTCTTGCATGAATGTATCCTTGAAGTATGTAGGAAGGTTATGAGCTAAAAATGGTAGAGAATGGGTTGAGAAATGGTGGAATCTTCCACAAAAAGGGCCTTAAAACATTGATGCACACCTAGTATTTGATAATATGCTCAAATGAGCTAAAACCATGATCATTTTCCTAATTTTGGTTCAACTTGTTATATTTCTAAAATAGATTGAAGTTGCTAAGAATTCCGGATCATTTTATAGTTTGAGAAGCTCAATTGAGGTAGTATGGTTAAACCCCTTTCTTCTTAGAATCTAATCCCCCGATGTTCATGTAATTGGAGTAAGTCCTTGATCATTATTGAATTGGCTATTCCTAAGATGGTTGTGTTGAAGGATATATGTTCAATGTTTATTCTAAATGCTTCATCATGTCATCTTTCCATTTGAGGATGTGTTCAAAATGTGGAATATGTCTTAGAAATGTTAAGACTTCATGTCAAAATCGAAATAAGGGTTGTTATGCCAAATTGTATGAAGAGCCTCTATATGCCTAAGATTTCCCAAATTGCTCATATGTGAATTTAATGTCTTGAATGGGAAGCTTTATTGTTGTTGATAATGATAATGATATTTGAATGTGGAAAAGGGAACTGGAACTATGAAATACGGCCAAGTGCCAAGAATGACTTTGTAATCATGATCACTAGTGCCAATGAATCGAATGAATATGAAAGAATTATGATGTGAGATGATTGACTGAAAAAGGTAACGTCTTGGGTGAGACGGCCTAGCCAATCGGGCCGTGATCGGATGACATATCGCACACATGGTGGTGACTGTACTGGAAATTATGATGAAATTGTGGTTATGGTTGATGTCTCAAATAAGACAACCTGGCCGATCGGGTCGTGATCAAACTTCGTGTAAGAACAAGGTGGTAGTGTGAATTATGGTACATCGGCACTAAAAATCACCCAATCTAATAACATGGAAATCGACTTGAGAACTTATGTGATCCTTATTTGATGTTTTAGTATTGTTTGAAGCTCTTATTGAACTCATGACTGTTTCCCCCTTGTTTTATTATTCATTCTATTGAGATGGTGTTTAGTTTTACATACTAGTACTATTCGACAGTACTAACGTCCCTTTTGCCGGGGGCGCCACATCTTTAAATGGATGCAGGTGCTTCCATAGCTGGTAGTGTTAATCAGCAATAGCAGTACACCTTCCTTCTAGCAGACTTGGTGAGCCCCACCTCATTCCGGGGTCATGTATCTTTTCTATATTTTGTTATCACGTTGTGAGGTATAGCCGGGGCCTTGTTGCCAGCACTATCATTGTACTCCTTTATATCTTTTAGAGTCTCTATAGACACTATGTGTGTTGTGCATGGGTACTGGGGAAGTCAAACTCATTATGTTGTGCTTGAATTACTATTTCTACTTCAGATTATGAAAAATGTATGTGAAATTGAGACTTTAAAATAAAGTAACTAATGGAAATTAATTGGTATTGTAGACATGATCACTTGATTGTTTGATTAACGTATATATACATTCTATTTATTCATGAATGAGTTTGGGTAGAAGAAAATCTAATAGGCTTGCTCGGCCGGGTTCATTCGGTTGAGCGCCGGCCGCGCTCCTCAGTTTTGGGGCGTGACAAACTTGGTATCAGAGCCTAAGGTTTTATAGTGTCCTAGGATGTCTCGAAGCCGTGTCTAGTAGAGTCCTTCTTATCGGTGTGTTGTCGACCACATCTATAAGTTGGAGGCTACTTGGACATTTAGGAATAATACCCTTCTTTGATATTCTGAATCGTGCGATGAAACGGATTGTGAGTCTGATCCTCCTCTAACTCGTGCATTCTTTACCTTTCAGTACATGGCACCTAAAAAGAGAGAAAGAACTGGCCAAGGAGCCAATGCCATCTTAGGAGTGGCAGTTGAACCTTTACTTGGTGAGGCGGGTGAACAGCCAAGGGGTGAGGATAATCCCCTGACTGCTGCATTGCATAATTCCACTACACCTGTTCAGTCCCTGCACCTACTGAGGGTGCAACGGTTCCTCCAACTAATATTTCGTTTCCACCACCAGCCCCAGCTTCCGATTTCGAAGTTTCTGTTGTTGATCTTAGGGGAGCTATCAAGATACTGACATAGATAGTGGCTTCTCAAGCCCAAAGATCAAATGTTGCGCCCACTTCTTCTAGCCAACAAGGGGATTCTATTGGTTCTAGAGTGAACAGGTTTCTTCAGTTGGATCCTCCGGTGTTCACTGGTGCTAGTCCCGAGGACGACCCACAGGACTTCATTGATGATATGCATAAGACTCTCAGGGTTATGCGCACTACTGAGACGGAGGGAGTGGAGTTGGACGCCTACCACCTGAAAGGGGTGGCCTATTTTTGGTTTGAGCTGTGGGAGGACTCTTGGGAGGAAGAGAGCCCTCCAGCGAGGTGGAGTGAGTTTCCTGACGCTTTCATGGACCATTTCTTGCCGGCCGAGACTAGGTAAGCTCGTGCCTCAGAGTTTGAGAACCTTAAACAAGGAAGTAAGAATGTGTGGGAGTATCACATAGAGTTTGCGCGTCTGTCTAAATATGCCATTCTCATATTGCCTACTATGGAGGCTAGAGTGCGTCAGTTTGTGCAGGGCCTTAGCCCCTTCGTTATCAATGCGGCCGCTACAACTGCCTTGAATTCAGATATGAACTATGGGAAAATCGTAGCATTTGCTCAAGCTACAGAGGACCGTATATTGAAGAACAGAAGGGAGCGAGAGGGTACCACTAAGGCCCGGTCCACGGGCAACCTTGGAGATTCATTTGGTAGTGGAAGATCAGTTTTTAGGGGGGGGTCATCAGGGCCATCCCAGTCTTATGCTCAGTTTTCAGCCAGTGCATCGCCAACGGGGCACAATCAGAAGCAGGGGAGTCACTTCAGGCCCAATCATGGCAGTAGGGGGCCCCACCATTAGGGCTGATCAGGAGGGAGATTCCAATAGTAGCGGAGACCCCAATTCCCCAAGTGTGGGAGGATGCATATAGGGATCTGCTACCAGGACCTGCCGGCATGTTAAGGGTGCACAATGAGGGTTCATATTTAGAGGGAGTGTCATTTATCCCGCCAGGGTGCGGGCAGGGGCACATCACAGCCATCCAGTTCTGTAGCTGCTATATCTTCAGCACCCCCTCCAGCTCGAGGCACTCTGGCACCATCAGGGCGTGGTGCAGCTAGGGGTGGTGCACAGATTTCAGGAGGACCCAACCATTTCTATGCTATGAGTGGTCGCCAGAATGCAAAGGCTTCTCCAGATGTTGTCACAGGTATATTGATTGTACAATCTCATAATGTATATGCCCTTATTGATCCCGGTTCCACCTTGTCCTTTGTTACCCCTTATGTTGCTATGGAATTTGGGATAGAACCAGAACAGCTTCCTGAGTCATTCTCTGTATCTACTCCGGTTGACGAGTCTATTGTGGCCGCACGGGTTTATAGGGGTTGTGTTGTCAAGGTACATGGTCGGGACACCGTGGCCGATCTCATTGAATTAGGGATGGTCGATTTTGATGTAATTATGGGAATGGATTGGCTTTATTCATGTTTTTCCAAACTCGATTGCCGAACTAGGACTGTGAGGTTTGAATTTCCAAATGAGCCAATTGTTGAGTGGAAGTGGGATAATGTAATGCCAAAAGGTAGTTTTATTTCTTACCTTAAAGCCATAAAGATGATTAATAAGGGGTGTATATATAATTTGGTCCGGGTTGCAGACATCGATGCTGGGGCACCTACACTCGATTATGTGCTAGTGGTGAGTGAATTTACGGAGGTCTTTCCTGATGAGCTCCCTGGGATTCCGCCAGACAGGGAGATTGATTTTGGGATTGATGTGATACCAGGCACGCAGCCTATATTTATTCCGCGCTAGAGGATGGCACCAGCAGAATTGAAGGAGCTAAAGGAACAATTGAAAGATTTCTTAGAGAAGGGTTTCATCCGACCGAGTGTGTCACCATGGGGTGCACCAGTTCTCTTTGTGAGGAAGAAATATGGATCACTGAGGATGTGTATTGACTACCGGCAGCTCAACAAAGTCACAATCAAAAATAAGTACCCAGTACCAAGAATAGATGATTTGTTTGATTAGTTACAGGGTGCTAAGTACTTCTCTGAAATTGATTTATGGTCCGGGTACCACCAATTGAAGATGGGGGAGCAGGATATTCCGAAAATAGCTTTCAGGACCCGGTATGGGCACTTTGAATTTCTGGTAATGTCTTTTGGGCTAACAAATACCCCAGCAACTTTCATGGATCATATGAATTGGGGTTTCAAGCCTTTTCTCGATTTCTTTGTCATAGTGTTCATTGACGATATTCTTGTGTATTCACGAGATCGGGAGGACCATGCCGATCATCTCAGGGCAGTGTTCCAGACTCTTCATCACCACCAATTGTACGCCAAATTTTCAAAATGTGAATTTTGGCTCGAATCTATCACCTTCTTGGGTAATGTTGTCTCCAGAGTAGGAATTAAGGTTGATCCTCCAAAGATTGCAGCGGTGAAGAATTGGCCTTGACCTATAACACCAATATAGATTCGCAATTTCTTAGGCTTAGCTGGGTATTAGAGAAAGTTTATGGAGGGTTTTTCTACTCTTGCCTCTCCGTTGACTAAATTAACTCAAAAGGCAATTAAGTTCCAATGGTCAGATGCTTGTGAAAGGAGCCTCCAGTTGTTGAAATTGAGATTGACTACAGCACTAGTGTTGACTCTACCAGACGGTACAGATGGATTTGTGTTATATTGTGATGCTTCAAGGATCGGGCTTGGGTGTGTATTAATGCAACACGATAAGGTTATAGCTTATGCTTCTAGGCAACTCAAGAATCATGAAACGAACTATCCAACGCATGACTTAGAACTTTCGGTGGTGGTTTTTGCATTAAAGATTTGGCGTCATTAATTGTATGGGGTCCATGTGGATGTATTCATAGACCACAAGAGCCTTCAATATATTTTCAAACAAAAGGATCTGAATCTGAGACAGGGAAGATGGCTTGAGTTACTCAAGGATTACGACATCGATATCCTATATCACCCGGAGAAGGACAATGTTGTGGCGGATGCTCTTAGCTGGAAATCTATGGGTAATTTCTCACACTTAGAGGTATGTCAAAGGCCGTTGGCCAAGGAAGTTCACCGATTGGCTAGCTTGGGAGTTCGTCTTGCGGACTCTAGTGAAGGAGGGGTAATTGGGCAAAATAGGGCTGAATCATTGCTTGTCATATAAGTCAAAGAGAAGCAGTACGATGATCCATTGTTGGTAAAACAGAAGGAGGGGATTCATAAACATAAAACTATGACTTTTACTCTTGGCATGGATGATGTTACACTAAGGTACCAAGGGCGGCTATGTGTTCCAAATATAGATGATCTCTGGGAAAGAATCATGACCGAGGCTCACACTTCTAGGTATTCCATGCACCCAAGTTCTACTAAGATGTATCATGATCTTAAGGAAGTTTATTGGTGGAATGACATGAAAAGGAATGTGGTGGACTTTGTAGCAAGGTGTCCAAATTGTCAGCTAGTGAAGGCCGAACACCAACGGCCTGGTGGGTTGGCACAAAACATAGAGATCCCAATGTGGAAGTGGGAAATGAGTAATATGGATTTTGTGGTATGATTACTGCGTACAACGCGCAAGTTTGACTCAATTTGGGTGATTGTGGATCGGCTCACGAAATCAGCTCATTACTTGCCAGTTAAATCTACCGACACAGTGGAACAGTATGCTCAGTTGTATATCAAGGAAATAGTCAGGCTACATGGTACTCCAGTTTCTATCATTTCCGATCGAGGGGCCCAATTCATGGCAAATTTTTGGAAGAAGTTTTAGCAAGGTTTGGGTACTCAGGTGAATCTTAGTACAACCTTCCATCCACAGACCGATAGGCAAGCAGAGCCGACTATTCAGCCGCTTGAGGACATGTTGCGTGCTTGTGTTCTTGATTTCAAGGGTAGCTAGAATGATCATTTGCTACTCATAGAGTTTGCTTATAACAACAGCTATCATACTAGCATTCAGATGGCACCGTTTGAGGATTTTTATGGAAGGAGATGTAGATCTCTCATCGGGTGGTTCGAGATCGGTGAAGCAAGGTTGATTGGACCAGACCTCGTGCATCAGGCCATGGAAAAAGTTAAGATCATTAAGGAGCGATTGAAGACTTCTCAAAGTCATCAGAAGTCCTATTCGGATGTTCGTCATATGGATTTGGAGTTCAAAGAAGATGATTGGGTATTCTTGAAAATTCCCCCATAAAAGGTATAATGCAAATTGGTGATAAAGGGGAATTGAGTCCGAGGTATGTCGGACCGTACAGAATCATTTAGAGGATCGGTGAGGTGTCATACAAGCTTGAGCTACCACCTGAGATGTCATTAGTGCACCCAGTGTTTCACGTGTCTATGTTGAAGAAAGGAATTGGAGATCCGTCACTCATTGTGCCAGTTGAGACCATTGAAGTTAATGAGGAACTGTCATATGAAGAAATTCCAGTTGCCATTCTTGATAGGCAAGTCTGGAAGTTGAGAAATAAAGAAATTGCGTCCATGAATGTGCTATGGCGAAACCAACAGGTTAAAGAGGCTACTTGGGAAGCCGAGGAGGAAATGAAGAAAAAGTATCCTTATTTGTTTGATTAGCCATGTATTTATAAAGTTGTAATTTATGAAAATTCTAAGAGTTTCGTTCTATGAATTATGTACCATTTGTAGAGTTGATGTTAATGGTGCTCCTTTCCTGGTAATATATTGCTTCTGAGGACACAGTTGGTGTTTTTATTGTGTTATAATGCATCATTGGATTATATATAGGTTTTGAGAATGTGTTTCTGGGGCTCTCTGGCAGGTGGATAGACCTAGTTACAAAGGAAACTCTGGCGAAAGTTTTGGGAATTTAGGGAGTTAGTCAAATTTCGGGCTGATGGTATGTGGTATAAAAACTGAGTTGTATAAGATGCTAATAGTGAACCTTGGCTCTCATTCGAGGATGAATGATCTTAAGTGGGGGAGGATGTAAGGCCCCGAAAAAATGTTTCCTAAAAGCCGGGGTTCTGTGATGCCGGTGCAGGCGTAGAGGTTTATAATAGTAGCAATTCTTCGCGCCGGGCTTGTGAGCCGCGATTCAGACTTTTTGGATTGAACAATGTGCTGGGGAGTTACAGGAAAATATTTGGCAAAAATAGGCATTTCTGCAACCTATTCTGCGATCGCAAAACCACTCTGCGGACCGCAGAATGGTCGCAGAGTGAGTCAGCTTTCTGGGCCATTTTGATGTCATTTTTGCGGTCTATTATGCGACTGCATAATCGTTTCGCGGGCCACACTCTTGTCGCACAATCCTTCTTGAAGTTTTGCGGAGAGAGGTTCTGCGGCACATTATGCGACCACAGAACAGGTCTGCAGGCCACATAGTGACCGCAGACCCGGTTAGTTCCTTTTCCAGTTTTGGCACTCAGATTATGCGGTCGATATGCGGACCGCATAACCATTTTGCTGTCACATAAGTGACCGCATATCCTGTTTCGGGGCTTCATTTTTTGGGGTTTTTAAACCTGACCCTATTTCATTAAAACATGTATCATAGCTCATTTTGAGCATATTTCTGATATTCTAGAGTGAGAGAGAGAGTTCTTATAGTGAGGGAGCAACCTTCAACCTATTATCCCTCAATTCTTGCTCAACCATTAAGGATTAACAAAGGAAGTTTTCACCCTAAAGGTGAGAATCTATGTCCTAGCTCCCTATTTCGAAATTTTACAAAAATGGGTTAAATAGAGAGACAAATATTGGGTGTGGGGGTTGTAGTCTTGCATGCATGTATCCTTGAAGTATGTGGGAAGGTTGTGACCTAAAAATCGTAGATAATGGGTTGGGGAATGGTGGAATATTCCACAAAAAAGGGCCTTAAAATATTGATGCACACCTAGTGTTTGATAATATGCTCAAATGAGCTAAAACCATGATCATCTTCCTAATTTTGGTTCAACTTGTTATATTTCTAAAATAGATTGAAGTTGCGAAAAATTCCGGATCATTTTAGAGTTTGAAAAGCTCAATTGAGGTATGTTGGTCAAACCCCCTTCTTCTTAGAATCGAATCCCCCGGTGTTCATGTAATTGGAGTAAGTCCTTGATCATTATTGAATTGGCTATTCCTAATGTGGTTGTGTTGAAGGATGTATGTTCAATGTTTATTCTAAATGATTCATCATGTCATCTTGCCATTTGAGGATGTGTTCAAAATGTGGAATATGTATTAGAAATATTAAGACTTCATGTCAAGATCGAAATAAGGGTTGTTATGCCAAATTGTATGAAAAGCCTCTATGTGCCTAAGATTTCCCAAATTGCTCATATATGAATTTAATGACTTGAATGGGAAGCTATGTTGTTGCTGATAATGATAATGATATTTGAATGTGGAAAAGGAAACTGGAACTATGAAATTTGGCAAAGTGCCAAGAATGACTTTGTAATCATGATCACTAGTGCCAACGGATCGGGCCGTGATCGGATGCCATGCCGCACACATGGTGGTGACTGTGCTAAAAATTCTGATGAAATTGTGGTTATGGGTTATGTCTCAAATAAGACAACCTAGCTGATCGGGTTGTGATCGGACTCCGTGTAAGAACACGGTGGTATTGTGAATTATGGTACATCGGCACTAAAAATCACCTAATCTAATAACATGGAAATCGACTTGAGAACTTATGTGATCCTTATTTGATGTTTTAGTATTGTTTGAAGCTCTTATTGAACTCATGATTGTTTCCCCCTTATATTATTATTCATTCTATTGAGATGGTGTTTCATTTTACATACTAGTACTATTCGACAGTACTACTGTCCCTTTTGCCGGGGGCGCTACATCATTAAATGGATACAGGTGGTTCCATAGTAGGCAATGTTGATCAGCAATAGCAGTACACCTTCCTCCTAGCAAACTTGGTGAGCCCGACCTCATTCCGGGGTCATGTATCTTTTGTACATTTTGTTATCACGCTGTGAGGTATAGTCGGGGCCTTGTTGCCGACACTGTCATTATACTCCTTTGTATATTTTAGAGGCTCTGTAGACACTATGTGGGTGGTGCATGGGTACTGGGGAAGTCAAACTCGTTATGTTGTGTTTGAATTACTATTTCCACTTCAGATTATGAAAAATGTATGTGAAATTGAGACTTTAAAATGAAGTAACTAATGGAAAGTAATTGGTATTGCAGACATGATCACTTTATTGTTTGATCAACGAAAATATATATTCTCTTTATTCATGAATGAGTTTGGGTAGAAGGAAATCAGTTTGGGTAGAAGGAAATCTAATAGGCTTGCTCAGCCAGGTTCACTCTATTAAGCGTCGGTCGCGCTCCTCGGTTTTGGGGCGTGACACTAAGGTGACACACTAGGCCTAATGAACCCCTTATCATGAAGCTCCTGAAGCTGCTCTTTCAATTCTTTTAGCTCTGTTGGTTCCATGCAATACGGAGGAATAGAAATGGGTTGAGTGCCCGGCACCAAGTCTGTCACGACCTATATTGATGGGCCGCGATGGGCACCCAGTGCCTTACTCAACCGAATACCTACATAACGTATCTTTATTATCATAATATCATGGGTAAATGAGCCGAAAGGGCCGTCATGATATAACCAGGATAAAACATAAGGGAATACTCGACATACGATGACCCAACATGGAATACAAACTTATACATGTGACATACGGACATATAGGACCGAAATGATCATTTGTACACTCAACACATAGGCCGACAAGGCAATACAATCATCCATATACATGACATATGTCTACAAGCCTCTAAGAGTACATAAACATTATAAAGGCCAGGACAGGGGCACGACATACCAATCTATACATTCCAAAGCATACTTACCAAATAGGCGACTCCGGAGCAAGTGGAGTGCACCAACACGTTCCGCTCAGCTGATAGCCTACTAGGAGGACTGTCAACCTGTATATCAGGACCTGCAGGCATAAAACGCAGCATCCTCAGGCAAAAGGGACGTCAGTACAAATAAAGTACTGAGTAGGTAATACATGAAAAGCAGTACATAAAAGACATGAAAGAAACATGGAGTAAATGACTCAACATGTAAGTCTTAATAGCTCAATGAATCAAACCTCTGAGGGCATCCCACGATATCAACTCGACCTCGGTGGGCAAAATCATCAACGTATACCAGCTGATCAAGTGGTGGTGCGTATATAATGCCATAACCTTTACCCATACCCCGTAACAAGGGCCTCCTCCAGTACCATATACCAAGAACAAACAACCAGACAATCTACCAACATATAAGTATCAATAACAAGACATCATATAACAACAACAAGTCACAACTACTTCACGATGAGCGGCATGCTCTGATTGGAATTTGTATACCCCATATCACCCGTTATAGACTTCTTACTTTAAATTAAAAGTATAATTAGCATGATAATGAAGTCATTCATCTATAATGCCTTATACCATATATCTATAACAAAGAACACAATCCACAACTCCAACTATCCTCAATTAGCAGCTTTATTCTCTAGTTCATGTCTACTCCATCCATTTAACTTAATCTACATCAAGATAACCTTAAGCACATGCAAGGACACAATATAATTATCTCCTATAGTAGCTTCAAGTCAAAATCCAAGTTATATTTACCTTACAACATCCCTCAATGGCAAAACAACACCATAGAAGTGACTTAAGTTAATCTTCACTTCCAATCAAAAGTTTCATATGTTTCTTTCATTAATTCACTTGATAAATATAAAGACATGCATAACAACAGAAACCATATCATAATAAAGTTATTTTC
This sequence comes from Nicotiana tabacum, assembly GCF_000715075.1. Classification (NCBI taxonomy): domain Eukaryota; kingdom Viridiplantae; phylum Streptophyta; class Magnoliopsida; order Solanales; family Solanaceae; genus Nicotiana; species Nicotiana tabacum. The sequence continues at coordinate 56,136,560 of NC_134092.1, read as the reverse complement.
TCAAATTACACAGATATATATATATATATATATAGCCTTTAAACAACCCAACAAAAGATAACATCTCTTCCCCTTTCAAGTGCTATCTAATTATCTTTCTCTCCAACACCACAACCATCATGTATTTAAACTTAAACACAATCAAAATAATGTTAAACGTACCTTAGGCAGTTGATACAATTCAAACCCTAAGATTAAATTATCTCACCATCATCCTTATACACATCACAACACCATATATGGGTTATTCTTCATCTTTGGCTAAGTTTGATGTTGGATTATGGCGTATTTTTTTTGGAATTTGTTTGGAGCCTTAGGGGAAATTTTTGTGAGGGTTTGGAGAGTGTTATTATGAAAGGAGGTCGAAAAATGAACAAATCTCATCCTAAAAACGAGATAAAAATAGATGTAGATCGGCCACCGACCAAGTGGGTCCCACAGGGGCTGCCTGCACAGTCTTGCAAAAATGAGAATATCACTCTACTAGGATGTCGTATCGACAAACAATTTAATGCGTTAGAAACTAGACGGATAGATCTTCAATTTGGTAGGTGTATCATCCCGTAATTCCAAGTATATTGGGAGAAAATCGTAGCTACATTTGACCTAATGTTCACCACATTTATTAATGTAACTTGGGATGACATTTGACAAATTTTGTTCCACAATTCGCTTGACTTCAAAATGTAATACATGACTATCATATGACTAAAATAACTCATAACATAACCTCCTTATCATTTTAAGCCCCCTATTCTTATCCCAAAAGTATAAGTTATAATATTCCCAACTTGTCGACTTTCGACAAAACGTATTTTCTTCAATTTGCTTAGCTTCTAAGTCTTTCAATGTCACGACCCAACTGGAGGGTCATGACTAGCACCCGGGCCATACTTGCCGAGAACCAACGTACATTTTATCTAACCTTCCTTATTATCTTTAAGGGCCGACAAGATCAATATAAATAGTAGACATGAATCATGAACATCCAACAATGAAAGATAATGTCATGAACATACATAACATGGGACGACAAGACTGTCAAGAAACTATATATAAGGTACGAGCTATCATGATGCCATAAAAGACTATACAACAAAAATCAGCCGAAAAGGCATTCTAAACCATACATAAGTCGACACCTGTCTATGAGCCTCTAAAGGAACATAAGTGCTACAACATTGCCGGAATAGGGCCCCGACATACCCATAATGTCTATAACAAAAATGCATACCAAGACCACGGCAAGTCCGGAGAAGGGATCTCGCCAATAACCACTGAACTGGATAGCCTACTGTGGTGGGGGAGCTACGTCTACCTATCTATCAGGACCTGCAGCACGACATGCAGCGTCCACAAATAAAAAGGATGTCAGTACGAATAAAGTACTGAGTATGTGAGGCAAGAAAGCATAAGTAAGAATAGTAATGTAAACAGGGATAGAGAATATACAACCTGTGACATCTGGGTACCTCTGAGGGCTACTGACATGAAATACATGATACATACATATATATACATAAACTTTTAAAACATACGCCTTTGTGGGCATCACCATCATCATATCGTACCCGGCCATAATAGGCTCGGTAAAATGTACCCGGCCATCATAGGGCTCGGTAGAATCGTACCCGGCCACGTGGAGCTCGGTAAAACCCAACTGATCAGTGGTTGCACAATAGGTGCCGTACCCGGCCGACTATAGCGCGGCTCGGTAGAGTAAAATAGATACATATATATATGATGCATGCTGGACTCATTGGAATCACATTTTGAACCTTTCGGAGTGACATAAGGTTGGTATCCTTTGTACACGTTATTAGGATTAACTCTTCATCAAGAATCTTATAAGAATCAGGAACTACCAACAACATTGATAATATAAGAATAAGAGAAGTAACATCAATATCAATCGTTTTATAAGAAGGGCAGTAATGTAAGTACTGCTAGCTTCTAAGAGTAGAGTATCTTTGGGAGCTCGTTCATTACATTATGTACAATCGGAGTCGTGCAAAAGAATGAAGGGGATAGCCTCACATACCTTGTATATACTGCCCAACCTCAAGCTATGCAAATGTCATGATTCCTTAGTCTACAATAAGATAAATGACACTATCATTATCGTTTAAGCGTCGTAACTATTATGTATCGACCACAACCTATTTTACGATGAAACGGACAGCACCTCCCCTATTTATATGACTTCCCACAAGTCAATACAATCACCAAACAGCCCAAACAACATCATTAATAATCATATTGAGCCTCCAAAACAGTCCACCAACCAACAACATTACTACCAAGCCTTTCGATATATATTTCACAAGTTCTAGCTTCAACGACTTAGCTGCAACTTGGATAATCTTAAATATATATAGAGTAAGAGGTTCCTTACCTTTAAACAGAAAGAACAACTCCAATTTGACCTTAATTTTCCACGAAATATCCCTTCAATTCTGCCACAAGAACAAGGAAGCGAAACTAGCAATTAATTCGGGTTTTTCGGCACTAGAATTACTTTAGAAGACTTGAAATCACCTAGGGTTGATATTAAAAACTTGAAGGTGTATTTACAGGACATAAAACACTTAAAAAAACCTCCCACACGAGCTGGAACAACACAAAAATCAGCAACAACAAGAAGAAAAGAAACTTACTAGCGCCACGGGATTCCCGACATTTGATTTGTGTTGTTTGCCCTTTGTTTGGGTCTTGGATCATGAGAGAACCTTGAGAGACTGTTTTTAGGGTTATAAGGTCTGAATATACTGAAAAATAATGACTTAAAACGGGGTTGAGGTATCTTATATATGTCCATATGTCTTAAACAGCCTTTGTGGGCCTCATAGAGAGCAGCTTGGCGCACTCTCGCGAAAATGCGAATATCTCTCTATTCCGAGATCGTATCGACGAACGGTTTAATGCGTTGGAAACTAGACTCATAGATAATCAATTTGATAGGTAGATCACCCCATAATTCCAAGCACATTGGGAGAAAAATGTAGTAAAATTTGACCTAAAGTTTAAGTAAAATTATAAACCTAAGTTGCGACAACTTTTATCGACTTTTGTTTCATAACTCGCTTGACTTCAAGACTTATGATGCGGATATTATATGATTCAAATACATTAAAACAAGACCTCTTGGGACAATTAATCATCTCTAGTGTTACCCGAAAATACGGGTTACAACATCCTTGATTCGTTTAACTTCAAATACTTGTTAACCACTCTTATACACCCTTGTATCGTTTAAGACCAATAGGATTAACTTCTTATCATCTCAAAGATAATCTCTTCTTGGATTTACGTCGACTAACTTACGGCGTGATCTATGGTATGCGAATTTGGGTTGTAACATTCAACCCTCTTGATACTTGTTATCCATGATCTTAAAGATTTGTAACCTCCAAGGTAACATGATTAACTTACTTTATATACTTTTAAAGACAATCTCATTTTTTAGCTTACATCAATTGACTTACGACGTACTCTAACGTACGAAAATATGGGGTGTAACATCATTCTCCCCTTTGGAACATTCGTCCTCGAATGTTGACTGATGCTCATATCAATCGCATAACCTATAGCTCTTTTGAATAGTTTAATATTGTCCTTTCCCTCTAGGTAACTATTCTATGAATAAATTCCAAGGCTAGGGCATTCCCCCCCTTTAGGCCTCTTTCTCACACCACAACTTATGGTCGAAATCCTTCCAATCTTGTAACTATTGCTACCTTCTATCATGTAGCATGTACGACTCTGACCTTATAAGTGTGCCTGTGCAACTTTTCTCTCCTTTTCCCTCCAACTGCTAGCCAATCTCTAGGCCTCGCTTTGTGAACATATACAGAACTATTCTTACGGAAACCATCAACTCTCTTGTTTTGATGGGCTTAATCCCGAGGACTTACCTATTCTTGTCACCTTCTCACTCACTTTTTATTATCCTTACTCCTATCTACCTAAAATCTTGTCGCTTTATAATCACTTTAGCTTGCGACCTACACATATCTATTCATACTACTCTCAACCTTCCTTTAACTTTCTTGCACCATAGATTTCCTTGTGTGCCTTCTCAGTTGCCTTTAAACACAAGCAATTACTCTTCCTGGTCATTCTGCCACTTGCTACATGAATGCTTGGCTTATCTTAGTGCATACGAATACTGGAATTTCCTATAACTCATATGGTCTCAAATATCACTTTCGATTTTTTACTTCCCGTTCATTAGCCATAATAGGTGACACTCTTCTATGGAGTGAATACAATGTTATAGGGAGACTGTTGTTACAAGATCATTTCCTCTTTAGGTCACTATGCTTAGGTTGAAGCCATCTTCCTTATTTCCTCAGCTAGTCTTTCGTTGTAGTACTTAGGGGAGACCCTCTGACTCATGTAAAGCTGCGAGCTTATTACATCATATACCTGGCAAAATTTTTGATGTTCTTGCTCGCCTATAATTATCACCAGTTACTTAACTTTGCGCCCTTGTGATCGTAGGGTTGCTTTTGAACTGAAATTTTTTATTGTATTCCCAGCGGCACTCTCTTTCATTTCTGTAACACCTATACGGTACCTTTAATTACCCCAACTCCTATCTGAATATTTCTCAAGGATTACGACGGCATATCTGCAAGACTGAATTCACTATGTTTGGGTTCACTATGTTTATCATGCTTAATCTGCCAATTTATCTGTATCCTCTTGTCTAGCCATAACTAGGTTCTTCCTAAATCAACTACTAGTTACTCGTTGGTCCATTCTCATATCTATATTCTACGTAATCTCTCTTGGGATATGTCCTTTGTCTTAGCCTACTTCACCCACTGGCTCCTGATGTATCAAGTGTCCATTTGCACTTATTATCACTAACATCCTGGCTGGGAACTCTTACTGCCTCTCCTCGGCGTCGAGCTTGCATAATGTTCTAGAGTCATGACATATCTGTAAGATCTGAATAAATGCAACCTCATCCCTTTAGCCTTTTTACCACATTCTTCTTTTATCATTCCATAGTTAACTTAACCACTCAACTCCAACTTAATACCACATCACACCATATTCCCCCCCTTTAGGGGAGTACTAAGATTTAGTGCTACGATGATCTAACTATATATATTTTACCTCTTCATCTTTGGCATCTTTTCACATCATCAATGACCCTTACTCGCCTTACGGTAACCCTTCTGCATCAGAGATAACTGAATTCCTTATGCACAAGGGTGACACCTAGTGTATCTGGTACACTTAGTCATTTAAGCTTAACTCTGTTCACAATGCTTGCTTTAGGGAAGCATTTTCCTGAATGAACTTTAAAGGTTATTCTTTTGTTGTCCATTCTTTTATTGTCGGAACGCTATCTCTGAAATTCTAACGATGCTGACTATTATCAAATCTTCTAATCCCCAATTCATGTGTAGTTTATCTTGTTCACTAACCCATACTGATTTCTATTACATCAAGGGTCCAACATAGCCTTCTGGTAATCATGCTCGAGTCACCAACTCATTTCTCGAAATGAGGGTATGACTTTATGGTTATACAATTTTATTTTCTCAAGGCTTGTTACCTCTTGTCTTTTCCTTCACTTGACTATAGACTCTATCATTTTGTCATATTTTGATTAACCATTATCACCCATTTATAACATCTTACTCATAATGTTTCATTTACTATCTTTTTATTCTCATGCTAATATTTCTGTCTATCACTTTATTCTGAATACTTCAACAAAACATTCTTTCGCTTTTAGCTTCCCTTGCTCCATCTACTGGCTCTTCGGGTCGCCTAACATTCTCTCTTGAATAGGGATGGGAGCCATACTAAGGTATATATTTATCCCTTCTAGGATTTCACTGCCTATCTTATGAAATTTCTAAACTTTCTAGTATTCATATCTGACTATTCTATTCTAGAGTGCACCATCCGGGTGTCTCACGAGGAGAGCTAATACCACGTTTGTACTATCCTTCAAAAATGTTAGCTAGTGATAACAATCCATCCACCATTTTGAGTTACTCTAACCCCAGTTGGATCCTGATATCTCATCTTTCTCTTAAACTATATATGTTAGCTCCCATAGGGCATAACTGAGATGGGTGTGGCCAATTGTATATATCTCTGTTACTGTTCAAAGTAACTCAGAATGCTTATATTTCTCTGCCCGAATTGTAAATACTGATAATCTTCAGTAACTAGGTACCTCGTACCCTTTTTCAGCTTGCTTATTTTACTTGTTGAAACTTGTATCTACCTTCTGATTCTCTTATTGATTTTTACCATATGGGTGGATAGATATTCATTCCTTAGGGTTCCTTATCAAGAAGCTTACACATCTTAGTACACACATGATCTGCTGAAGACCTCGCATTTACTCATCATATGCATGATGCAAAATCGAGTTCCTATGTCTCAACTCTTCCACAGCCACATTCAATCTTTTTCCAACTATCTTTCTGTATGTAGATATCGTTGTATTATGAAAAAAATAGAATTTAGGAGTTTGAATTTTTGCAACTGAGCTCTACCACACGAGCTAGATCTCACGACCCAAACCGATGGGCCACGACGGGCACCCGGTGCCTTACTCAACCGAGTACCAACGTTACATATCCTTCTTATCATACTATCATTGGCAAATGGGCCAAACACGCCATCATGGACTAACCAGAATAAACATAAGGGTATACTCAATATAAGACGACCCAATCTGATATAAAAACTTATACATGTGACATACGAGCCTATAAGGCCAAAATGATTACTCGTACTCTGAACATAGGCCGATAAGGCCATACAATTTTTCGTATACATGACATCTATCTACAAGCCTCTAAGAGTACATAAATATCATAAAGGTCGGGACAGAGCCCTGCCAGACCAATCAACATATGTCCTAATCATATAGACCAAATAGCAACTCTGAAGCGAATGGAGCGCACCAACACCTTCCGCTGAGCTGATAGCCTACTTGGAGGACTCTCAACCTGTCTAACGGGACCTACGGGCATGAAACGCAGCATCCCCAGGAAAAAGGGACGTCAGTACAAATAATGTACCGAGTATGTAAAGAATGAAAATCAGTAAGTAATATACATGAGAGAAATATGGAGTAAAAGACTCAACATGTAAACCTGAATAACTCTGTGAATCATTTCATATTTATAATGTCATGCATACGCGTATAAATGTCATACCATGTATAGGTATATGCGTTCATAACATCATCAAGCCTCTGAGGGCATCTCATCAAATCATCTCGGCCACTGTGGGTAAATCATCAACGTACACCAGCTGATCTGGTGGTGGTGCGTATATAACGCTGTAACCTTTTCCCATATCCCATATACATATATTATACGCATATATAACGCCATCTGGTCATGGGTCAATGTATATGTATAAATATATGCAATGCATGAGAAGTATGTCAATAAAATCTATCGAAATGTCATAAGACCATTATGCCTCTGATTAATGTCAAGAAATAAACTTTATCAACTTACGTATTTTCTAAGTCCCGTAAATAGATGATAGAATAATAAGACACATGGGTAATAAAGAATATAGACAACCTAATACTTCTATGAATAGAGTCACTTATGAAAGCTGCATATTTTGCTCGTTTCATTTGTATTATTTAGATCATGCCAAAAAGAAAAAGGGATAGCCTTCACATACCTGAGCCGGTTCTCTTGACAATCCCTCTAACACACGTCCTTTGCGAAAAACACGTAACGGCGGATCGAAATAGGGGAAAATCCGTATGATATTCTTGAGAAAGATTGTACCGTACTCCCTTAGAATTACAAGTCACGTTGCTATTACATAATTCAAAATTAGGTTGCTGCTACATCCATGGACATCATGTTAACACTATTTCAAGAATGGAATTATATGATTTCATAATCATTCTCTTTGTGGCTTTCATCCGTTAGCTTAGCAAACATAAGATCTCACTCTTAATGAATAATGAATATTGAAATGAAAATTTGTAAGCAAATCACTCTTAATTCACGTTGCTTGCTGAAGAGATCCATTACTTGTAGTCATAAGCATCTCAATTAAATGGATTTAGAAAGACTTTTATCAATGTGGTTGTGGGCCCCCACTTGATTCCCAAAGTGTGCCACCTAGCAATGTGATTAAAGAGTCACTTGATTGATATGTCTTGCTGCCACATTGAGGAGTACTTAATCTTATCCAAATATGCTTAATTAATTGGTTAATCTCCCACCAAAAAACAATAATTACCCGATTATCCACATAATTAAGAATTATCGCAACATACTTAAAATACTACTCACTTTTAACCCACTTTATATATCTTTATATCATGGTCATGTGGTACCTTGTATGGCGCTAGTCCATATATACGGGGTATTGTAGCTTGGACCGTATTTTATCTTAAAATGTCAAAATTCGATGAAATTCATTTTCTTCTATTTGCTTACCCTCTCACCTTCACGAATTTACTCATCACTTGTTTGAAATAGCATAATACTTATAACCTCAAAATAATCTCATTCCCAAGTTTGATTAACTTACGACAAAAATGTGTGATGTAACATCATTCCCCCCTGGAACATTCATCCTCGAATATTGACTGATGCACTTATCATTATCATAACCTATAGCTCTTCCAAAAATTTTAGCACTCTCCTTGACATCTAGGCAACTGTTTTGTGATTAAATCCAAAGGCCAGTGCATTCCCCCCTTTAGGCCTCTTTCTCTCACCATGACTTGTGGTCGGAATCCTTCCAATCTCGTAACTGTTGTTACCTTCTGTCATGCAGCCTGTACGACTCTGACCTTGTAAGTGCGCCTATTCGACTCTTCTCTCCTTTTCCCTCTGGGCCTCACTTCGTAAACATATACAGAACTTGACAAGATGTCCCTTTAGGCATCTATAAGTATACTGAAGTTCTTCGCTCGGTACTTTGTCGAACTTACGAATAATGTTATATCTTATTTCATAGACCTGGTTATCTACCGCATGGCTTTACTGCATCTAGGTAGGTCATACTATACCATAACTCTTACTTCGATTTACCGTTACTGAGGTCTGCTACCAACTCTAGGTTATTCTCGTTGCTTATCCTATATGTATAAATCTGAGTCATTTAATGCTTCTTCATTACTGTTTATCTTAAGACTGATGGCCCAATCTCATCTCATACTTTGTGACTTTTATCCATCCATTTTTGATTCACTTCAATGTTGATCTACAATCTACCATTGAAGACTTGAAACTTCTTACGTAATACATTGCCGCTATGGCTCACATCTCATCGGGGAACATCTTAAATGAATAAACTGATCCACCTGGGGCGATACTATACTTCCATAACTGTATTTCATAGCATCATAATGTGATTCACATTACGTGGGTAGTTTAATCCTATACCATATATGTAATCCCTTGTTTTCTTCAAATCATTACTCAATCGAACGACCAAACGTTATCCTTTATTTATCACAATTACACCCTTATTCTACTACCAGGGCAGCGTTCCATCTCTTCTAAATGCAACTAGTCTTATACTCCTTTAAGTTCATTCAGGCTATACTGAGCTTTCTATAACTTAGAGAAACCATTAGCTCTCTTGTTTGCATGGGCTTAATCCTGAGGACTTATCCAATTTCATCACCTTCTCACTCTCCCTTTCTTATCCTTACTCTTGTCTTCTATAACCTTGTCGCTTTACCATACAATATCTTGCGATCTACACATATCTATTTATCTTACTCGCAATCTTTCAACTTGCTTGCATCATAGATATCCTTATGTCATTCTGGAACATCAAGTGAGACATCACATCGTCTCTAACTCTTCTTTACTCTCCTTAATCAGGATTCTCAATACCTAGAAACCATAGGCTGGAATACATGCTACTGACGACGCCGCTATCATTCCTGGATATTGAATCCCCACGCTTCTAGCCTTCTATTCAAAGTATGGACTATTCACAATCTTTTGCACTTGAGTATCTCATACGTTGTTCACCATTACCTTACTTACCTTAAAATCTCGCATCACATCTTCTATTCTTTTCATAACCTCCCTTCCACATAGGTATGATTCACACTCAAAACTTGAAGCTCTATTATAATACTTGCACCTCTGGTGCATAAATAATCCAGTGGGAGCTTCATACTGACTTTTTATGAGGATGGTACTCTCCCAACTGGCTTTATCGTAGAGCCGTTATAGAATATGGCTATTGTACTATCTCTCTTGTACCTCTGATATTAAGAGTGATTCTACTATGTTCTCAATCATGATTCATGTAATTTTTTGGGTCCAATAATCAAACTCCTTATTTACTTTGTCGATGTAACTCTTTAGTTTCCTCTTCCTTCTGATCAGCCTTTATGTAGGCTTAAGCTATCTTCCGATCTGCGGCTTCTGGTATTAGCTATTATAGCCTTTCAGGGGCATTATGGAATATCCATGATATAATCTATTAACAATTCAATCCTTTGTCTATGACCTGGACTCAATTCTTTCTTTTAACTTATACCGGAGTCTTCTACGACTGTATGATTGTCAACATATATGGTGCATGGATAATACTCCAAAATCTTAAGTGTGTTCATAACGTAACTATCTCTGGATCATTGATCGAATAATTCCTTTCGTTCATTCTAAGCTTTCTTAAAATGTAAGAAATTACTTTTCTTGGTTGTTTTGCCCCCTTGTTTCGTGCATACATAGCTTACCTTAGTTCCCACGCATGCCCGAATTTTTGGTGCAACTCATATGATCTCGAATATTACTTTTGACTTTACTTCTCGTTTATAAGCCATGGTAGGTGCCACTTTCTTATGGAGTGCATACAATATTGTAGTGCGACTATTTTTACATGACCATTTCTTTTTCCAGTTACTATGCATAGGTTGAAGCCGCCTTCCTTATTTCCTTAGCTAATCTTTCATTGTAGTACTTAGGGAGGACCCTCTGACTCTAGTAAAGCTATGAGCTTATTACATCGTATACTCGACGGAATGTGTTTGATGTCCTTCCTCGCCTATAATTATGTGTAGTTATTTATTTCCATGCCCTTGTGCTTATAGGGTTGCTTCTGAACTAATATTTTGACTGTCTTCCCAGTGGCATTCTCTTTTATTTCCGTAATACTCATACGGTACCTTTAACTACCCAAACTCCTATCTGAATATATCTCAAGTGTCACGATGTCATATCTGCGAGACTGAATTTGGGTTCACTATGTTCATCTTGCACAATCTGTTGATTTGTCTGTATCCTCTTATCTAGCCATAACTAGGCTCTTCCTGGGTCAACTACTAACTACTCGTTGGCCCATTCTCATATCAATATTTCGCGTAATCTTTCTTAAGTCTCGCACAAGCTCCTTCTTTATACATAACATCTCGGGCAGGAACCCTTACTTTCTCTCCTTGACGTCGTGTTTGCATAACGTTCTAGAATCATAGCATATATGTAGGATTTTGATAAGTGCAATCTCATTCCTTTCTCAATTTTATCGCATTCTTCCTTTACTATTCCATAGTTACTAGAATCACTTACTTTTGACTTAATGCCACATCACTCCATATCCCCCCCCCCTTTTAGGGGGGTATTAAGATTCAGTGCTACGATGATCTACGTATAGATGTCTTACCTCTTCATCTTTGGCATCTTTTCACATCATTGATGACCCTTACTCACCTCGCGGTAATCCTTCTGTACCAAGGATAACAAATTTCCTTACTCGCGAGGATGACACTTAGTATAACGGGCACACATAGTCTCTTAAGCTTAACTTTTCTCACCTTTCTTGCTTTAGGAAAGCGTCTTCATGAATGACCTTTAAGGGTTATTCTTCTGTCGTCCATTCTTTTATCGCCGGAATGCAATCTGAAATTCTCATGATGTTAACTATTATCATATCATTTAGTCCCCAATTCATGTTTAGTTTATCTTCTTCATCAACCCATACTAATTTCTATTACTCCGGGGTATAACTTTTCCTTTTGGTAATCACGTTAGAGTCATGAACTTATTTCACGAGATGAGGGTATGACTTTATGGCCTATACTCTTTTCTTGTCTCAAGGCCTGTCACCTCTCGTCTTTTCCTTCACTTGACTATAGACTCTGTAATACTGTCATCTTTTCTATCTACCGTTGTCATCCATGTATCACATCTTACTCATAATACTTCATTAACTCTCTTCTTATTTCTTGCTAACATTTATGTCTATCACTTTATTCTGAAAACTCGAACAAGACATTCTTTTGCTTTTAGCTTCCCTTAATCCATCTACTGGCTCTTCGGGTTGCCTAACATTCTTTCTCTACTAGGGACGGGAGCCACACTAAGGTAATATTTATCCCTTCCAGGCTTCCAGTGCCTGTCTTTGTAGTACTCATATCTAGCTGTATTATTTTAGAGTGCACCATCTGGGGTGTCTTATAATGGGATCTATTAGCACATTTACAATATCCTTTGAAAATTTCAGCTAACGATAACAATCCATCCACCATTTTGGGTTACCCTAACCCCAGCTAGATCCTGATATCCTGCCTTCTCTTGTGCTACTTTTGTGTAGCCCCCATAGGGCATAAAGAGATGGGTGCGGCCAATTGTACATGCCTATGTTATTGTTGAAGGTAACTCAAAAGGCTTATATTCCTCTGCCTGAATTGTAAATATTGATAATCTTCATTAGTTGGGTTCCTCGTACGCTTTTTCATCTTGCTTCTTTTACTTGTTGGAATTTGTATTTATCTTCTGAATCTCTCATTGCCTTTCACCATATGGGTCGATAGATATTCTTGCCTTAAGACTCCTCATCAAGAAGCTTACACGTCTTAGTACACACATGATCTGCTGGAGATCTTACATTTACTAATCATAAGCATGATGCAAAATCGAGTTCCTCTGACTCAACTCTTCCACAGCCGCATTCAATCCCTTACCAACTGTCTTTCTAGATGTAGGCATTGTCGTATGATGAATAAGAGTTTAAGAAATTGAGTTCTTACAATTGAGCTCTACCACACAATCTAGAGTAAGAAGAAAGAGTGACAATCCTAAGTGCCTTGTAGCCTCCTGCTTATAAGTGTGGTGCACAACACACCCATAAACAAGATTTTACTAGACACGGCTTGTAGACTCCTTAGAACGGAACTACTGTGATACCACTTTTGTCACAACCCAAATTGATGGGCCACGACGGGCACCCGGTGCCTTACTCAATTGAGTACCAACGTTACATAACCTTCTTATCGTACTATCATTGGAAAATGGACCAAACGTGTTGTCATGGGCTAACCAGAATAAACGTAAGGGAATACTCAATATAAGACGACCCAACCTGATAAAAAAACTTATACATGTGACATACGGGCCTATAAGGGCAAAATGATTACTCGTAAACTGAACATAGGCCGATAAGGCCATATAATTTTTTGTGTACATGACATCTGTCTACAAGCCTCTAAGAGTACATAAATATCATAAAGGTTCGGACAGAGCCCTGCCATACCAATCAACATATGTCCTAATCATACTGACCAAATAGCAACACCGGAGCAAATGGAGCACACCAACACCTTCCGCTGAGCTGATAGCCTACTTGGAGGACTCTCAACCTGTCTAACGGGACCTTCGGGCATAAAATATAGTGTCCCCAGGAAAAAGGGACGTCAGTACAAATAATGTACTGAGTATGTAAAGAATGAAAATCAGTAAGTAATATACATGAGAGAAACATGGAGTAAAAGACTCCACATGTAAGCCTGAATAACTCTGTGAATCATTTCATATTTATAATGTCATGCATATGCGTATAAATGTCATACCATGCATAGGTATATGCGTTCATAACATCATCAAGCCTCTGAGGACATCTCATCAAATCATCTCGGCCACTGTGGGCAAACCATTAACGTATACCAGCTGATTAGGTGGTGGTGTGTATATAACGCCGTAACCTTTTCCCATATCCCATATCCCATATACATATAATATACGCATATATAATGACATCTGGTCATGGGTCAATGTACATGTATAAATATATGCAATGCATGAGAAGTATGTCAATAAAAGCTCTCGGAATGTCATAAGACCATTATGCCTCTGATTAATGTCATGAAATAAACTTTATCAACTTACGTATTTTCTGAGACCCATGAACAGATGATAGAATAATACGACACATGGGTAATCAAGAATGTAGACACCCTAATACTTCAATGAATAGAGTCACTTATGAAAGCTCTGTATTTTGCTCGTTTCATTTGTATCATTTGGATCATGCCAAAAAGAAAAAGGGATAGCCTTCACATACCTGAGCCGGTTCTCTTGACAATCCCTCTAACACACGTCCTTTGCGAAAAACATGTAACGGCGGATTGAAGTAGGGAAAAATTCATATGATATTCTTGAGAAAGATTGTACCGTACTTCCTTATAATTGCAAGTCACGTTGCTATTACATAATTAAAAATTAGGTTGCTGCTACATCCATGGACATCACGTTAACACTATTTCAAGAATGGAATTATATCATTTCATAATCATTCTCTTTGTGGCTTTCATCCGTTAGCTTAGCAAACATAAGATCTCACTCTTAATGAATAATGAATATTGAAATGAAAATTTGTAAGCAAATCACTCTTAATTCACATTGCTTGCTGAAGAGATCCATTACTTGTAGTCATAAGCATCTCAATTAAATGGATTTGGAAAGCCTTTTATCAATGTTGTTGTGGGCCCCAGTTGATTCCCAAAGTGTGCCACCTAGCAATGTGATTAAAGAGTCACTTGATTGATATGTCTTGCTGCCACGTTGAGGAGTACTTAATCTTATCCAAATATGCTTAATTAATTGGTTAATCTCCTACCAAAAATCAATAATTACCCGATTATTCACATAATTAAGAATTATCTCAACTTACTTAAAATGCTACTCACTTTTAACCCACTTTATATATCTTGATATCATGGTCATGTGGTACCTTGTATGGCACTAGTCCATAAATACGGGGTATTGTAGCTTGGACCATATTTTATCTCAAAACGTCAAACTTCGACAAAATTCATTTTCTTCGATTTGCTTACCCTCTCACCTTCTCAAATTTACTCATCACTTGTTTGAAATAGCATAATACTTATAACCTCAAAATAATCTCATTCCCAAGCTTACGTCGATTAACTTACGACGAAAATGTGGGATGTAACACTAGAGTAAGAAGAAAGAGTGACAGTCCTAAATGCTTTGTAAGTTCCTGCTTATAAGTGTGGTGCACAACACACCCATAAACAAGAGTCTACTAGAAACGGCTTGTAGACCCCCTAGGATAGAACTACTCTAATACTACTTTTGTCACGACCCAAACCGATTGTCACGCCCCGACATCGAGGAGCGTGACTAACGCTGAACCGAGATACCCCAGTCAAGCAAGACTACTTGATGCTTTCTACCCGACCTTATCCATGAATAAAGTGAAGGTCTGTTCCATTAATTAGGCATTGAGAAGATCACATGAACAACACAATTTTATTACCATAGCAACTTCTTTCACGATTTTCCAAAATATTTTATAGATTCATAGTTTAGAAGTGGAAGCATATGTTATAAGTATAACATTTCTAGTTTGACTTTCCCAAAATAAAGATACAACCCATACTATATCTAAGGAACCTCTAATGGATACAGAAGAGTAACATGATGGTGCCAGCAACAAGGCCCCAGCTATACCTCAAAATATTATACATAAGGAACAAAAGATACCAGACCCCGATATGAAGTGGGGCTCATCAAGTCTGCTGAGAAGAGGGTTTACAGCTATCACTGATCGATGTCGCCAGCTATGGAACCACCTACATCCATTAAAGATGCAGCGCCCCTACAAAAAAGGGACGTTAGTACATATGGAATAGTATTAGTATGTAAGAATAAACACCCTCTCGAAGAATCGAGTAATAGGACAAAGAGAGATAACATAGGATCAAGGAGAGCCTCAAACAATTTAAAAGCGTCAAGTTAAGAGAAAGACAAGTTCTCAAGTAAATATCATTATTTCAATGTTGGGAGATCTTTAGTACTGATACTCTACTGTGTTATTAGCATGGAGTCTGATCACGGCCCAATCTTCTAAGCCGTCTCACCTAAAGAAATCCAATCACAACACTACCATGTACGTGGCATGGCATCCGATCTCAGCCTGATCGACTAAGCCATCTTACCACAATGCCGTGAGGGTCGACATCACTTTCCGCTAGCAAACATCTCATCCCAATTAAGGGGAATAATCTCAGAACATCAATATCATCCCATTTAAGGGGATTAATCTCAACACATCAATATGGGGATTTTACCACTCAATTACTCTTACACTGGCACGTGTAGTTTCGGGGTTAGGTTATTTCAACCTACCCTTCCTCGGTGACTAAACAATACTCCCAAAACATTTATTATACAAAGGATTTACAGTTCATGTAATAATTTTTCACACATCCTCTTCGTTTCATTGGCACTATTAGCCACAAGTGTAATACTCATTCTTGGCACGATGGCCACATTTTATATCTCATATTCACTTCTTTCACTTTCAAGCATCATCAAAGGTTATCAACAATAAGATCATTTGGAATCAAGACTTTAAATATGTATATGAGCAATATGAGTCTTAAGCACGTTGAGTTTTCTTTCCAAAATTAAGCATAATAAACTTGTGTTTGTAACACAAACTGAAGTAATAACATTTTAATACATAAACCATACTTGAACACATTCCTGAAGGAGAGTGTAATGTGATAGGAGCAATTGAAGCACATTTGGAGCATATAATTTTCGACACAATGCCTATTTGGAATAACTGAAACTATTAGGAATGACTCAGAACATGGGGATTAGGAACTTGGGACCATCATACTTGAACCTCGTGGACCATCATACTTGAACCTCACGGAAACATCATGGACTTCGACTCTACAAGAGAAATTTAGCCAACATACCTCGCTTGAGCTTTCCTTAATTTACTACAACATTCCAAAACTCCTTGAGACTTCAATCTAGTTAGAGACATGACAAAATTAAATCATAATTAGGGAGAGGTTAAAGGGTTTAGCCCATTTGGGTATTTTATCAAGCACCAAGTGTGCAATATGATTTCAAGGTTCTTTTATGGAAGATTTCCTTCACCCCACAACCAATCCAACACCAAGACTTTACCCATACAAGCCCCATGACCTTTCCATTACCTATATCGGTACATGCATGCACAAAGAACAACTCCCATACCCAAGAATCACACTCCCCATTACCCAACTTCTGCCCAAATTCGAAATTGAAAGCTAGGGCTAGAACCTTATCTCTTTAGAAGATAATTTTGCAAGCTTTCCTTGTGAATTTTCTAAGGCTTGAGCAAGGAATTGAAGTGCGGAGATGTTAGTGTCCTTCCTTCTTTCTCTAGCTTCCTTCCCTTCTCCCTAAAATACCAAATTTTTTCCTTCTAAATGAGCCCAATGTCTTTTAATTAAAATGGGTTCGGGTTATAAAAAAAGAAAATGGACCCTCTGAATTCAACTCTGCGGTCGCAGAGTGCACCGCAAATCAGGTTTGCAGCTCGCAAAATGGACCGCAGAAATGGTCCCAAAAATTGTGGTCAAGTCTACGGTCATTCTGCGGCCCGAAAAATAGTTATGCGATCGCATATAGCACCGCAAAAGTCTCCCTACGGAATTTCTCATGCTGGATCTGCAATGGATGTGCGACCCGCAAAATGGTTATGTGGTCTCATAATGGACCGCAAAATGACCTTCAAAAATTCGCTTTGGTCCTGTTGCATTCTGCGGCCGATCTGCGGTCCGCAAAGTGATTTTGTGGTCACATAATGAACCCTTTGAAATGCAATGTTTTGCAAAATTATTCTTCCAACTCCCCAACACATTGCACAACCAAACAATTTTGTACCTTGGCACCGTGAAACCCCGGGTTCTAGGTAAACTTTTATGGGGCCTTACACCGATGGGCTGGGAATGTAAGGCCCCGTAAAATTTTTTTAAAAACCGGGGTTCGGACTTTTTGGATTGAACTGTGCGCTGGGGAGTTGAAGAAAAATATTTTGCAGAGTTAGGCATTTCTGTGGCACATTATGCGACCGCATAATCACTCTGCAGGCTGTAGAATGGCTGCAGAGTGAAGCAGTTACTTTGGCCATTTTTTATGATAATTTTGCAGCCAGTTATGCGACCGCACAACCATTTCGCAGGCCGCACTTTTTTGTCGCACAATCAGCCTTAGAATCTTTGCAGAGGGAGGTTCTGCACTGCATTATTCGACCGTAGAATAGGTCTGCAGGCCGCATAACGACCCCATAGTGAAGCAGGCCAACCCAGTTCCGAAGGCCATTTTTCGCGGTCATTTCGTGGACCGCAGAATTATTATGCAGTCCCATATGCGACCGCAGATCCTATCCTAAGGCTTCATTTTTGGGTTTTTATAAACCGGCCCCACTTCGATAAAACACATGCCATAGTCAAATTTGAGCAAATTTCTGATACTTTTAGAGTGAGAAAGAGTGTTAGTCTGGGGGAGTAACCTTCAACCTATTATCCATCAATTCTTGCTCAATCATTGAGAATTAACAAAGAAAGTCTTCATCCTAAAGGTAAGAATCTATGTCCTAGCTCTCAATTTCGAAAATTTACAAAAAATGGGATAATTGGAAAGACAATTCTTGG
Organism: Nicotiana tabacum; assembly: GCF_000715075.1. NCBI lineage: Eukaryota > Viridiplantae > Streptophyta > Magnoliopsida > Solanales > Solanaceae > Nicotiana > Nicotiana tabacum. The sequence continues at coordinate 56,117,836 of NC_134092.1, read as the reverse complement.
GTGTAGTGGGGTTGTTATCTTGCATGCATGTATTATCAAAGAATGTGGGAAGGTTGTGAGCTAAAAATGGTAGAGAATGGGTTAGGGAATGATGGAATATTTCATAAAAGGGCCTTAAAAATATTAATGCACACCTAGTGTTTGATAATGTGCTCAAATGAGCTAGAATCATGACCATCTTCCTAATTTTGGTCTAACTTGTTATATTTCTAAAATAGATCGAAGTTTCTAAGAATTACAGAACGTTTTAGAGTTTGAAGGAAGCTCAATTGAAGTATGTTGCTAAACCCCCTTCTTCGTAGAATCGAATCCCATGGTGTTCATGTAATTGGTGTAAGTCCCAAATTGATCATAATAGAATTAGCTATTCTGAATGTGCTTGTGTTGAAGGATATATGCTCAATATGTATTGTAAATGCTTCATCATACCACCTTATCATTGAGCATGTGTTCAAAATATGGAATATGTATTAAAAATGTTAAGACTTCAAGTCAAGATCGAAATAAAGGTTGTTATGCCAAATTGTATGAAAAGCCTCTATATGCCTAAGATTCCCAAATTTCTCGTGTGTGAATTTAATGTCTTGATTGGGAAGCCTTATTATTGTTGATAATGATAATAATGTTTGAATGTGGAAAGGGGAACTAAATTAAGAAATACGGCCAAGTGCCAAAAATGACTTTATAATTGTGGCCACTAGTGCCAATAAATCGAAAGGATATGAAAGAACTATAATGTAAGATGATTGAATAAAAAAGGAAATGTCTCGGGTGAGACGGCCTAGCCGATCGGGCCGTGATCGGATGCCATGCCGCATACGTGGTAGTGACTGTGCTGGAAATTATAATGAAATTATGGTTATGGTTGATGTCTTAAATGAGATGACCTAGCCGATCAGGTCGAGATCGGACTCCATGTAAGAATACGGTGGTATTGTGAATTATGGTATATCAGCACTAAAGATCACCCAACCAAATAACATGGAAATTGACTTGAAAACTTATGTGATCCTTAACTTGATGTTTTAGTACTATTTGAAGCTCTTATTGAATTCTTGATTGTTCCCCCTTGTATTATTAGTCATTCAATTGAGATGGTGTTTAGTTTTACATACTAGTACTATTCGACAGTACTAATGCCCTTTTGCTGGGGCCGCTGCATATTTAAATGGATACAGGTGGTTCCATAGTAGGCAGTGTTGATCAGCGATAGTGGTACATCCTTTTCCCGACAGACTTGGTGTCACGCCCCAACCTCGGGGAGCGCGACCGGCGCTCAACCGAGTGAACCCGGTCAAGCAAGCCTATTAAACCTTTCCTACCCGACTCATTCATAACCCAAAAAAAGATCGCATCACCATTTGTAAAACCGGGGAGAGATCAGTTATATACATATATAAACGTTACTAGTTCATTTTCCTTATATACATTATACCATAGTTGAGTTTCCAAAATACAACTCGATCCAACAACCACCCCAACATACATACATGACCCACAAAAACGTCTGCGGAGCCTCTAAGGATACAAAAGAGCAACATGACAATGCCGGCAACAAGGCCCTGGCTATACCTCAAAATGTGAAAACTTATACAAAAGAAGGACTACATGACCCCTGGGAGAAATAGGGCTCACCAAGACTGCTATGAGAAGAGAAAGAGAGTACCACTATCTGCGATCGGCACTATATGCGATGGAACCACCTACATCCATTCAAAGATGTAGCGCCCCTGGCAAAAGGGACGTTAGTACTATCGAATAGCACTAGTATGTAAGGCAAACACCAATCTTAGTAGAATGAACAGTGAAACAAAGGGAAGGCAGTCATAATAATCAATAAGTACTTCATAGGAATACAAAGAAAACACCAAGTAAGGATCATATAGTTTCCAATTAAATATTTCCATCTTTTTAGATTAATAATATTTAGTGCCAAAGCCACAACTCACAATGCCACCGTGTTTTTACACGGAGTCCGGTCTCGGCCCGACCGGCTAAGCCATCTCAAGTGAGACATATCCATATCCACAATTTAATTCAATAATTCCAATACAAATTCCACCATGTGTACAGCATGGCATCCGATATCGGCCCGATCGGCTAAGCCATCTCACTTGAGACATAACCTCTTTCAACTGTCCACTCAATTCACATTTCTTTCCCATCTTCATTACATGGCACAAACAGCCTCATTTATTAAGTAGTTCTTGGCACTTGGGCACATTTTACAATTCAAGTCTTTCCATTTTTATTTGTTCAAATAACATCATCATTCATGCTGATAAGTACAATCACATAAGGCATTTCACACATAAGGGAAGGAGCTTGGAAAATCATAATTACGTTCTAAAATAGCATGATGACATGGTAACCATCTAAAACAATTAGGGAACATGAATTTTTCGATCAAACACACTAAGGCAAACAATTCTAGTGTAATCAAGCTGGAAATTACACCAATTATTCGGACACCAGGAGTTCGATTCTAAGAAGAAGAGAGTTAGCCATACATACCTCAATTGCGCTTCTTTAGACTCTACAATTATCCAGAACCCTTAGCAACCTCAATCTATTTTTGCAATATACAAATTGAACCCAAAATTAGGAAAACGTTCATGGTTCTAGTTCACTTTTTATTTTTCCCACACTCTTTATCACATGCATGCAAGATGAACAACCCTGATACACATGGACCATCTTATTAATACCCCATTATAGCTATGTTTCAAAATTAAGAGCTGGGGTGATGAAGTCTTGCCTTGTGGATGAAGAATTTGGTGATCTACTTGAATATTTTCAAGCTTTTAGTGATGGTTGAAGATTAATTGATGGGAATTAAGCCCTCCCTCTAGAACCCTCTCTCTCTCACACACTAGAAATATCATAAATGAGCTTCAAAATAGGCTAAATGGGTGTTTTACGGAATGGGGGTCGGATTTTAAATTAATTAAATTAAGAAAAATGGTGCCTCGACACAGGTTTGCGGTCGCATATGCGACCACATAATGGTTATGCGGTCTGCAAAGTGACCGCAGAAATGGCCCTCGGGGGCCTAAACTTTCGGCTCAGGTATGCGACCAATATGCGGTCCGTATACTTGTTCTACGGTCGCATAATGCACCGCAAAACTCCCTCCGCATAAACACAAGAGGAATTATGTGATCGATATGCAGTCCGCATATTAATTATGTGGTCGCATAATCGACCGCAAAACTGACCTCAAGTTGGCCAAACTTACTGCTTCACTCTGCGGCCATTATGCGGTCCGCAGAGTGATTATGCGGCCGCATAATGGGCCGTAAAAATGTGATTTTTTGCGAAACATTTTCCTCTTAGTCCATAGGGTACTGTTCAATCCAAAATGTCTGAACCGCGGCGAGCTTGAATTGCTACTATAATAACGCAGGAATCTAACTTGGCACCACGAAACCCCGAGTTTTTGGTTAAAATTTTTAAAGGTCCTTACACTTGGTGAGCCCCACTTCATCCCGGGGTCACGTATTGTATATTTTTTACATATTATCATCACGTCTCGAGGTATAGCCAGGGCCTTGTTGCCGGCACTATCATAACACTATTTAGTATCTTTTTGAGGCTCCGTAGACACTATGTGGGTTGTACATGGGTGATAGAAAAGTCAAACAAGTTATGTTGTGTTTTGATCACTTGTTCCACTCAAAACTATAAGAATAAGTGTATTTTGAGACTTAAAAGTGAAGTAACTAATGAAATGATTTAGTATTGTGTACATGATCTCCATACAGTCTAATTAATGAAATTATGTCTTCTCTTGATCGTGGGTGAGTTGGGTAGAAAGCGTCTAACATGCTTGCTTGACCGAGTTCACTCGGTTGGGCACCGGACGCACTCCCTGAGTTTGGGGCGTGACAAACTTGGTATTAGAGCCTAAGGTGCTAAAGTGTCCTAGGATGTCTCGGAGGTGTGTCTAGTAGAGTCCTCCTTATCCGTGTGTTGTCGACCACGTCTATAAGTTGGAGGATACTTGGACTTTTAGGAATAATACCCTTCTTTGATATTCTGGATCGTGCGATGAAACTGATTGTGAAACTGTTCCTCCTCTAACTCGTGCATTCCTTTAACTTTCAGTACATGGCACCTAAGAAGAGAGAAAGAACTGGCTAAGGAGCCAATGCCGCCTCAGGAGTGGCAGTTGACCCTTTATTTATTGATGAGGGTGAATACCCTAGGGGTGGGGATAATCTACACTACCTGATTCCACTACACCTGACCAGGCCACACCAGCTCCTGCACCTACTGAGGGTGTAGCGGTTCCTCCAACTGATATTCCAGTTCCATCTTCAACCCCAGCTTCTGGTTCTGGTATTTCTGACGGGGATCTTAAAGGAGTTATCCAGATGCTGACACAGATAGTGGCTTCTCAAGCCTAGAGATCAAATGTTCCACCCATTTCTTCTAGCCAACAAGGGGATTCTAGTGGTTCCAGGGTGAACAGGTTTCTTCAGTTGGATCCTCCGGTGTTCACAGGTGCTAATCCCGAGGGGAACCCGCATGACTTCATTGATGAGATGCATAAGACTCTCCGGGTTATGCGCGCTACTAAGACGGAGGGATTGGAGTTGGCAACCTACCGCCTTAAAGGGGTGGCCTATTCTTTGTTTGAGCTGTGGGAGGACTCTCGGGAGGAGGGGAGCCCTCCAATGAGGTGGAGTGAGTTTGTTGACACTTTCATGGACTATTTCTTGACGGTCGAGACGAGGGCAGCTCGTGCCGTAGAGTTTGAGAACCTTAAGCAAGGAAGTAAGAGTGTGTGGGAGTTTCACATGGAGTTCATGCGTCTGTCTAAATATGCCATTCTCATGTTGCTTACTATGGAGGTTAGAGTGCACCGGTTTGTGCAGGGCCTTAGCCCCTTGGTTATCACTGAGGCCACTACAGCTGCCTTGAATTCAGATATGAACTATGGGAAGATTGTAGCATTTTCTCAAGCTACAGAGAATCGTAAGTTGAAGAACAGAATAGAGCGAGAGGGTACCAACAAGGCCCGGTCCGCGGGCAACTTTGAGGAGTCATTTGGTGGAGGGAGATCAGCTTTTAGGGGAGGGTCATCACTGTCATCCCAGTCTTTTGCTCAGTCTTCAGCCAGTGCACCACCAACAGGGCCCAGTCAGCAGCAGGGGAGTCATTTCAGGCCCATTCAGGGCAGCAAGGGACCCCACCAGCAAGGCCGATCAGGCGAGAGATTCCAGCGGCAGCAGAGGCCCCTATGCCCCAGGTGTGGGAAGATGCACCTGAGGCTCTACTACATAGACCTACCTATATGTTACGGGTGTGGATTAAGGGGTCATATTCAGAGGGAGTGTCATTCATCCCGCCAGGGTGCGAGTAGGGGCACAACACAGCCACCCAGTTTTGCAGCTGCTACATCTTCAGCACCCCCTCTTGCTCGAGGCACTCCAGCATCAGCAGGGCATGGTGAAGCTAGGGGTGGTGCGCAGAGTTCAGGAGTACCCAGCCATTTCTATGCTATGAGTGGTCGCTAGAGTGCAGAGGCTTCTCCAAATGTTGTCATAGGTATATTTACTGTCCAATCTCATGATGTATATGCTCTTATTGATCCCGGTTCCACCTTGTCCTATGTTATCCCTTATGTTGCTATGGAATTTAGGATGCAACTAGAATAGCTTCTTGAACCGTTCTCTGTATCTACTCCGGTTGGTGAGTCTATTATGGCTGCACGTGTTTATAGGGGTTGTGTTGTCATGGTGCGTGGTTGAGACACCGTGGCCGATCTCATTGAATTGCGGATGATCGATTTTGATGTAATTATGGGAATGGATTGGCTTTACTCATGTTTTGCCAAGCTCGATTGCCGAACTAGGATTGTGAGGTTTGAAATTCCAAATGAGCTAGTTGTTGAGTGGAAGGGGGATAATATAATACCAAAAGGTAGGTTTATTTCTTACCTTAAGGCCACGAAGATGATTAATAAGGGGTGTATCTATCATTTGGTCCGGGTTACAGACACTGATGCTGAGGCGCCTATACTCGAGTCTATACAAGTTGTGAATGAATTTCCATAGGTCTTTCCTGATGAGCTCCCTGGGATTTCGCCAGATAGGGAGACTGATTATAGGGTTGATGTGATGCCAGGCACGCAGCCTATATCTATTCCGCCCTACAAGATGGCACCAGCAGAATTGAAGGAGCTAAAGGAACAATTGAAGGATTTGTTAGAGAAGGGTTTCATTCGACCGAGTGTGTCACCATGGGGCACAACGGTTCTCTTTGTAAGGAAGAAAGATGGATCGCTGAGGATGCGTATTGACTACCGGCAACTCAACAAAGTCACAATCAAAAACAAATACCCATTACCAAGAATAGATGATTTGTTTGATCAGTTATAGGGCGCTAGGTACTTCTCCAAAATTGGTTTACGGTCTGGGTAACACCAATTGAAGATCATGGAGCAGGACATTCCGAAAACAACTTTCAGGACCCGGTATGGGCACTTTGAATTTCTGGTAATGTCTTTTGGGCTAACAAATACCCCGGCGGCTTTCATGGATTTTATGAATCGAGTTTTCAAGCCTTTTCTCAATTTCTCTATGATAGTATTCATTGACGATATCCTTGTGTATTCACGAGGTCAAGAGGACCATGCCGATCATCTCAGGGTAGTTTTTTAAAATGTGAATTTTGGCTCGAGTCTGTCACATTCTTGGGTCATGTTGTCTCTAGAGAAAGAATTAAGGTTGACCCTCAAAAGATTGCAGCGGTGAAGAATTGGCATAGACCTAAAACGGCAAAAGAGATTCGCAGTTTCTTAGGCTTAGTAGGGTATTAAAGGAAGTTTTGTGGAGGGGTTCTCTACTTTTGCCTCTCCGTTGACTAAATTTACTCAGAAAGCGGTTAAGTTCCAATGGTCTGATGCTTGTAAAATGAGCTTCCAGGAGTTGAAATCAAGATTGACTACAGCGCCAGTGTTGACCCTGCCAGAGGGTACAGGTGGGTTTGTGGTATATTGCAATGCTTCAAGGATCGGGCTTGGGTGTGTGTTAATGTAACACGACAAGGTTATAGCTTATGCTTCTAGGCAACTCAAGAATCATGAGAAGAACTATCCAACACATGACTTGGAACTTGCGGCGGTGGTTTTTGCATTGAATTTTTGGCGTCATTATTTGTATGGGGTCCATGTGGATGTATTCACGGACCATAAGAGTCTTCAATATATTATCAAACAAAAGGAATTGAATTTGAGGAAGAGAAGATGGCTTGAGTTACTCAAGGATTATGACATCGATATTCTATATCACCCGGGGAAAGCCAATGTTATGGCGGATGCTCTTAGCTGGAAATCTATGGGTAGTTTGGCTCACTTGGAGGCATGTCGAAGGCCATTGGCCAGGGAGGTCCACCAGTTAGCTAGCTTGGGAGTTCGTCTTGCGGACTCTAGTGGAGGAGGGATAATTGTGCAAAATAGGGGTGAATCATTGCTTGTCGTGGATGTCAAAGAGAAGCAATATGACAATCCATTGTTGGTACAACTGAAGGAGGGGATTCAAAAACATAAAACAATGGCTTTTACTCTTGGCATGGATAATGGTACACTAAGGTACCAAGGGCGGCTATGTGTTCCAAATGTAGATGGTCTCCGGGAAAGAATCATGATCGAGGCTCACTCTTCTAGGTTTTCTGTGCACCCAGGTTCTACGAAGATGTATCATGATCTCAAGGAAGTCTATTGGTGGAGTGACATAAAAAGGAATGTGGCGGACTTTGTGGTAAGATGTCCGAATTGTCAGTAAGTGAAGGCCGAACACCAATGGCCTAGTGGGTTGGCACAGAACATAGGATTACCATGCACTCCGTGGAAGTTTGACTCAATTTGGGTGATTGTCGATCGGCTCACGAAATCAACACACTTCTTGCCAGTTAAAGCTACCAACACAGCGGAATAGTATGCTCAGTTGTATATCAAGGAAATAGTCAGGCTACATGGCACTCCAGTTTCTATCATTTCCGATCGAGGGGCTCAGTTCATGGCCAATTTTTGGAAGACATTTCAGCAAAGTTTGGGTGCTCAGGTGAATCTTAGTATAGCCTTCCATCCACAGACCGACCGGCAAGTAGAGCGGACTATTCAAATGCTTGAGGACATGTTGCATGCTTATGTTCTTGACTTCAAGGGTAGCTGGGATGATCATTTTCCACTCATAGAGTTTGCTTATAACAACAACTTTCATGCTAGTATTCATATGGCACCATTTGAGGCATTATATGGTAGGAGATGTAGATCTCCCATTGGGTGGTTCAGGATTAGGGAAGCTGAGTTGATAAGACCCGACCTCATGCATCAGGCTATGGAAAAGGTTAAAATCATTAAGGAGCAGTTGAAAAGTGCTCAGAGTCGTCAAAAATCCTATTCAGATGTTCGTCGCAGAGACTTAGAGTTCAAGGAAGATGACTGGGTATTCTTGAAGGTTTCCGCCATGAAGGGTATAATGCGGTTTGGAAAGAAAGTGAAATTGAGTCAGAGGTATGTAGAGCAGTACAAAATCATTCAGAGGATTGGTCAGGTGGCGTACAAGCTTGAGCTACCACCCGAGATTTCATTAGTGCACCCGGTATTCCATGTGTCTATGTTGAAGAAGGTAGTTGGAGATCCGTCAGCTATTGTGCCGATTGAGACCATTGAGGTTAATAAAGAACTATCATATGAAGAAATTCCAGTTGCCATTCTTGATAGGCAAGTCCGAAAGTTGAGGAATAAAGAAATTGCCTCCGTGAATGTATTGTGGCAAAACCAGCAGGTTGAAGAGGCTACTTGGGAGGCGGAGGAAGAGATGAAAAATAAGTATCCTTACTTGTTTGTATAATCTATGTAACCTTTCTATAAAACTTTCACCTATGGATTCTTGTATCACTTGTTCAGTTAATGTAAAAGTGCTTCTTTCTAAATATATTGTATGTGAGGCCACGGTTGGTGTTGTTATGAGTTATGTTACGTCATTGGATTATATAAATGTTTTGAGGATGTGTTTCTAGGGCTCTCTGGCAGGTGGATAGGAGCAGTTACAAGGGAAACTCTGGCAAATGTTTTGGAAATTCAGGGAGTTAGTCGAATTTGGGGTTGCTGGTGTGTGGTATGAAAACTGAGTTGCATAAGATGCTAATAGTGAGCCTTGATCCTCATTCAAGGACGAATGATCTTAAGCGGGGGAGGATGTAAGGCCCCGTAAAATATTTCCTAAAAACTGAGGTTCGGACTTTTTGGATTGAACAGTACGCAGGGATGTTGAAGGAAAATATTTTGCAGAGTTAGGTATTTCGGCGCCCCATTATGTGGTCACATAATTACTCTACGGGCCGCAGAATGGCTGTAGAGTGAAGCAGCTACTTGGGCCATTTTTTATGATAATTTTGCAGCCAGTTATGCGACCGCACAACCATTTCGCGGGCCATACTTTTGTCACACAATCAGCCTTAGAATTTTTGTGGAGGGAGGTTCTGCGGCGCATTATGCGACTGCATAACAGGTCTGCGGGCCGCAAAAAGGCCGCAGAGTGTAGCAGGCCAGCCCATTTCCGAAGGACATTTTTCACGGTCATTTCACGGATCGCAGAATCATTATGCGGTCGCATATGCAACCGCAAATTCTGTCCCGGGGCTTCATTTTTGGGTTTTTATAACCCGGCCCTACTTCGATAAAACATATGCCATAGTCAAATTTGAGCAAATTTCTGATACTTTTAGAGTGAGAAAGAGTGCTTAGTGTGGGGGAGTAACCTTCAACCTATTATCCATCAATTCTTGCTCAATCATTGAGGATTAACAAATAAAGTCTTCATCCTAAAGGTAAGAATCTATGTCCTAGCTCTCAATTTCGAAAATTTACAAAAAATGGGATAATTGGAAAGACAATTCTTGGGTGTAGTGGGGTTGTTATCTTGCATGCATTGCATGCATGTGTTATCAAAGAATGTGGGAAGCTTGTGAGCTAAAAATGGTAGAGAATGGGTTAGTAATGATGGAATATTTCACAAAAGGGCCTTAAAACATTAATGCACACCTAGTGTTTGATAATGTGCTCAAATGAGCTAGAATCGTGACCATCTTCCTAATTTTGGTCCAATTTGTTATATTTCTAAAATAGATGGAAGTTGCTAAGAATTCCGAAACTTGTTAGAGTTTAAAGGAAGATCAATTGAGGCATGTTGGCTAAACCCCCTTCTTCTTAGAATCGAATCCCACGGTGTTCATGTAATTGGTGTTAGTCCCAAATTGATCATAATAGAATTGGCTATTCCGAATGTGCTTTTGTTGACGGATATATGCTCAATATGTATTGTAAATGCTTCATCATATCACCTTATCATTGAGTATGTGTTCAAAATATGGAATATGTGTTAAAAATGTTAAGACTCCAAGTCAAGATCGAAATAAAGGTTGTTGTGCCAAATTGTATGAAAAGCCTCTATGTTCCTAAGATTTCCAAATTGATCATGTGTGAATTTAATGTCTTAAATGAGAAGCCTTATTGTTGTTGATAATGATAATGATGTTTGAATGTGAAAAGGGGAACTGGAATTATGAAATACGGCAAAGTGCCAAGAATGACTTTATAATTATGGCCACTAGTGCCAATGAATCGAAAGGATATGAAAGAAGTATAATGTGAGATGATTGACTGAAAACGGTAATGTCTCGAGTGAGACGGCCTAGCCGATCGGGCCGTGATCGGATGCCATGCCGCACACATGGTAGTGACTGTACTGGAAATTATAATGGAATTGTGGTTATGGTTGATGTCTTAATTGAGACGACCTAGCCGATCGGGTCATGATCGGACTCTGTGTAAGAATACGGTGGTATTGTGAATTATGGTATATCGGCACTAAAGATCACCCAACCTAATAACATGGAAATTGACTTGAAAACATATGTGATCCTTAACTTGATATTTTAGTATTATTTGAAGCTCTTATTGAATTCTTAACGGTTACCCCTTGTATTATTATTCATTCTATCGAGATGGTGTTTAGTTTTACATACTAGTACTATTCGATAGTACTAACATCCCTTTTGACGGGGGCACTGTATCTTTAAATGGATGCAGGTAGTTCCATAGCAGGTAGTGTTGATCAGCGATAGTGGTACATCCTCTTCCTAACAGACTTGGTGAGCCCCACTTCATCCTGGGGTCACGTATTGTATCTTTTGTTCATATTATTATCACGTCTCGAGGTATAGCCACTGCCTTGTTACCGGCACTATCATAACACTCTTTTGTATCTTTTAGAGGCTCCGTAAACAATATGTGGGTTGTACATGGGTGATAGAAAAGTCAAACAAGTTATGTTGTGTTTTGATCACTTGTTCCACTCAAAACTATAAGAATAAGTGTATTTTGAGACTTAAAAGTGAAGTAACTAATGAAATGATTTAGTATTGTGTACATGATCTCCATACAGTCTAATTAATGAAATTATGTCTTCTCTTGATCATGGGTGTGTTGGGTAGAAAGCGTCTAATAGGCTTGCTTGACAGGGCTCACTCGGTTGGGTGCCGGTCGCGCTCCCCGAGTTTGGGGCATGACAGCGATGGGCACCCAGTGCCTTACTTAACCGAGTATCTACGTAACATATCTTTCTTATCATACTATCATGGGTAAATGAGTTGAAAGGTCAGTGATGATAATATCAGAATAAAACATAAGGGAATACTAGACATAGGATGACCCAACATGGAATATAAACTTATACATGTGACATACGAGCCTATAGGACCAAAATGATAACTTGTACACTCAAAACATAGGCCGACAAAGCCATACAATCATCCATATACATGACATATGTCTACAAGACTCTAAGACTACATAACGTCATAAAGACCAGGACAGGGGCCCTCCATACCAATCTATACATGTCCAAAGCATACTGACCAAATAGGCAACTCGAGAGCAAGTGGAGTGCACCAACACCTTCTACTGAGCTGATATCTTATTAGGAGGATGGTCACCCTATCTATCGGGACGTGCAGGCATGAAACATAGAGTCCCCAGGAAAAAGGGACGTCAGTACAAATAAAGTACTGAGTAAGTAAGGCATGAAAAGCAGTATATAAAATACATAAAAGAAACATGGAGTAAAGGACTCAACCAGTAAGTCTAAAGAGCTATGTGAATCATGAAACATTTATAATGTCATGCATATGTGTATAATGTCATATCATGCATAGGTATATGCGCACATAACATCATCAAGCCTCTGAGGGTATCCCATCATATCATCTCGGCCTCTATGGGCGAAATCATCAACGTATACCAACTGATCAGGTGGAGGTGTGTATATAATGTCATAACCTTTCCCCATACCCCATATACACATAATATATGCGTATGTAATGCCATCTAGTCACGGGCCAATGTACATGTATAAATGAATGCAATGTATAAGAAGTAAGTGAATAAGATCTCTCAGGATGTCATAAGACCAATATGCCTTCAGTTAATATCGTGTAATAAACTTTATCAACATATGTATTTTTTGAGACCCATGAATAGACGATATATTAATAGGACACATGGGGAATCAAGAACATAGGAACACCTTGTACTTCTAAGAATATAGTCATTTGTGAAAGTTCCGCGTTTGCTCGTTTTGTTTGTATCATGTGGATGATGCCAAAAGGAAAGAAGAGATGGCCTGAACATACCTTAACCCCGTTGAGTCCTTAATACCTTCCAAGCAACTCTTCAAACAACAAAACTCAATCTACCACATCAGAAGGAGATTCAAAATCAGTGTTAAGTAAAGGCTAAGTCTGCAACTTAAGCTAGTAGCTCGTTGACATAAATTCGGTAGCAGCTCCCTTGTAACAAGGGCCTCCACCAATACCATATACCAACAACGACAACCAGAGAAATCCATCAACATATAAATGTCAATAACAAGACACCATATAACAACAAGAAGTCACAACTACTTCACGACGAGCGGCAAGCTCTGATTGAAACTTGTATACCCCATATCACCCCTTATAGACTTCTTAATTTAACTTAAAAATATTATTAACATGATAATAAAGTCATTAATCAATGATTCGATCCTTATACCATATATTTATAACAAAAAAAATAATCCACAACTCCAACAATCCACAACTCCAATTATCCTCAATTAGCAACTTTATTCTCTATTTCATATCTACTCCATCCATTCAACTTAATCTACATCATGATAACCTTAAGCACATGCAAGAACACAATATAATTACCTCCTACAGTATCTTCAAGTTGAAATCCAAGTTATATTTATCTTACAACATCCGTCAATGGCAATGCAACACCATAGAAGTGACTTAAGCTAATCTTCACTTCCAATCACAAGTTTCATATGTTTCTTTCATCAATTCACTTGATAAACATATAAAAAGGTATAACAACAGAAGCCATATCATAATAACACACACACACACACACACACACACACACACACACACACACACACACACACACACACACACACACACACACACACACACACACACACACATATATATATATATATATATATATATATATATATATATATATATATATATATATATATATATATATATATATAACCCAACAAAAGATAACAACATTTCTTCCCATTTCAAGTGCTATCTTGTAATATTTCACTCCAACACCACAACCAACATTTAATTAAACTTAAAAATAATCAAATTAATGTTAAACATACCTTAGTCAGTTGATTCAATTCGAACCCTAAGCTTAACTTAGCTCACCATCATCCTTATTCACATCACAACACCATAGAGGGGTTATTCTTCATCTTTGGCTAACTTTGATGTTGGATTATGGTGTTTTATTTTTTGGAATTTGTTTGGCGCTTTAGGGGAACGATTTGGGACGTTTTGGATAGTGTGAGGATGGAAGGAGGTGGTAAATTGAACAAATATCATCCCAAAAACTAGATAAAAATAGGTGAAGGTCGGCCACGGACCAAGTGGGTCCCATATGGCTGCTTGCGCGGTCTCGCAAAAATAAGAATATCTCTCTACTCGGATGTCGTATAGACAAACGGTTTAATGATTTAGAAAATAGACTCATAGATATTCAATTCGGTAGGTGGATCATCCTGTAATTTCAAGTATATAGGGAGAAAATCGCAGCTGCATTTTACCTAAGTTTCAGCACATTTATGAATGTAACTTGTGATGATCTTTGCCAACTTTTGTTCCACAACTCGCTTGACTTCAAAACATAATACACGACTATCATACGACTAAAATAACTCATAACATAACCTCCTTATCATTTTAAGCACCATATTCTTATCCCAAAAGTACATGTTATAATATTTCCAGCTTGTCAACTTTCAACGAAAATTATTTTCTTCAATTTGTTTAGCTTCTAAGTCTTTCAACCCTCTTTGTTTATTTTCTTCAATTTGTTGATCTTAAAGATTTGTAACCTCCAAGGTAACATGATTAACTTACTTTATATACTTTTAAAGACGATCTCATTTCTGGGCTTACATCAATTGACTTAAGACGTACTCTCACGTACGAAAATATGGGGTGTAACAAAGTCAATACAAAAATCAATGTCCCTATGAGGTGACATGCCTGGAAGGTCTGCTGGAAACACAGAATGTCCCGCACTACCGAAACAGAAAGCACTAACGTCCCTCACAAAAGCCAAATATGACAAACACCCCTTCCCAACCATCCGTTTGGCCTTCAGATATGAAATCACCCTACTGTGAACATAGTCCAGAGAACCTCTCCACTCGATCTTAGGTAACTCCGGCATTGCCAATGTCACGGTCATAGCGTGACAATCCAAAACAGCATGACATAGGGACAACCAATACATGCCCAGAATCATGTCAAAGTCAACCATACTAAGCAATAAGAGATCAACTCTCGTCTCCAATTCCCCAATAGTCACCACACATGAGCGATAAACACGTTCAACAATAATAGAATCTCCCACCGGCGTAGACACAGAAACAGGCAAAACTAAGGACTCACGGGGTATATCCAAATAACGAGAAAATAGGATGACACGTATGAATAAGTGGAACCAAGGTCAAATAATGTGGAAGCATCCCTGTGGCATACTGAGACAATACCTGTGATCACTGTGTCTGAAGCAAGGGCCTCTGGCTTGGCAGGGAAAGCATAGCATCGACCCTGATCGGCCTCCCCCTCTATTATGGAACCCTACTCAATAGTCTACGGCAATCCCTCTTGAGGTGACTCAAGTCCCCGCACTCGAAACAACCTCTTCTCTGACAAAGTTGTCAGCCCTGATATCTCGAGGAACTGCCTATAAACACCTAGGAGTACGAAGCATGGTAAGAACTTTGTGTTTGTAATGCACTGAATGATGACTGACCCGAACGAGCACCGTAGGAACCATGGCTAACTGATGCACCATGAAAAATCAGACGAGCCATCTGAGCGGACCTATAAGTCGACCCTTGTTGTGATGGGACTGTCCTCCAGAAGAAACACCAATGAAACCACCTGAACCATGAGGCCTCTTAGGCTCCCTGTCCTCACGCTCCTGACTACGAACCTGCTCTAGCCGCGTAGCAATATCAACCACCTCGTCGAACCTAGCACATGATTCAATCTCCTGAGTCATGATGAAATGTAGTCCACAGTTGAGTCCAACAATGAACCTCCTAATCATCTCCCTCTCTGTGGGAACCAACCAGATCGCGTGACGAGCTAACTCTGAAAATCTCCTCTCATACTAGGTCACGTACATAACCTCCTCATGTAGCTGCTCAAACTGCCTATGCGGCTCCTCCCTGAGGGTATGTGGAACAAATTTCTCCAAGAAGAGAATGGATAACTTATGCCACGTAAGTGGTGCAGCACCGGATGGCCTGCTCAACACATAAGCCTCCCAGCATCTAAAGGCCACCCCCAATTGCTGAAAACTAGTTAATGAGACCCCACTAGTCTTTAGAATACCCACCGTACAAAGAATCTGCAGGCACCAGTCTAAGAAGTCCTAAGCATCCTCTAACTCAGACCCACTGAATGCCGGAGGCCTGAGCCTCCCAAACCTCTCCAGCCTTTTCTTCTCCTCAACACTCATTGGTGGACCCACCTGGGCCTGAGCAGCTACAACCGGCTGGGCTGGCAGTACCCCCGATGTCTGAAGTCCCTGAACTACCTGCTATGCACTAAGGGCAACGGGAGTTTGAGTACCTCCCCCGGCCTGAGAAGTGGTTGGTGCGACCGGAACTGAAACCGCCTGAGCAAGGCTAGTGCATACAGTCAATATTTGGGTTAGAGCCTCGTAAGGACTGAAATCATAATGGTCACAGCTGGTGCCTGAGCTTATCCCATCGGTTCAACCATATCTGGTATCTTCTCCTAAGCTAGAGCAATTGGTGGCTCCACAGGTGCTGCTCTACCTGTTGTACCAGCTGTAACTCGACCTCTACCGCAGCTCTAGCCTTTCGCTGCCCTAGCTGGAGGTACTGGTGGTTGTTCGTTGTTCCGATAGTCCGTGTCCTCACCATCTATGAGAGAATATAATAATCAAAGTTTAGTTTTCGGAATCAACAAATCTGCACGACAAGAATACAAGAAAGTGAAACTTTCCTAACTATAAGGACCCGATCGGTCGTTTTGCTTTCTAGAACCCCGTTCCCTTAAATAAGACTTCTCGTATGTACTTTTACTATTTTATGACTTGCGGGGATGGTTAGTTATGGTTTAGAAGGGTTCGGGTTGAAATCGGAATATTTATATTCCTTAACCGGGAGTTGACGGTCCCACTTGGTTCGTATGATGATTTTGGACTTGGGCTTATGTTCAGATTGGGTTTTGAATGCCCCGAGAGCGTTTCGGCGCTTAATATTGAAGGTTGGCACATTGAAGGTTTTTCAAGTTATTTAAATTTTGTTTGGAGTAGGTTTTGGTGTTATTGATGTCCGTTTGGGATTTCGAGCCTGGGAATGGTTCCGTGGTGATTTAAGGCTTGCACGCAAAATTTGGTGTCATTTCGAGTAGTTTAAGTATGATTCGGCGCGTTCGGAGTAAGTTGGAAGAACTTGAAGTTCATAAGTTGATTCTATTTGGTTTTGGGTTGTAATTCTTAGTTTTGATGTTGTTTTCCGCGTTCCGGGGGTGCGAGCGAGTCCGTTTAATGTTTATGAACTTGTTGGTATGTTTGGTCGAGGCCTTGGGGTCCCCGTATAGGATTCAGAGGGTCGACAGAGCTTGATTGCTCTTTGGAGAAGAGCTGATGGTGGCTGGCATCTGGTGCATTTGCACCTGCGGTAGGAATGGCCGCAAAAGCGGCACCACAAGTGCTGCGTCTCGCTCGCAGAAGAGGAAAAGGGAAAGGGTTAGCGTGTCCGTAGAAGCGGACTCGCTTTTGCGATAAGGGGATCGCTGGCACAGAGAAGGCTAGTGTGGGCAATGTCGCAGGTGCGAGAAGCGAGCCGCAGAAGCGGGCTCGCAGGTGCGGTGCCCTTCCGCAGCTGCACCCAGTGCAGGGCTATGTGTGTTCCGCAGGAGCGGACCTTTGCCCACATAAGTGGCATCGCGGGTGCAACCCAAGGTCCGAAGAAGCGGAATTTGCTGGAGGCAGTGAGGGCTTTTAATGTCGGGACATAGGAAATTTTAGCTCATTTCTTTCATCTCTTGGGCAATTTTGGAGCTCTTTCAAGAGGGGTTTTCACCTAGCACTTTGAGGTATGTAATTTCTATATGATATGAGTTTAATACATGTATTTTGGGTAGATTATTAGCATATAAATTGTAGAAATTATGGGTTTAATTGAAAAACCTAGGTTCTGATAATATGGGATTTAACCACGAAAATGATTATGGAATTGGGTAAAAATTATAAATTTGAGTTCGTGAGGTTATGGGTAACAATTATCTTCAAAAAATTTCGAAATCCGGGCGCGTGGGTGAATTTTAGGAATCTTCCAAATTGGGTTGGGTAATTACTCTAATCGCTAAATTATTAAATTTTGAGTGTACACTGATTAATTTATATAACATTTGGATAGGTTCGGATTGTTCGGCAACAAGTTGAGGCCTTAGACTAAATTTGTGGGCCATAAAGTGAGCTTTGAGACGAGGAAAGTCTTTTTTCTAACCTTGTAAGAGGGAATTTACCCCATATGTGTTTAAAATTATTATTTGCTTCTAATTGTGGGGACTACGCATGCACGAGGTGACGAGAGTCTATGCGTAGCTACTAATGTTTCTTAAGTCTGGGTAGTTTTAGGACCCAAACCATGAAATACTTGTATTGTTTGCACTCTACTCGTTAATTTAAGTGCCTAAATTATATTGAAACTTGATAAAAGATTCGTAAAGGCCGAATTTCACTTACTTTGAGTTTTGGCGGGTTACTTGAACGTTAATACAAATTGTGCTTCCTTGTGTATTAGGCTTGTAATATCTTTTAAATCGGATGTTCATAGAGTATTCTCTCTTCTTGTGGAGCATGCTGAACGCCTCGACAGTACAATAGATGTATCTATGGTTCGTGTCGCTCAACCCTCGGCAGTGTACACATTATTTTGGATTGGGTCGTACGACCTCGGCATAAATCGTGCATGTTAATGCTTGGAGCCCGACCACACTTGATATTATTTTCATGAATGGAGAGGTTATAATTATTTAATTGCCTGAGATTTACTTGGAATTAGTATGTGTTAGTGGAAGACTTTTGGAATGTACTATTAGTTAAAGAATCATTTAATCACTGTTGCTATTGTGTTAATATTATTATCCACATTTTCTATGCATATTTAGCATTCATGTATTTCATTGTTAGCCCATAGCAAATGTCGATGTAGACCCCTTGTCACTACTTCTTTGAGGTTAGACTAGATACTTACTGGGTACATGTTGTTTATGTACTCACGCTACACTTCTGCACTAATCGTGCAGGATCTGAGGCAGGTGCATCTGGCATTCATTCTGGCGCGCACCCCCGATACCCCGAGGCTTAGTGGTGAGCTGCTTTCTGAGTCCGTCCTGCAGCACCCAAAGTCTCTCTTTTGCATTTTATTTTTTGCTTACTCTATTTCAGAAAGTAGCTTAGTGTTTTTGCATATTCTACTAGTTGCTCATACACTTGTGACACCAGGTCTTGGAACACATGCTAGTAGACTTTATGGTTTTTGAGCATTTATCTCACTGCATTTGATATTACATTAGTTTTCACCTTATTTTAATATATTTTCTGCTCCTTATTTTCTTAATAAATGAAATTCAACTACTTTAGAATTATTAATAGGAATAATTACATGGTTAGATCACCGTTGGCTTGCTTAGCGGTGACATTGGGCGCCATCACGGCCTATAGGAGAAATTGGATCGTGACAACATGGTATCAGAGCACTAGGTTCACGTTGGTCTCACAAGTTATGAGCAGGACTAATAGAGTCTTCCGGATCGGTGCGGAGACGTCCGTACTTATCTTGGAGAGGCTATAGAGTATTAGGAAAATACTACTTCTTTATCTCCTATCATGTAGTTGATGTTGTGCTAAGTATCCTTCTCTTATTCTCTCACAGATGGTGAGGACGCGCGCGGCAGATGTACCCGACCATGGAGGAGCTTCTCCCCCTGTTGCTAGAGGCTTAGAGAGGACTCCAACTCATGGTAGAGGACGGGGGCGTCCTAGAGTTGCACCAGTTATGCCACTAGTGGATCCAGTAGAGGATCTTATTATTGAGGAGCAGGGCGAGATGCTTGCAGCGGAGCCGGCCCTAGTGGATTTCATGTCAAAGCCAGGATTCCAGGAGGTCATGGGCCGTATGTTGCGGTTCATGGACTCTATGACTCAGGCTAGTTTACTTCCAGTAGACCCAGCCATATCTCAGGTGGGGGGGAGCACAGACACCTACCGCTCAGGCTCCAGGGCATGCAACTACCATATATCAGACCCCGCGTGCACTACCCATGGGCAGAGCTCAGCCCGTTGCAGCAGCTATACCTGAGTCCAGACCAGCTGCGGCCGGTGAGTCACAGAAGCTATTGGACAGATGGACCAGGCTACAACCTCCTGTCTTTGGAGGTGAGCGACATGAGGACCCCATGACTTTATTGATCATTGCAGGGATAGACTGCACAATATAAGGATATTGGAGTCCCATGGGGTAGACTTTACCACCTTTCAGCTGGAGGACAAGGCCCGTAGATGGTGGCAGTCCTATCTTCTTGGCAGACCAGCAGGTTCTCCTCCCATGACTTGGGATCAGTTTGCACTTCTCTTCCTAGATAGATATATTCCACCCTCTCAGAGGGAAGAGTTGTGATTTTAGTTTGAGCAGCTTCAGTAGGACCAGATGTCGGTGACATACTATGAGGCGAGATTCTCTGAGTTATCTCGCCATGAGAGAGTGTGGAGGTTCTTTGCGGGTTTGCACTCTAGTATCTAGGCCACTATGGCCCGAGAGGTTGAGATGGGGATCGCGTACGAACTAGTTGTGGAGATAGCTCGAAGGATCGAGGGAGTTCGTCAGCGGAGCCGAGAGTAAGTGATGAGGGATAAATGGTTTTGATATCATGCAGGGTTCAGTGGTGCTTCGACTGGGGGCAGAGGTCAATTTGTGAGGGGTCAATCTAGCAGGCCCACATATCTAGCACGGTGCCTCCTCGAGGGTGCTCCAGTGCGGCCCTATTTCAGCGCCATCCCAGAGAGCTCCTACCATCCACCAGCTATTCAGGGTTCCTCCAGTGGGCCTTCAGCATGATCAGCCATCAGGATAGTAGGCCGCCTCACCGTAGGGTTATTTCGAGTGTGGAGATCTTGGCCATATGAGGAGGTACTACCCTAGGCTTCGGGGCAAGGCAGTACAGTAGGGTCAGCAGCCTATGATTTCAGCACCAACTGCCACACCAACCATCCGGCTGCCCAGAGGCGGAGGGCAGGTGGGTAAGGTCCGTCCTAGAGGTGGAGGACATTCAAGTAGCGCTCCAGCCAGGTTCTATGCCTTTCTAGCCAGACCAGATGCAGTAGCCTCAAATGTCGTGATCACAGGTATTATTTCTATCTGTAGTAGAGATGCTTTGGTACTCTTCGATCCAGCATCTATATATTCATATGTTTCAAATTTGTTTGCTCATTTTTTGGGTGTTCCTCGTGAGTCCTTGGGTATGCCTGTTTATGTGTCCACGCAAGTGGGCGATTATGTTGTTGTGGATCGGATCTATCGGTCCTGTATCGTGACTTTCTGTGGTCATGAGACTAGAGAGGATCTTTAATTGCTCGATATGACCAACTTCGAGATCATCCTGGGCAGGGACTGGTTGTCTCCATATCACGCCATCCTTGATTGCCATGCCAAGACTGTTACCCTGGTGATGCTAGAGTTGCCTAGATTAGATTGGAAGGGTTTGTCTATCAGTGCATCTGGTTAGGTTATCTCTTTTCTGAAGGCTCGACACATGGTCGAGAAGTGTTGTTTAGCTTATCTAGCTTATGTTCAGGATACTACTATAGAGACTCTAGCGATTGATTTAGTACTCGTGGTCTGGGAGTTCTCCGATGTGTTTCCTTCTAAATATTCAGGCATGCCACCAGATCGTGATATCGATATCTGTATTGATTTGGCTCCAAGTACACAGCCTAGCTCTATTCCACCGTACCGCATAGCTCCGAAAGAGTTGAAAGAACAACTTGAGGATTTGCTAGAAAAGGGGTTCGTCAGGCCAAGTGTGTCGCCTTAGGGTGCACCGGTGTAATTCATGAAGAAGAAAGATAATACTATGCGGATGTGCATTGATTACCACCAGTTGAAGAAAGTTACCATTAAGAATAAGTACTTTTTACCGCGTATTGATGATTTGTTTGACCAGTTGCAGGGTGCCAGGGTTGTAAGGCCCTGTAGAAGTTTTTCCTAAATCTGGGGTTTCGTGATACCAGGGTAGACTTATGCATTGATGATCATAGAAGACGATTAAGTTCCAATGGTCAGATGCTTGTGATAGGAACTTCCAGGAGTTGAAATCGAGTTTGACCATGGCACCAGTGTTCATTCTACCCGACGGTACAGATGGGTGTTTGGCATATTGTGATGCTTCAAGAATCGGACTTGGGTGTGTATTAATGAAACATGGCAAGGTTATATCATATGCTTCTAGGCAACTCAAGAATCATGAAAAGAACTATCCAACACATGACTTAGAGCTTGTGGAGGTAGTACTTGCATTGAAGATTTGGCGTCATTATCTATATGGGGTCCATGTGGATATATTCATGGACCATAAAAGCCTCCAATACATTTTCAAACAGAAGGAATTGAATCTGAGGCAGAGAAGATGGCTTGAATTACTCAAGGATTATGACATCGATATTCTATATTATCCGGGGAATGGTAATGTTGTAGAGGATGCTCTTAGCTAGAAATCTATGGGTAGTTTGGCTCACTTGGAGGCATATCAAAGGCCGTTAGCCAAGAAGGTTCATCGATTGGCTAGTTTGGGTGTTCGACTTGAGGATTCTAGTGAAGGGAAAGTGATCGTGAAAAATAGGGCTGAATCATCACTTGTTGTGGAAGTCAAGAAGAAATAGTACAACGACCCATTGTTGGTACAATTGAAGGAGGGGATTCATAAACATAAGACCATGGCCTTTTCTCTTGGCATGGATGATGGTACACTAAGGTACCAAGGGCGACTATGTATCCCAAATGTGGATGGTCTCTGGTAAAGAATCATGACCGAGGCTCACACTTCTAGGTATTTCATGCACACGGGTTCTACAAAGATGTATCATGATCTTAAGGAAGTCTACTGACACAGCAGAACAATATGCTCAGTTGTATATAAATGAAATATTCAAGTTGCAATTGCACTCCGGTTTCTATTATCTCAGTTCGAGGGGCACAGTTCTCAGCTAAGTTTTGGAAGAAATTTCACCAAGGTTTGGGTACTCAGGTGAATCTTAGTACAGTCTTTCACCCGCAGACTGATAGGCAGGCAGAGCCGATTTTTTAGACGCTTGAGGATATGTTGCGTGCTTGTATTCTTGACTTTAAGGGTAGTTGGGTGATCATTTGCTGCTCATAGAATTTGTCTACGATAATAGTTATCATGCTAGCATTCAGATGGAACCGTTCGAGGCTCTATATGGTAGGAGATGTAGATCTCCCATTGGGTGGTTTGAGATTGGGGAAGCCGGAATTCATAGGACTAGACCTCTTATATCAGGCTATGGAGAAGGTTAAGATCATTAAGGATCGGTTAGGAACTGCTCAAATTCATCAGAAGTCCTATTCGGATGTGCGTCGCAGGGATTTGGAGTTCAAAGAGGATGATTGGGTATTTTTGAAGGTTTCCCCCATGAAGGGCATAATGCGATTTGGTAAGAAAGGGAAGTTGAGTCCGAGGTATGCCAGACCATACAGAATAATTCAAAGGGTTGGTGAGGTGGCATACAGGCTTGAACTACCTCCAGAGATGTCTTTAGTGCACCCGGTGTTCCACGTATCCATGTTGAAGAAGGTGGTTGGAGATCCGTCGCTCATTGTTCTGGTTGATACAATTGAGGTTAATGAAGAATTGAGTTATGATGAAATTCTAGTTGCAATTCTTGATAGGCAAGTTCGAAAGTTGAGGAATAAAGAGATTGCCTCCGTGAAAGTGTTATGGCAAAACCAACAAGCCGAAGAGGCCACTTGGGAGGCCGAGGAAGAGATGAAGAAGAAGTACCCTAATTTATTTGAATAGCTATGTAATTGTATCCATGATGTTAAGAGCTAATTGTCTGCAAATTATGATTTCCCCATATGCAACTTATGTTAAGGATACTCCCTCTTGGTAATGCAATGTTTATGGCATTGTTACCGGTGAAGTTTTCCTATTATTTTACATTGTTGTGTTATGGTTGTGTTGTTAGGGTTGGTTTCTATAGTTCTCTGGCAGGTGGATAGGCCTAGTTACAGGGAAAACTCGGTCGAAATATTTGGAAATTTAGGGAGTTAATCAAAAAATTTAGGGACTGCTGGTGTGTGAAGTAATAGTTAAATCACAGTGGTTGCTAATGACGGACTTCGACCCTCATTCGAGGACGAATGTTCTTAAGCGGGGGAGGATGTAAGGCCCCATAAAAGTTTTGAATAAACCCGGGGTTTCGTGATGCCGGTTGGTCGCAGAACTGTCGCTGACTGAAGCAGAAATCTGGGAAAATTTTTGGACCATTATGCGGTCCATTATGCGGCCTCATAATCATTTTGTGGGCCGCACAACCCATCGTAGACCCAGCAATAAAGTTTTCATAGGGAAGTTCTGTGGTGCATTATGCGACCGTAGATTAGGTCTGCGGACCGTAGACTGGTTACAGAGTGAGGCAGAAATGCCCAATTCCGGAGGGCCATTATGCGGCCCTTTTTTCAGACCACACAAGCGTTATGCGGTCGCATATGCAACTGCAGATCTGTATCGGGGCTTCATTTTTCTAGTTTTATAAACCCGATGCCATTCTTATAAACCAATCTTAGGGATCATTTTAGAAGGTTCAAACTTAAATTTTAGACAGAGGAAGGTGGTCTAGAGTGAGAAAAGGAATATCTAAGTCATTTGTTCATCAATCTTTGCTCAAGCCTTGAAGATTTCACAAGGGTAACTCACAAGGTCTTCAACCAAAAAGGTAAGATTCTAGCCTTAGCCTTCAATTCCGAGA
This sequence comes from Nicotiana tabacum, assembly GCF_000715075.1. Classification (NCBI taxonomy): domain Eukaryota; kingdom Viridiplantae; phylum Streptophyta; class Magnoliopsida; order Solanales; family Solanaceae; genus Nicotiana; species Nicotiana tabacum. The sequence continues at coordinate 56,093,160 of NC_134092.1, read as the reverse complement.
TTTAACTGAAAATAGGTAATAAGCCAAGCAATTATTGGGTGTGGGAGTTGTTCATTATGCATGCATGTACTATCTAGGATTGTGGGAAGTTTGTTGAGCTCAATTGGGAAGACTTTGGGTAGTGAAATGGAGGAATCCACCATAGGAGGACCTTGAAATCATAATGCACGCCTAGTGTTTGCTAGAATGCTCACATGAGCTGGAAACATGAACTCCTTCCTAATTTATGTTCAATTTTGCTATATCTATAAATAGATCAAAATTGTTAAGATTTCAGGAACCGTGTAGTGAGTTAAGTAAAGCTCAAAGCGAGGTATGTTGGCTAAACTTCTCTATTAAAATTGAATTTTCACGATGTTCTTATATGTCCCAAGTTGTCCATTATGAATTGACTATTTTGAATAAGTTTGGTTTCGAAAGATGTATATATGAATATGTTCAAAATGTGTTACGGAATATTCTTATCATATTATGTTATTCTTCGGGAGCGTGTTTAATGTATGAGTATGTAGTAAAATGTTGTGACTTCAAGTCAAGCCCAAATGAAAGTTATCATATCAAATTGTGTAGAAAATCATATGTGCCTAAGACCCTAAATTTCTCAAATGTTTGCTTAAAGTCTTGAATAGAAATATTTGTTGTTGACAATCTGTGATGATGTTTGAAGTGAAATTGTGAGCATGAAGTAGGAGGTACGGCCAATGTGCCAAGAATAATATTGTGTTATGGCCAATGGTGCCAATAAAATGAATGACATGTAAAAGAATATGAAATGAGTGGTAAATCCATTTAGTAATAAATGCCTTGGGAGTATCGTTTATCCACCGAGGAAGGGTAGGTCGGAACAACCTTACCCCTAAACTACATGTGCTGGTGTAGGAGCGATTGAGGGGTAAATCCCCATGTTAATGTGATGAGATTATTTCCCCTTATATGGGATGAGATTTGTGTGTGAAATGTTTCCCCTTAAATGGGATGAGATTATTGCTAGTGAGATGTGATGTGATGTCGACCCATACGGCATTGTAGTGAGACGGCTTAGCCGATCGGGCTGAGATCGGATGCCATACTGCGCACATGGTGGTATTGGAAGTGTATAGCCGTTTGGGCTGAGATCGGACTTCGTGCAAAAACACTGTGGTGTATCGGTGCTAAAGATCTCCCAACTTAAATTACTAAAACTTACTTGAAATTTACCTTTCCCCTAACTTGACACCTTGATATTCTTTGAGTCTCTTATTGATTTCATGTTTTCTTCTCCGTTCACTTTTACTCATTCTATTGAGAGGGTGTTTAGTTTTACATACTAGTACTATTCTGTATGTACTAACGTCCCTTTTGCGCTGCATCTTTAATGGATGCAGGTGGTTCCAAAGCATGTGATATTGATCAGTGATAGAAGCACACCCTCTCCTCAACTGACTTGTTCCATGTACATAGTGTTTTGAGGTATAGCTGGGGCCTTGTTGCTGACACTATCGTAGCACTCTTTTGTTCCTGTTAGAGGATCCGTAGACATAATGTGGGTTGTACCTATTTTTGGGAAGGTTAAACTAAAAATGCTTTAATCGTATCACCTATTCCACTTTAACTATGATTATACATTGTACTATTTTGGAGACTTGTTAATGACGTAACTAACAAAAATGAATTGGTGTTATTCACATGGCCTCTTGTTGTCTAATTAATGAAATGTATTATTCTCTTTAATATACATGACATATGTCTACAAGCCTCTAAGAGTAGATAAATATCATAAAGTTCGGGACAGGGCCCCGCCATACTAATCACTATACGTCTAAATCATACTGACCAAATAAGTAACTCCGGAGCAAATGGAGAGCACCAACACCTTCCGCTGAGCTGATAGCCTACTTGGATACTTTCAACCTGTCTATCGGGACCTACGGGCATGAAAGGCAGCATCCCCAGGAAAAAGGAACGTCAGTACAAATAATGTACCGAGTATGTAAGGAATGAAAATCAGCACGGGTAAGTTGGGTAGACGACATTGTGCAGGCTTGCTCGACGGGGGTAACTCTATTAAGAGCCAGTCATGCTCCATGAAGTGGAGGCATGACAAACTTGGTTCTATAATATCAACTTGAGATCGGGGTACCATCAGTTGAAGATTCGCGATTTGGATGTTCCAAAGATGGCTTTCCGAACTAGATATGGACACTATGAGTTTCTAGTGATTTCTTTCGGTTTGACTAATGCCCCGGTGGCATTTATGGATTTGATGAACTGGGTGTTCAGGTCGTATATTTATTCGTTTGTCATTGTCTTTATTGATGATATTTTGATCTACTCGCGTAGTATGGAGGAGCACGAGCAACATTTGAGAGTGGTGCTTCAGACCTTGCGGGAACATAAGCTATATGTTAAGTTCTCCAAGTGTGAGTTTTGGTTAGATTCTGTGGCATTCTTGGGGCATGTTGTATCAAGCGAGGGCATTAAGGTAGATCCCAAGAAGATCGAGGCAGTTCAGAGATGTCCGTGTCCTACCACAATGACCGACATCAGGAGCTTCTTGGGGTTAGCAGGTTATTATCGTCGGTTTGTGGAGGGCTTCTCATCTATTACAGCACCTTTGACCAGATTGACCCAGAATGGTGCTCCGTTCTGATGGTCCGATGATTGTGAGGTGAGATTTCATAAGCTCAAAACCACATTGACTTCAGCATCGGGTAGCTACTAATTTTGCTTAAGTCCGGGTAGTTTTAGGACCCAATCCATGAAATACTTGTATTGTTTGCACTTTACTTGTTAATTTAAGTGCCTAAATTATATTGAAACTTGATAAAGGAATCGTAAAGGCCGAATTTCACTTACTTTGAGTTTTGGCGGGTTACTTGACCGTTTATAGAAATTGTGCTTCCATGTGTATTAGGCTTGTAATATATTTTAAATCGGATGCTCATGGAATATTCTCTCTTCTTGTGGAGCGGGCAGAACACCTCGGCAGTATAATAGATGCATCTATGGTTCGTGATGCTTGACTCTCGGCAGTGTACACATTATTCTGGATCGGGTCATATGACCTCGGCATAAATAGTACATGTTAATGCTTAGAGCCCGAACTCACTTGATATTATTTTCATGAATGGAGAGGTTATAATTATTTAATTGCCTGAGATTTACTTAGAATTAGTATGTGTTATTCTAGATCGGGTCCACATATTCTATGCTTATTTAGTATTCCTGTATTTCATTGTTAGCCCATAATAAGTGTCGATGTTGACCCCTCATCATTACTTTTTTTAGGTTAGACTTGATACTTACTGGGTACATATTGTTTATGTAGTCACGCTACACTTCTACACTAATCGTGGAGGATCTGAGGCATGTGCATCTGGCATTCATTCCGGCGCACACCCCCGATACCCCGAGGCTTAGTGGTGAGGTGCTTTCTGAGTCCGTCCTGCAGCACCTGGAGTCTCTCTTTTGCATTTTATTTTCTGTCTACTCTATTTCAAACAATAGCTTAGTGTTTTGTATATTCTACTAGTTGCTCATACACTTGTGACACCAGGTCTTTTGGAACACATGCTAGTAGACTTTATGATTTTTTAGCATTTATCTCACTACATTTGCTCTTACATTGGTTTTCGCCTTATTTTATTAAATTCCCTGCTCCTTATTTTCTTAATAAATGAAATTCAACTACTTTGGAATTATTAAAAAGAACAATTACATGGTTAGATCACCGTTGGCTTGCTAACGGCGACGTTGGGCGCCATCACGGCCTATAGGAGAAACTGGGTCATGACTCTAACGGTTCGGTAGCCTCTCGAATATAAGTACAGACGTCTCTGTCTCGATCCGCAAGACTCTACTAAACCTGCTCATCACTCGTAATACCTATGAATCTAGGGCTTTGATACCAACTTGTCATGATCCAAAATCCCTACCTGTGGTGATAGCGCCTAACACACCGGCTAGGCAAGCCGAAACATGATAACGAAGGCAACAAAATAACAAAATTTATAGAAATGGCATAAGTCTAAGGTCTCAACACAATAAAACTGCTAATACAAGTAAATTTCCCTGAAACTGGTAAATACAAAGTCATGAGCTTCTACAATGGAATACAAGTCTGAAACTAAACAATAAATACACTATCTGAACTGTAGCAACAGTATGAAAGGAAAGGACCATCTAAACTGCGACAAAGATGCAGCTCTACCTCATCAAGCAGCTAGTCCAACAAGCAACCTACTACTGATATCTAGTCCATACCCAGATCTGCACAATTAAGTGCAGAGTGTAGTATGAGTACAACTGATCCAATGTACTCAATAAGTATCGTAAATAAACACGGCAATGTAAGAGAAGCACAAATTATTAATGATACAACCTATCACATATGTAGTTTCATCCTTTAGACCAATACAGAACAATATTGAAATCAAATCATAAAGTTTAGTACGAAAACATCCGTGTGTGTATGTGTACAATTTCTCAAGTACTCTGCTCAGACAATATATTGGCATATAGAGGTGATATGCAGTTAAACTAGATAAATAATCAAGGAGATTGCAAGTAAAGAAGAAATGCAAAATCCAACAAACACTGGCATTCCCTCAATTTTTCCATATTCGTTCAAACCACTGATCAATATTCTCAATAACCACGTGTACACCATCAGGAGAGAAACATGAGAGTGTGACCCTTGGGGGATGGATCTGTATCCACACGCTGCACAGACAACTCACGTGCTTCACGGACAACTCACATGCTAATAATAGAATCCGCACGGACAACTCACGTGCTAATAACATCAATATCTGAATCCGCACGGACAACTCACGTGCCAACAAACACAATCCGCCCGACGTGGTCACAGGCACCCAGTCCAATCATATCATACAGGAGCAAATAAAAAAGTACGCAGGTATGTAATGAATGAACAACAAATCTTAAGCTCCTGGACTGGTACAAACGACATGCTAAGTGTAGGCATGTGCAAGGTGTACTATCGTAGGTCAAACCGGCAAATTTTCACAAAGAATAGAATTTATCATTTCATTTGGTGATTAAACCACTACGTGGTCTCAAACATGGCTCAAATAGTTCACATCAATGTTGCAAATATGAGAAGCATCATAGCTTAAAGCTTACCAGTCAATCCTAGGCTTATCATAGCATAAGCATGACCCGAGTATGAATAAATACCCCCGGTGCTAGCACATGGGCTCAAACCTCACACATGTGCTCACTCATAGCACTTAGCTATCACAAATAATTCAGGCAACTAGTGCCTCAACCAAGTTTAGATAAAATACTTACCTCAAACAAATTAAATCACTCTGCTAGCAAGCCATTCCCACGCGTATCAATCCCGGAAGGCTCGAATCTAGCAAAACATTACTTAATACTATCAATAAAAGCTATAGTAATTGATTCAAAATGATAAGGCTAAGATCCTTAACCAAATTCAAAAAGTCAACACCGGGCCCACGTCTCGAAATCCGACAAAATTATAAAAATCCAAAAACTCACTCAATAATGAGTCCAACCATATTAAAATTATTCAAATCCAACCTCAAATTCCCTTTCAAATCCCCAAAATTCGGTCTATGAAGTTTCACAAAGTTTTCCCAAATTTTCCAACCCAAAACACCAATTAAATGACAAAACTAACAATGGATTCATGTATAATAGCCAAATCCAAGTTAGAATCACTTACCCCGATGATTTCCTTAAATATCCTCCTAAATTTCGCCACAAACCGATCTCTCTAGGTCAAAAGATGATGAATGAATAAAAAACCCTCGAACTTTCAATTTCTGCCCAGCGATTTTCGCTTTTGCGGACTAATAGCTGCTTCTGCGGCTCTGCGCCTGCAGACAATCCGCTTCTACGGGCAACGAGCACTTCTGCGCACATGCACCTACGGATACATCCGCTTCTGCGCCCCCAGGCCATCCTGACCAATTCCGCTCCTGTGACCACTCTGCCGCATCTGCAACCTTGCAGGCGCGGAATATTCCTTGCACCTGCGCTCTCAGGCCTCCACCCCAGATCTCGCACCTGCGATAACTCACCGTACCTGCGTGACTACACCTGCAGCCACTCCCTCCGCATGTGCGATGACACCAGACTTCAGCAATAACAGCATCCCTCTAAGTCCAAATCTAAATCCGTTTTTAATCTGAATCTCACCCGAGGCCCCTAGGACCCCATCCAAACATACCAAAAAGTCCTAAAACACGATGCAAACTTAGTTGAAACCTTAAATCACATCAAACAACATCAAAAACATGAATCGCACCCCCAATTCAAGCCTAATGAAACTCATGGATTTCCAACTTCTACGATCGATATTGAAACCTATCAAACCAACTCTGATTGACCTCAAATTTTGCACACAAGTCATAAATGACAAAACGGACCTATTCAATCTTCCGGAGCTAAAATCCGAGCCCGGTAACTACAAAGTCAACTCTCAGTCAAACTTCACAATTCTGCAAACTTCAACTTCTCCAACTTTTGCCAATTCAAGCAAAAATCATCTACGTACCTCCAAATAAATATTCGGACACACTCCTAAGTTCAAAATTACCATACGAAGATATCGGAACCATCAAAACTCTATTCTGTAGTCATTTACACATAAGTCAACATATGGTCAACTTTTCATGTAGGCTTACAACCTTGGGACTAAGTGTCCCAACTCATTCTGAAACATACTCGGAACCAAACCAGTCACCCCGGCAAGTCACATAACAACAAATGAACACATAATAAGTAATAAATTAGGGAACTGGGCTACAGTACTCAAAAAGACCAGTCGGGTCGTTACAAGCACAATTGTATTTTCTACGTTTGGCGCATCAATTGCTGATCCTAGATTTGCTAATGCCTCTGCCTACGTATTCTCCTCTCTTGGTATCTGTACAGTGTTCAGCACTCGAAATTGATCCAATAAATCCCGTATTTTTTCCAAGTATTATTGTATGTGCGTTCTAGTCATGTAATCCCCTTGCATTAGATTTACCACAAGTTGAGAATCACTCTTGATTTCAATCTGATTCACACGTAATTCCCATCTCTTTTGCAAGCTCCAAACCTACAATCACTGCCTCATATTTGGCTTCATTATTAGTTATAGGGTAGCATTTTATTTCTTGCCTAATAATTTCCCCCTTACGGTGAAATTAAAATAATACCCGAACTCGCTCCTTTTATATTTGAGAAATCGTAAGTGTATAATGTCCAAGTCCCCCTATTAGATCCGATAAATGCCCGTACCTCATTTTCAGCTTCATGAAGTAAACTTGAACAGAAATCTGCTAGTACTATTACTTTGTGGTTGTTCGTGGCTGATAAACAATATCATATTCACTAAGTTCTCTTTCCCATTTAGCTAATCTCCCTGATAATTCATGTTTATGTAAAAATATTTCGTAATGGAAAAGTAGTTAGGATATAAATATGATGACATTAAAAATAGGGCTGTAACTTTCTAAATGCCATTATTAATGCTAGCGCTAGTTTTTCCAAATAAGGATATCGTGTCTCAGCTTCCAATAAAGAATTGCTAACATAGTAAATGGGAGATTGTCACAACCCGGAATTCCCATCGTCGGGACTGTGATGGCGCCTAACATTTCACTTGCTAGGCAAGCCGACGTTAGAGAGTTATTAAGCCAATTCTTATTCAAACCAGTAAATAACAACAAATAAGCTAAAATGAAATACAGCAAGTACGGAATAATATAAAACTTCATTAATTACTACCACCCGAATCTGGAGTCACAACTAGGGGTGTTCATAAAAACCCGAAAAACCGAACCAAATCGACGAAAAAAATACTTTTTAGGTTTGGCTTGGTTTTGGTTTTGAATTTTAAAAACCGATAAAATTTGATTTGGTTTTGGTTTTAATCAAAAAATAACCAAAAAAAAAAACCGAACCAAACCGACTATAGAAGTAGCTATTTAAATTTATTATTACACATATATACATGTATATTTTTATATAAAGTTTTTAAAATATTATGGTACATATTAGTCATTTGTATTTTAAGTCTAGTTCTTTGCAATTACTATAATCTAATTCTTTGCCTTTACATTCTAGTTTGATTGGTAGTTTGCTTTTGCTAAGTACAAAAAATTATTTTATGTTAAAAATAATCGATTTTTAATTGAGTACTTAAATTATTCATCACTATTCAATTCAATTATCATCAATATATCATGGTAAATGATAGATTTCTCAAAGAGCAATTAGTTTGATAGTATTACGTTGAAAATGTAGTCGCTGGAATATGTGTTTGGTAGTGTATGTCTCATATTTAAGAAAAAACCGATAAATAACCGAAAAAATCAAAAAACCGATAAAAATCGACAAAAACCGAATCGCTAAAAAACCGACTTAATTGGTTTGGTTTGGTTCCAATATTTAAGAATCCACTTACTTGGTTTGGTTTTTTTGTAGGAAAAAACTGTTACTACCACCCGGATCTGGAGTCACAACTCACGAGCTACTATGATTTACTACAAACAGAGTCTGAAAAGGGAAAATACATTGTTTTGAAGTAAGGAAACAGTAAATGATAAAACTAGGAAGAGACTTTAGGGTTTGCGGACGCCAGCAGATCTATCTTGGGTCTCTTGACAGCAAATCCAAGTTGCTAAGCCTCATGATCAGCTAGGACCAGTACCAAAATCTGCACAAGAAGTGCAGAGTGCAGTATCGGTACAACCGACCCCATGTACTGGTAAGTGTCGAGCCTAACCTCGATGAAGTAGTGACGAGGCTATGACAAGACACCCACATAAATAAACCTGTGCAGATAACAGTATATGTACAAGAAAACAACAGTAACAGCTAAACATGTACTATTGGGAGGGGGAACATGCAAAAGGGGCACAGGATATAGGAGATACAGCGGAAGTGATAACCAAAACAGTCAACATGCTTTTTACCAGTGAAAAACAACTAAACACAATGAAGGAAATTGCACGGCATCACCCTTCGTGCTTTTACTCTCAGCCTCACAATATAAATCAATAAATATGGCACGGCATCACCCTTCGTGCATTAACTCTCATAACGTGAAACGGCATCACCCTTCATGCATTAACACTCACAACGTGGCATGGCATCACCCTTCGTGCATTAACACTCTCCCTTACCATTATGCAACGAACAAATAACAACAGGGAGATAGAATAACAAGTACAACACTTACTTCAACATTTGGTTCCACAACATCAACCTCGACTTCGAAATCAATACCCAATTATCACCAGAAGATCCGTAAACATGATAAGAATGATCAATTTTACAATACTAGTCTAAACATGGATAACATGAACAAAGGAAGCTGTAATTGCAAGAAACCAAGCCCCCACCCACATGCTTTAACCCGACTATAATGCATAAGTACTCGTCACCTCACATATACGGTGTTCCTCAACATCTAAACATGAGGCAAATAGACAAACAAATCTTATTTCATTAAGTCAGGGTTAGACACAACATTTACCTCGCTCCAAAGGCCACTCAATGCTCAATTACCGCTTTTCCTCTAGAATCCACCTCCAAACCACTCGTATCTATCCACAAACGACTCAATAATATTAAATACTGCTAAAGAAATTAATTACAATGCATAAATTTAGATTCCCCAAACTTCCCCCAAAAAGTCAAAAATCGACCCCGGGCCCACTAGGTCAAAACCCGAGGTTTGGACAAAAATCCATTCACTTATCCACCCCCGCGCCCGATTATATAATTTATTTCAAAATCCGACCTCAATTCGAGGTCTAAATTCCAATTATGCAAAAATCCCTAATTCTACCCAAACCCCCAATTTCCACCATGAAAATCCTAGATTTTAGGTTGAAAACTCATGAAATGTAATGGGAAATTGAAAGAAAGTATGTTAGAATCACTCACCAACAAATTGGGGAAGAAAATCCTTTAAGAAAATCGCCTCTAGGTCTTCTAGTTTGAAATTTTTGAAAGAATGGCAAAATCCCGTAATTGGGACTATTTTAAGTCACTGGCATCAGGTGCTCATCGCGTTCACGTGAAACCTGACGTGTTCGCGAAGAGCATGGCCCAACTGGCTTACGCGATCGCGAGTAACTCCACGCGTTCGCAAAGGTGTAGCCCGCCTCACCTCCGCGTTCGCGAGACTGGGCTCGTGTTCGCATAGAGCTACCTCAACTCCCCTGCCCCGTCTATCTAAAACTACGCGTTCGCGTGTGGCTGGTCGCGTTCGCATAGAGCAGGCCCCCTAATGCTCCGCATTCACGACCAAGGTTTTGCATTCGCGTAGAACAAAATCTCCCCCAGGCCATTTTACCCTTCATGATTGCGGGTGTATATTCGCGACCGCGAAGAAGGAAACACCAGAAACTAGCAGAAGTGAAAACCAGCAAACTTTCTTTGTTCAAATCATCTCGTAGCCTATCTGAAACTCACCCGAGCCCTCGGGGCTCTAAACCAAAAGTGTACACAAGTCCAAAAATATCATACGAACTTGCTTGCGCGATCAAATCTCTAAAATAACACCTAGAACTATGAATCGGATACCAAATCAAATGAAATTTTCAAGAAAACTTTAAAACTTCTATTTTCACAACCGAACGTCCGAATCACGTCAAATCAACTCCGTTTCTCACCAAATTCGATAGACAAGTCATAAATATTATAGTGGACCTGTATCGGGCTCCGAAACCAAAATACAGACCTGGTATCAACAAAACCAAACATCGGTGAATTCTTAAAATCATTAAATTTTTAAACTTTTAAGTTTTCATCAAAATTCCATATCTCGAGCTAGGGACTCGGAATTCGATTCCGGGCATACGCCCAGGTCCCATATTACGATACGGACCTACCGGAACTGTCAAAACATAGATCCAGGTCCGTTTACTCAAAATGTTGACCAAAGTCAGCTCAAATGGTTTTCAAAGTAAAATTTTATATTTTTCACAGTTTTTAACATAAAAGCTTTTCGGAAACACACCCGGACTTCACACGCAACTCGAGGAGGGTAAAAATGAGATTTTTAAGGCTTCGAATCACAGAATTAGGTTTTAAAACATAAGATGACCTATCAGGTCATCACATTCTCCACCTCTAAAACAACCATTCGTCCTCAAATGGACATAGAAAAGTACCTGGACTGGTGAAAAGATGTGGATAACTACTCCATATGTCTGACTCGAACTCCCAAGTAGCTGCCTCAACGGGCTGACCTCTTCACTGCACTCGAACTGAAGGATAACTCTTAGACCTCAACTATCGAACCTACCGGGCTAGAATAGCCATCGGCTCCTCCTCGTAAGTAAAATCCTTGTCCAACTGGATAGAGCAGAAATCTAACACATGGGACGGATCATCGTGATACTTCTGGAGCATAGACACATAGAATACTGGATGAACAGCTGCTAAACTAGGTGGCAATGCGAGCCTGTAAACCACCTCGCCCACTCTCTCCAGAATCTCAAAGGGCCTGATATACCTAGGGCTTAACGTGCCCTTCTTTCCAAATCTCATTACACCCTTCATGGGTGATACCCAAAGCAACACTCTCTCCCCGACCATGAATGCAACATCATGAACTCTGTGGTCGGTATAACTTTTTTGCCTGGACTGAGCTGTGCAAAGTCGATCCTGAATAATCTTGACCTTATCCAAGGCATCCTGTACTAGATCTATACCGAACAACCGAGACTCCCCCGGCTCAAACCACCCAACTGGCGATCGACACCGCCTACCGTATAATGTGTCATAGGGAGCCATTTGAATGCTCGACTGGTAGCTGTTGTTGTAGGCGAACTCTGCAAGGGGCAAGAACTGATCCCACGATCCTTTGAAGTCTGTAATATATGCGCGGAGCATATCCTCCAAGATCTAAATAGTGTGCTCGGACTGCCCGTCTGTTTGAGGATGAAACGCTATGCTCAACTCAACCTGCATGCCCAACTCACTTTGTACTGCTCTCCAAAAGTGCGAGGTGAACTGCGTGCCTCGATCAGAAATGATAGACACGGGAACACCGTGAAGATGGACGATCTCGCGGATGTAAATCTCTGCCAATCGCTCCGAAGAATAGGTGACTGCCACAGGAATGAAATGCGCTGACTGAGTCAGCCTATCCATAATGACCCAAACTGCGTCAAACTTCCTCTGAGTCCGTGGGAGTCCAACAACAAAATCCATAGTGATACGCTCCCACTTCCACTCAGGAATCTCTATCTTCTGAAGCAAACCACCAGGTCTCTGATGCTCATACTTTACTTGCTGACAATTTAGACACCGAGCTACATAAGCAACTATATCCTTCTTCATCCTCCTCCACTAATAATGCTTCCGCAAGTCCTGATACATCTTGGCGGCGCCCGAATGAATAGAATATCGGAAATTGTGGGCCTCATCAAGAATCAACTCACGAAGTCCATCCGCATTAGGCACGCAAACACGACCCTGCATCCTCAAAACTCTGTCATCTCCGACAGTAACCTGCTTGGCACCACTGTGCCGCACTGTGTCCCTAAGGACTAACAAATGAGGGTCATCATACTACCGATCTCTGATACACTCAAACAAGGAAGACCGAGCGACTGTACAAGCTTGAACACAGCTGGGCTCTGATATATCCAACATCACAAACTGGTTGCCTAAAGTCTGAACATCTGAGGCAAGCGGCCTCTCACCGACTGGAATGAACGCAAGGCTGCCCATACTCGCTGCCTTTCTACTCAATGCGTCGGCCACCACATTAGCCTTCCCGGGGTGGTACAAAATAGTGTTATCATAGTCTTTTAATAGCTCCAACCACCTTCTCTGCCTCAAATTGAGATCCTTTTGCTTGAACAAATACTAAAGGCTCCGATGATCTGTTAAAACCTCACATAACACACTGTAAATATAGTGCCTCCAAATCTTCAGCGCATGAACAATGGCTGCCAACTCTAAGTCATGGACAGGGTAAGTCTTCTCATGAACCTTCAACTGTCGTGATGCATATGCGATCACCCTACCCTCCTGCATCAATACTTCACCGAGCCCTACACGGCTGTATAAGAACCTTAACCTGTAGGCAACACCAACACCGGCGTTGTAGCCAAAGCAGTCTTGAGCTTCTAAAAGCTCGCCTCACACTCGTCTGACCATAAGAACGGGGCACCCTTCTGGGTCAACCTGGTCAACGGGGCTGTTATAGATGAAAACCACTCCACAAATCGACGGTAATAGCCAGCCAAACCCAAGAAACTCCTGATCTCCATAGCTGAAGTGGGTCTAGGCCAGTTCTGAACTGCCTCAATCTTCTTAGGATCTACCTGAATGCCCGTAGCTGATACAACGTGCCCCAAGAAAGCGACTGAATCCAACAAAAACTTGCACTTTGAAAATTTAGCATACAACTAGATGGCTCTCAGAGTCTGAAGTACAATCCTGAGATGCTGCTCATGCTCCTCTCGATTGTGGGAGTAGATCAAGATATCATCAATAAACACGATCACAAAGGAGTCTAAATAAGGCTTGAACACTCGATTCATCAAATTCATTAATGTTGTCGGGGCATTTGTCAACCCAAAGGACATCACCAGAAACTCATAATGCCCGTAATGAATCCGAAAAGCTATCTTAGAGACATCGGATGCCCTAATCCTCAACTGATGGTAGCCAGATCTCAAATAAATCTTCGAAAACACCTTGGAAACCTAAATTTGATCAAATAAATCATCAATCCTTGGCAATGGATACTTGTTCTTGATGGTGACTTTGTTCAACTGCCGATAATCTATACACATCCTCATCGACCCATCTTTCTTCTTCACGAACAACACGGGTGAACCCCGGGGCAAGACACTAGGTCTAATGAAGCCCTTATCAAGAAAATCTTGCAACTGTTCCTTCAATTCTTTCATCTCTGGCGGGGCCATACGGTATGGCGGAATAGAGATGGGCAGAGTGCCCGAAGCCAAATCAATACAGAAATCAATATCCCTGTTGGGTGGCATCCCCGGCAGGTCTGCAAGAAACACCTCTGTAAACTCATGAACAACGGGTACTGAATCCATGGAAGGAACCTCCGCACTAGAATCGCGAACATAAGCCAATTAAGCTAGACACCCCCCTTCTCGACCATACGTCGAGCCTTCATATAAGAGATAACCCTGCTGGTAGAATGGCCAGGAATCCCTCTCCACTATAATCAAGGCAACCCCGGCAAGGCTAAGGTCATCATCTTGGCGTGACAATCCAATATAGCTTGATAAGGTGACAGCCAATCCATACCCAAGATAACATCAAAATCGACCATATCGAGAAGTAAAAGATCTACACTAGTCTCAAGACTCCCAATGGTGATTACACATGAATGATTAACACGATCTACAATAATAGCATCTCCCACAGGTATGGACACATACACAGCATCACTTAAAGAATCACGAGGCACAGCCAAATATGAAGCAAAATAGGATGACACGTAGGAATAAGTAGAACCCAGATCAAATAGAACTAAAGCATCTCTACTGCAAACTAAAAATGTACCTGTGATAACAGCGTCAGATGACTCAGCCTCAGGCCTGGCTGAAAAAGCATAACATAGGGGCTGGGCCCCACCACTCTAAACTACATTTCTAGGATGGGCCCTAGCTGGCTGGCCTCCACCTCTAACGGCCTGACCTCTACCTCTAACAGTCTGGCCTCTACCTCTGGCTACCTGACCCCTGCCTTTGGCTGGCTGAGCAGGCGGTGCAGCAACTGGTGCTGGAACAATTGCACGAGAACCCTGATGTTGTGAGCTGCCCGATGCCCGAGGGCAAAATCTAGCAATGTGCCTCGGATCATCACAAGTATAAGAGGACCTCGGCTGTTGTGACTGCTGACCCCGAAACTGACCCTGTCAACCTGAGTAACCACCCTGAAAACTCTAGAGTGGAGGTGAACTAATAGGAGCTGGTGCTACACTATAGGCTAGCTGGTCGGAATAAGGCATATGAGGGCCACGACCACCTGAGGTACCGTGGGATGCCTGGAGTGCTGAATGAAATGGCCTGGGAGGATGGCCTCTACCTAAAGTACCCCTGCCTCCAGATGAGGCACCGCTGAACCCCCCGGAATGACATGGTCTCTTGTCAGACCCCTGACCTCCCTGAGCAAGAACTATCTCGACTCGCCTGGTGACATTGGCAGCCGCCTGAAAAAAAATCTCACTCCCAGTCTCCTTAGCCATCTGCAATCTGATAGGCTGAGCAAGTCCGTCAATAAACCTCCTCACCCTCTCTCTCGGTAGGAAGCAGAAGAAGAGCATGAAGGGCCAAATCCACAAAACGGGTCTCATACTGAGTAACAGTCATACTACCCTAATGGAGATGCTCGAACTGATGACCGTGCTCCTCTCTCAGTGTGATAGGGAGAAACTTCTCTAGAAAGATCTGAGAGAACTCGTCCCAAATAAGAGCAGGCGAGCTCGCTAGTCTGGTCAACAAATAATCTCTCCACCTGGCGGAACCAGTCATCTGAAATGCAGCAAAATCAACACCATTGGTCTCCACTATACCCATGTTCCGTAGCACCTCATGATAGCTGTCAAGATAATCCTGGGGGTCCTCAGAAGGTGCACCACTGAAGGGAACTGGAAAGAGCTTGGTAAACCTGTCCAATCTCCATAAAGCCTCAGAAGACATAGCCAACCCATCACCGGCCTGTGCCGCAATAACCGGCTGAACTACTCTGACTGGATGAGCTGCTGGAGTCTGATACTGGGAGCCATCTGCTACGAGTGTGAGTAGTAGGAGTCTGTGCTCCTCTTCCAGCTTGAGTGACGTCTGGTACCATGGGGAATGCGCCAGTCTGGTCAACACTCTCCATAAGCCCCACCAAACAGACCAAAGTGTCTTGAAGCACTGGGGTGGCAATGAACCCCTCCGAGATCTAAGCTGGTCCGACAGACACAGCCTGGGCTGGAACCTCCTCGTCAAAGC
The DNA here is from genome assembly GCF_000715075.1 of Nicotiana tabacum. Taxonomy (NCBI): domain Eukaryota; kingdom Viridiplantae; phylum Streptophyta; class Magnoliopsida; order Solanales; family Solanaceae; genus Nicotiana; species Nicotiana tabacum. The sequence continues at coordinate 56,077,195 of NC_134092.1, read as the reverse complement.
CTACCTGATGCTCCACCGCTAGTGCCGCTGCTTGGGCTCTGGGCTGAGCCCTGCCCCTGCCTCGGCCTCTGCCCCTCGTAAGAGCTGCCACTGAAGGCTCTTGCTGTTGCTCGGCTGAAGATGCAGTACGTGTTCTCGCCATCTGCGAGAGAATAAGAGTAAAAGAATTCAATTAGCATTGTGAGAAAAAAATCGCACGAGGGATAAGAATAGAAGTGAAATTTTTTCCTAAACTTCATAGTATCTGGGAAATAAGTACAGACGTGTCCGTACCAATCCCCCATACGCTACTAAGTTTGCTCGTGAATTATGAGACCTAGGCAACCTAGTGCTCTGATACCAATATGTCACGACCCGGAATTCCCACCGTCGGCACCATGATGGCGCCTAATATTCCATTTGCTAGGCACGCCGATGTTAGAGAGTTATTAAGCCAGTTCTTATTCAAACCAGTAAATAACAACAAATAAGCTAAAATGAAATACAGCGAGTGCGATATAATATAAAAACTTCATTAATTACTACCACCCAGATCTGGAGTCACAACTCACGAGCTACTATGATTTGCTACAAATAGAGTCTGAAAAGGGAAAATACACTATTTTGAAGGAAACAGTAAATGATAAAACTAAGGAAGAGACTCCAGGGCCTACGGACGCCAGCAGATCTACCTTGGGTCTCTTGAGAGCAAATCCAAGCTGCTAAGCCTCACGATCAGCTAGGACTGGTACCAAAATCTGCACAAGAAATGTAGAGTGCAGTATCAGTACAACCGACCCCATGTACTGGTAAGTGTCGAGCCTAACCTCGACAAATTAGTCACGAGGCTATGACAAGACACCCCCGTAAATAAACATGTGCAGATAACAGTATATGTACAAGAAAACAACAGTAACAGCTAAACATGTACTACTGGGAGGGGGAACATGCTAAAGGGGCACAAGATATAGAAGATACAGCGGAAATGATAACCAGAACAGTCAACATGCTTTTAAGCAGTGAAAAATAACTAAACACAATGAAGGAAATTGCACTGCATCACCCTTCGTGCTTTTACTCTCAGCCTCACGATATAAATCAATAGATATGGCACGGCATCACCCTTCGTGCATTAACACTCACAACGTGGCACGGCATCACCCTTCGTGCATTAACACTCTCCCTTACCATAATGCAATGAACAAATAACAACAAGGAGATAGAATAACAAGTACAAGCCTTATTTCAACATTTGGTTCCACAACATCAACCTCGACTTCGAAATCAATACCCAATTATCACTAGAAGATCCGTAAACATGATAAGAACAATCTATGTAACAATACTAGTCTAAACATGGATAACATGAACAAAGGAAGCTATAATTGCAAGAAACCAAGCCCCTACCTGCATGCTTTAACCCGACTATAACGCATAAGTACTCGTCACCTCACATATACGTTGTTCCCAACATCTAAACATGTAGCAAATAGACAAACAAATCCTATTCTCTCAAGTCAGGGTTAGACACAACATTTACCGCGCTCCAAAGGCCACTCAATGCTCAATTACTGCTTTTCTTCTAGAATCCACCTCCAAACCACTCGTATCTATCCACAAACGACTCAATAATATCAAATATTGCTAAACAAATTAATTATAATGCATAAATTTGAATTTCCCAAACTTTCCCCAAAAAAGTCAAAAATCGACCTCGGGCCCGCTTGGTCAAAACCCGAGGTTCGGACCAAAATCCATTTACCCACGAGCCCGATTATATGATTTATTTTGAAATCTGACCTCAATTCGAGGTCTAAATTCCAATTATGCAAAAATCTCTAATTCTACCCAAACCCCAAATTTTCACCATGAAAATCCTAGATTTTAGGTTGAAAACTCATTAAATGTAATGGGAAATTGAAAGAAAGTATGTTAGAATCACTCAGCAACATATTGGGGAAGAAAAGCTTTTAGGAAAATCGCCTCTAGGTCTTCTAGTTTTGAAATTTTTGAAAGAAAATGGCAAAATCCCGTAATTGGGACTGTTTTAAGTCAATGGCATCAGGTGTTTACCGCGTTCGCGAAGGTCTAGCCCGCCTCACCTACGCATTCACGAGACTAGGCTCGCATTCGCGTAGAGTTACCTCAACGCCCTGGCCCTGTCTATCTAAAGCTACGCGTTCGCGTGTGGCTGGTCGCGTTCGCGTAGAGCAGGCCCGCCAATGCTACGCGTTCGCGACCAAGGTTTTGCGTTCGCGTAGAACAAAATCTCCCCCAGGCCATTTTACCCTTCATGATTGTGGGAGTATATTCGCGACCGCGAAGAAGGAAACACCAGAAACCAGCAGAAGTGAAAACCAACAAACTTTCTTTGTTCAAATCATCTCGTAGCCTATCTGAAACTCACCCGAGCCCTCAAGGCTCTAAACCAAAAGTGTACTCAAGTCCAAAAACATAATACTAACTTGCTCGTGCTATCAAATTACCAAAATAACACCTAGAACTATGAATCGGACACCAAATCAAATAAAATTTTCAAGAAAACTTTAAAACTTTTATTTTCACAACCGAACGTCTGAATCACATCAAATCAACTCTGTTTCTAACCAAATTCGACAGACAAGTCATAAATATTATAGTGGACCTGTATAGGGCTCCGGAACCAAAATACGGACCCGGTATCAACAAAATCAAACATCAGTCAATTCTTAAAATCATTAAACTTTCAAACTTTTAATTTTTTATCAAAATTCTATATCTTGAGCTAGGGACCTCAGAATTCAATTTCGGGCATATGCCCAGGTCCCAAATTACGATACGGACCTACCAGGACCATCAAAACACAGATCCGGGTCCGTTTACTCAAAATGTTGACCAAAGTCAACTCAAATGATTTTCAAAGCAAAATTTCATATTTTTCGCAGTTTCTAACATTAAAGCTTTTCGGAAACACGTCGAACTGCGCACGCAACTCGAGGAGGGTAACAATGAGATTTTTAAGGCTTCGGATCACAGAATTAGATTTTAAAACATACGATGACCTATCGGGTTATCATAGAGATTGTGTTCCTCTTTCTTCTCATACCAATACGACTCTTTCTACCACTTCAGATTAGCTAAGTGGATGAGTAATCTCTCTCCATCCCTTGACTTCAACAGCATAGGCGGTTTTGACTGTTATGCTTTCAATTCTTTCAAAGCTTGCCTATAGTCATTAGTCCATTCGAACGTATTTTGTTTTTTTCAATAACGAGAAAAATTTGAAACACTTCTCTGAGGATCTTGATATGAATCTCCCCAGAGCAGCTACTCTCCTAGTTAGCCTTTGTACTTCCTTTTTATTTGTAAGTACAGCCAGTATTTCTTTTATCTGAGCTGGATATATTTCAATCCCCCTGTTAGAAACAAGAAAACCTAAAAACTTACCTGATGCCACACTAAAAGCGTATTTCTCTGGGTTCGGCTTCATATTATATTTGCGAAGTATATCAAAGGTTTCACTCAAATGTTTCAGTTGATCTTCTGCTTTTGCTGATTTAACTAGCATGTCATTAATGTAGACTTCCATGGTTTTTCACAAATGTTCTTGAAATATTTTGTTCACCAACCTCTGGTACGTAGCTCCAGCATTCTTCATGATAAAAGGCATGACTTTGTAACAATAAGTCCCTATGTGTGTAATAAAAGAAGTTTTTTCCTCGTCTTGGGGATTCATTTTTATCTAATTATATCCAGAATAAGCATAAAAAACTTAAAAGTTCATGACCGGCAGTAGAATCCATTAATTGATCTATATGAGGTAAAGGAAATGAATCATTAGGACACACCTTATTTAGATTAGTATAATCTACACATACTCGTCATTTTCCATTTTTCTTAGGTACTACAACATTATTGGCTAAACAGTCAAGGTATTTTACCTACATTTTCTTGAATTGCATGATTTTCTAATGCTCCCAGATTTCTCTTCTTTCGCTTCACCGGCGGGTGTAATGGATCATTATTTAGCTTATGAGTCATTACCTTCAATGGTATACCTATCATGTGTGAGTGTGACCAGGCAAAGCAGTCAGCGTTAGCATGTAAAAATTTAATTAACTTAATTTTCACCTCCAAAATTAAGTTTGACCCAACATAAACTTTTATGTCGGGCCAATGGATAAATAATATAACAACTTCGAGCTCTTCCATAGGTTTTTAAATAGTTCCATTCTCTTCTGGATCCTGTATAACGTCAGGTTCACATCTATATATGCTTTGTTCCTCACGCCTTCAGTTGAGGTAGAAAGTATATTCTCAACGGTGATGGTTTTCGTGTTGATGGTTGATCTCCTCTGATCTGACAAATTCCCCATTGTGATGAGAATTTGATAACTTGATGCAGAGTTGACGATACTGCATTCATGTCATTAATCCATGGCCTTTCTAAAATCATATTGTATGCCATGTCTGCATCTACCACTTTGAATTTGGTGTCTTTCACAATACCCTCGGCAAATATAGATAGCGCAATTTCTCCCTTTGTTATGACACTTGAATTGTGGAACCCAAACAAAAGATCGATCCTTGGGTATCACACGATCAATTGCTTGCATCCCGTTGACCACTCTCAGTAAGCAATTGATCAAAAATCATATCACATTAATATCATGAACAAGTAAAGATATTACCAGCACATCGTTACGAGGGATGAACAAGCCATATGCATCCTCATCGTCAAATGTTATGCTCTCTCCCTCCAAGACTGTTGGAATCTGCTTCCCGTGGATCATTGATATTCTGGATGTGCTTTTTGTTGTCGCGTATGTTACTCCATTAACCTCCTCACCCCCTAGTTATTACATTCATCGTCCTCTTTGGTGATGGGGGCTTTGATGGTTCTTCCTTATTTTTCTTATAAGACTGCTTTCTTTTCTCAATAAATAGGTCAGTGAGATAACCCATTTTCAATAAATAATCAACCTTCACTTGTAGGAGCCTGCAATCTACCGTTCTGTGACAGTGGTCATTATGGAACTCACGCCAGAATTCCTTACTTCTTTTGCTATGGTCTGATCTCATCTCTTTGGGCCACCATACCTTATCACCCATGCCTCTTAACAATGCTACTAACTTGGAAGTACTGCCATTGAAGTTGTAATAATCTATTTTTTATCATGAATTTTGATCGTTGCTTCTTGTCCTTTCCTGTTCCTTTCCAAATCAAGAAGAAGAGCCTCCTAAGATCTTGTCATGCAGGTCCCATATAAGGTTCGTACCTATTTTTTTCGGACCTATGTTGTGGTTCAGACCGTCTAGATCCGAACCTCTCCCTCACCTTTGGTTGGGATACCGTATCTTCTTCTATTCGTAGCTTTGTGTTATACCTGTTATAGACATCATTCTAGTTAGTTACAGGAAATTCACGTAAACTCTCCTTTAATCTTCCCGTGGCTTCTAAGCTTCTCTCATTTAGGTTGCTGGCAGATGCCATTGATGCCCAATTATTAGATATGCGAGGTAACATCATCTTTTCTCGCTGGAAGCGATCCATGAACTCTCTAAGCAACTCCGTACTTACTTGTTTTACCTTGAAGATATCTTCCTTTTTTTTTCTACTTTTGAGCTCCTGAATGTGCTTTTATAAATGAATCTACAAGGTCAGTAAAAGAGTCAATCAAATTTTCAAGTAAAAGAGAATACCATGTTAGTTCTCCCTTCATAAGGGTTCCACCAAATGTTTTCACTAAACTTATTCAATTTCCTGTTTCATTAAGTCGTTGCCCTTGACTCTTGTGATGAACGTAGTAACATGATCTCATGGGTCAATTGTTCCATCATACTTAGGAATATCAGTAATTTTGAAAATTTTAGGTATTGGTAGTTGTGTTGCACTTGGTTTCCATGGCTATTGTGAATATTTATCTATATCCACCCTTTTAATCACGGGTGGCACCCCTGGTTTCTGTTTTATCTGTTCATGTTGTTCCTTAAGCTGTTGCTACAAGTTTAGAACTAGATTTTGTAAATTAGAACTATTTGGCATACCTTAACCTCCGAATCTAGAGTTATTTGGATTTTCTCCACCCAGAGTTTTCAAGCCCTTAATGAGTATTTTTCACAGTTGTATTAACTGGTGGAGGAGCCTGAAACAACACATGGTAATCCACTTCCAAAAGCATACAAAGCTTTACCGATTTGTTGCGTAATAAATTATTTCAAGTCATCTTGCACATTTGATTGTTCTTTATTATGTTGCCCAGCGTTATGATTAGCAGATCTGACAGGTGAATTTGCTCGTAAAAGTTGTGGAAAATGTGTGGGTGTGTTGTGCGAAGGAGTCTGTCCTTGTTGTCCATCCACTACCTTAACAAGTTGATCAATTCCAGACATAATTTGTGGCTAAAGATACAATATGTAAATGAAAAGTAAAAATATTACTAGATTTCCCAGCAACGAAACTAATTTGTTTAACCAAATAATTATTTTTGTGGTCAAAGCAAATAAGAGAATAATTTGAATTTCTAATAACCTATTTTATTTTATTTTCTTAATATAGATAAATGGAAAATAACGAAAAACAAGACAAAGAGAATAAGGAAAAGGAATCTTATTGATAATCGCAACTTTCTTCCAATAAAAAAGAATATGATCTTCCAACAGTAGAGAATAGTAAAAATTTTGACAATTGATAGTATTACTTCGTAAATTTCTTGATGGTAGTACAAGATATGATAAAGTAATTTATATAAAGGTACAATTTGTAATTGTTTCGCCCTATTTAATTCCTACCCATTATAAATATTTATTACATTGATTACCCGTTACATGAGCAATTCGTAGCAGTTAAGGTAATAACAATCAATCACGCATAATCAAAGATTATGCTGATTTCTTTCCATGTTCGCGGCTATTAGTGAACCTTCCATCTTCGTAGCTTTTAGTATCTTTAGTTGTACATTCCGTATTTGTTTACTCTTTTCCAGCTAAAAGACACGGTATCCTTGTAGACGATCCCGTGAGTGTTTACTCATGCCTTTTTTGATCTTCATTCTTCTTTATTGCTTTGACTCTTATGCCACATGACATTATGTCACTGGTCCGTGTGGAGAATCTATTTTTCCACCAATACATGGCCGAAACTGGGTAATGTTGTCATGATTCGGAGACTAAGACTGCCCCGATCCCTGCTCCATTGAAGTTTGCAAATCCATCGAAGAACATCCTCCATCATGGGTAAGGTTCCGAAATATCATCTCATGCGAATAGTACCTCTTCATCTGGGAAAAATAGGTGGTAAGTGACATGTATTCTTTGTCTACTGGGTTTTCTGCAAGGTGGTCAGCCAGAGCTTGTCCCTTAATGGATTTATGTGTCACATACACAATTCAAATTCACTGAGAAGATTTGCCACTTTGCTATTTTCCAGTAGGCATCGGTTTCTGAAAGATGTACTTGAGCGAGTCCATTCTGGAGATCAAGTATGTTGTGTATGCTGACGGGTAGTGCCTCAATTTCTGGGTGATCCAAGTTAAAGCACAACAAGTTTGTTCCAACAAAGTGTATCTGCCTTCGTATGACATGAATTTATTCCTTAGATAGTAAATGGCCTGCTCCTTCTTTCCTATCTCGTTGTCTTGCCCCAACACGCATCCAAATGCATTATCTAATACAAATAGATATAGCAACAACGGCTTTCCCGATTCGAGAGGGACCAGCACTGGTGGGCTAGACAGGTACTCCTTAAATCTGTCAAAAGCTTTTTGGCACTCCTCCTTCAATTTGGTGGCGGCGTCTTTCTTCAATAGCTTGAAAATTGATTCGCAGATCACCGTTGATTGCGCTATGAATCGGCTAATGTATTTCAGTCTTCCAAGGAAACCTTCTTGCTTTTAGGAGGAGGCGAGTTTTGGATGGCCTTGATCTTTGAGGGATCCAACTCTATCCCTTTCCTACTGACGATGAAATCCAATAATTTCCCGGCGGGAACTCCGAATGCTCACTTTGCAGGGTTCAACTTCAAATTGTACCTTCGCAACCGTTCAAAGAACTTTTGCTTACTTCAATTTTCTTGTGGATCATGTCATGAAAAAGAGTAGGCATAACACTCATGTAGGTGGCACCGGCATTCTTGAGGCCAAATGGCATGACCCTATAATAATAGACTTCATATGATGTAGTGAATGTTGTCTTCTTTGCATCCTACTCATGCCTCAATCTAGAAATCATATGTTTTGAACTTCAAACAGGATCCTAGATTTGATTGAAGGATCTTGTATGAGATGAGCCGCCAGATTGACATTTTGGTATATGAAGTAACTCAAGATCCCAGAATTGAAGATTGAGTGGTTTCTCCAGGAGCACTTTGCAAAACCTAAAGACTAGGAAAGCTATATGAAATGCAGTTAAAAGAATAAAACACGGTTTAAAATATTGAACTTCCCTATCCACTATGGAAAGAAGAGCAGTAATATTACTCGTTGGACACTAACCAAATTAGACTCCTTGAAAGGGTCAGAGAATTTACACAATACAGAAGAAATTTTTTCTTGTACTTTTGTTCTCATTACTCTCCTTTAACTTTTTCCTTTGCCTATTTCTGTTTGGGACTTGTTAGACCACATTCAATCTTGTCAATGTAGGAAAACTTCTTGGGGGTAATATTAGCTAGTTTTGCCAAGGATTTTTCAGTGGCATCTTTGAAGTAAGCCTCTAAGTTACCAGTTGAATTATTCTTTTTTATGTCTGTCTCTACTCGGTCAAGATCCCAGCCGATGAAATCAGATAAAGTCATGGATGATGGTGTATCTGCTGCAGAACTTAACCTCGGACTTGACAAACCACATAATGGTGACAGAAGTAAGGGATGGTTCCACTTTGCAATTGCAAGTGAGGGATCTTGTGTGAGAGAATCAGCATATAGGACATGCTCGATACGTGATAAAACTGTGTTTGCTAAGCTTTCTAGCACCCTTTAATAGCTCTCCAGAACAGATTGTCCTACATCCTGAAACAAAAAAGAACAGTTTATGATCTGAGAGATAATTACCAAAGAATGAATGAATTTATGTCCGTACTCTGTTATATTGAATTTTGGTGATTTCGAGAGAAGATTGAGAGATTCCAGGAAATCTGTGTTTTAAAAGGAGTAAGATTGTCTCTGCTCTCTCTTCAAAGAGCTCCCTTTTCTCAAAACTTACAGCTGAACCCCATGAAGATTTTCCATCTTTATGGTGCATTTTCCTTTTCCAAATGACTATAGATGCTTCAATTCTGTTCTTAAGGTCAAGGACTTTGTGATCTGATTATAGGTCCATGGTTGAAAGGAATTGTTCAGGATCAAACAACTCAATTGTGATGCTCTTGGAGATTGAATCACCAAGACTCGATCTACCATGCTAGTAAACAAGCAGAATATATAAGGGAATCGTTGAAAGGAATTGTTCAGGATCAAAGAACTCACATTTCTTTACCTTTGGGAGTGATTCAATGAAGTTTTCAGGTATTTCCATTTCTGATAGTACTTGTGCATTAATGGCCATTGATGCTTTTTGTACTTGGTTCACACAATCTTTCTGATATTGCAACCATTTCAACGATGCATATGAGAGGCCCTCTGGGAAACCTTGACTGTCGGCAATCACCATTTATCATTCCTCTCTACACCTTTCTCTGATGAGACATACCAGAATTCCTTGTCATCTTTAAAATTGTCTAAGCAGTCCTGTTCATTTATCCAGCATTAGATACGATGTGAAAAGAATATTGAGTTTAATTTGTCATAGTATGAGTGTCGCACAATAAGCATGGCATCAAGCATCTTCAAGGCTGGGATGTTCATGATCAGATCTCTTCTTTGTTGAGTCACCATTGTCTGTCAAATCATAGACAAGGTCAACCATCAGAACTTGTATTTAATTAATGAGGTTACAAGGAATGATTTAATGTAGGACCTCCATGTTTGTTGGTGATGGGGTGCATCTCATTCAATAGCCAAAGTAATAGGCATGTGCCTAAAGAAAATTTCTTTGATTTGGTAGCCAATTTTGTTGAATTTTTTTGGTTTGGTAGCCAACTTTGTTGAATTGTCAACATTGAAGAAAAAGAAGGAAAAGTGTGTGCAAATTGTCAAATATAGTAGACTTTAGAGAGTGAGGCTTCGGCTATAAAAGGAGAGCTTCAACTCTCATTTCTACACACCAACAAAGAGAAAGAAAGAGTGAGGTTTCACAGACAAGGTATAGGAAAATAGTCTGTGAGAAAAATAGAGAATGACCGATATTGTAGTGAGGTGAGAATATCAAAAGAGGGTTATTTCTTTTGAGTGTTGTAGTGGTCTTTGGAGTATTTCACTCGGACCTACAAAGTGTAAAATTCCTTGCTATAGTGATATTAGTTGCTCGTCTCGGGGCCGTAATTTTTTCCCTTATTCAAAAGGGTTTTCCACGTAAAACACTTGGTGTCGTTGTCACTCTTTTATTCTTGTTAATTACCGTATATCGGTGCTACGTTATTATTCCGCTTTTATTATCGTGAATATTATTTCTGTAGGGTATTTATTCACAACTACTGGTATCATAGCACAGGTTCTGCTCGTTCAAAGAAATACTATTCATTGTCGGTACTACTGTACTCAGTGAAAAATAAAAATGTCCAGAGTAAAGTATGAGGTAGCAAAATTTAACGGAGATAGCGGTTTCTCAACATGGCAAAGAAGGATGGTGATGCCAAAAATCGTGATACCATAAAAGCTGAGGATTGGGCTGACTTGGATGAAAGAGCTGCTAGTGCAATCAGGCTGCACATATCAGATGATGTGGTAAATAACATCATCGATGAAGACACCGCATGTGGCATTTGGATAAGGTTGGAAAGCCTATACATGTCCAAAACACTCACAAATAAATTGTACCTGAAGAAGCAGCTCTACGCCCTACACATGGGTGAAGGTACGAATTTTTTGTCACATTTAAATGTGTTTAACGGACTAATCACATATCTCGCCAATCTCGGAGTGAAAATCGAGGAAGAAGATAAAGCCATCTTATTGTTTAACTCATGGCCATCTTCGTATGATAATTTGGCAACAACCATCCTACATGGTAAGACTATCATTGAGTTGAAAGATGTCACACCGGCTCTTCTACTCAATGAGAAGATGAGACAGAAGCCTGAAAATCAAGGACAGGCTCTCATCACAGAAGGTAGAGGCAGGAGTTATCAAAGGAGTTCGAGCAACTATGGTATATCCGGAGCTCGTGGGAAGTCTAAGAACCGATCCAAATTAAGAGCTAGAAATTGCTACAATTGTGATCAACCAGGTCACTTCAAAAGAAATTTCCCAAATCCAAGGAAGGGCAAAGGTGAAAGCAGTGGCCAAAAGAATGACGACAACACAACCGCCATGGTGCAAAACAATGATAATGTTATCCTCTATATAAACGAGGAAGAGGAATGCATGCACTTATCAGGTCCAGAGTCGGAATAGGTGGTTGATACAACAGCATCTTACCATGCTACACCAGTAAGAGATTTTTTTGCAGATATGTAGCATGTGATTTCGGCCTTGTGAGAATGGGTAACACAAGTTACTCAAAGATTGTGGGGATTGGTGACATTTGTATCAAGACAAATGTCGGATACACATTGGTTCTAAAGGACGTGCGACATGTACCTGATTTGCGTATGAACTTGATCTTGGGAATTGCTTTAGACCGAGATGGATACGAGAACTATTTTGCAAATCAAAAGTGGAGACTCACCAAGGGATCATTGGTGATTGCAAAGGGAGTTGCTCGTGGCACGTTGTACAGGACAAATGCAAAGATATGCAAAGGTGAATTGAACGCGGCACAAGATGAGATTTCTGCAGATTTGTGGCACAAAAGGATAGGTCATATGAGCGAGAATGGATTGCAGATTCTTGCCAGGAAATCACTCATTTCTTATGCCAAAGGTACAATGGTAAAACCTTGTGACTACTGTTTATTTGGTAAGCAATATAGAGTCTCATTTCAGACATCGTGTGAAAGAAAATTGAATATACTTGATTTGGTATATTCTGATGTTTGTGGTCAAATGGAAATTAAATCGATGGGTGGTAACAAATATTTTGTTACTTTTATTGATGATGCTTCACGAAAATTATGGGTTTATATTTTGAAAACCAAAGATCAAGTGTTTCAAGTTTTTCAGAAGTTTCATGCTATGGTGGAAAGGGAGACAGGCCAAAAGCTAAAAATGTCTCCGAAGTGACAATTGAGGTGAGTACACTTCAAGGGAATTTGAAGAGTACTGTTCGATCCATGGGATCAGACATGAAAAGATAGTTCCTGGAACCCCACAATACAATGGCGTAGCCGAAAGTATGAACCGTACCATTGTGGAGAAGGTGAGAAGAATGCTCAGAATAGCTAAATTGCCTAAGTCATTCTTGGGTGAAGCTGTTCAGACAGCCTGTTACCTAATCAACAGGAGTCCATCAACTCCGTTGGCCTTTGACATCCTATAGAGAGTTTGGACCAATAAGGAGGTGTCTTACTCGCATCTGAAGGTGTTCGGTTGCAAGGCTTTTGCACATGTTCCAAAGGAGCAGAGAACAAAGCTGGATGATAAATTTGTTTCATGCATATTCATCGGATATGGAGATAAAGAGTTCGGGTACAGATTGTGGGATCTTATAAAAAAGAAGGTCATTAGAAGTAGAAATGTGATCTTCCGAGAAAAGGAAGTTGGACTTGTAGATGATCAATCAGAGAAGACAAAGAATGAAAGTACGACAGACGAGGTTGCCGAGCAGGGGGAGCAACCTGGTGAGGCTATTGAGCAGGGGGAGCAACTTGATGATGATGTCGAGAAAGTGGAGCACCCCACTCAGGGAGAAGAACAACCTCAACCTTTGAGGAGGTCATGCAGGTACCCTGCCACAGAGTATGTCCTCATTAGTGATGAGGGTGAGCTAGAAAGTCTTAAGAAGGTGTTGTCCCATCCAGAAAAGAACCAGTGGATGAAAGCCATGCAAGTAGAGATGGAATCTCTACAGAAAAATGGCACGTACAAGCTGGTTGAACTTCCAAAGGATAAAAGACCACTCAAATGCAAATGGGTCTTTAAACTCAAGAAAGATGGAAATGGCAAGCTGGTCAGACACGAAGCTCGATTGGTGGTTAAAGGCTTCGAACAGAAGAAAGGTATTGATTTTGACAAAATTTTCTCACATATTGTCAAAATGACTTCTATTCGAATAATTTTGAGCTTAGTAGCTAGCCTAGATCTTGAAGTGGAGCAGTTGGACGTGAAAATTGTATTTCTTCACGGAGATTTGGAAGAGTAGATATATATAGAGCAGCCAGAAGGATTTGAAGTAGTTGAAAGGAAACACATGGTGTGCAAACTGAATAAGAGTCTTTATGGGTTGAAGCAGGCACCAAGGCAGTGGTACAAGAAGTTTGACTCATTCATGAAAAGTCAAACTTACACAAAGACATATTCTTATCCATGTGTATACTTCAAAAGATTTTCTGACAACAACTTTATTATTTTATTATTGTATGTGGATGACATGTTAATTGTATGAAAAAATAAGGGGCCGATCGCAAAGTTAAAAGGAGATTTGTCCAAGTCATTTGATATGAAGAACTTGGGCCCAGCACAACAAATTCTCGGTATGAAGATAGTTCGAGAGAGAATAAGCAGAAAGTTGTGGCTGTCTCAGGAGAAGTACATTGAATATATACTGGAACGCTTCAACATGAAGAATACTAAGCCAGTCAGCACACCTCTTGCTAGTCATCTAAAGTTGAGCAAGAAGATGCGTCCTACAATAATGGAGGAGAAAGGGAACATGGCTAGAGTTCCTTATTTTTCTACAATCGGAAGCTTGATGTATGCAATGGTATGAACTAGACCTGATATTGCTCACGCAATTGGTGTTGTCAGCAGGTTTGTTGAAAATCCTGGAAAAGAACACTGGAAAGCAGTTAAGTGGATACTCAGGTACCTAAGAGGTACCACGGGAGATTGTTTGAGCTTTGGAGGATCTGATCCAATCTTGAAGGCTATACAGATGCTGATATGGCAGGTGGCATTGATAATAGAAAATCCACTACTGGATATGTGTTCACATTTTCAGGGGGAGGTATATTATGGTAGTTAAAGTTGCAGAAGTGTGCTGCACTCTCTAAAATTGAAGCGGAGTATATTATCGCTGTTGAAGCTGGCAAGGAGATGATATGGTTGAAACGGTTCCTTCAAGAGCTTGGATTGCATCAGAAGGAGTATGTCGTCTATTGTGACAGTCAAAGTGCAATAGACCTTAGCAAGAACTCCATGTACCATGCAAGGATCAAACACATCGACGTGAGATATCACTGGATTCGAAAAATGGTAGAGAATGAATCTCTAAAAGTGTTGAAGATTTCTACAAGTGAGAATCCCGCAGATATGCTGACCAAGGTGGTACCAAGAGATAAGTTCGAGCTATGTAAAGAACTTTTCGACATGCACTCAAACTAGAAGACAATGCTATCTCTTCTAGATGAATGAGACTGGAGGGAAAAATTGATGGGGTCCATCTCATTCAATTATCAAAGTAATAGGCATATGCCTAAGGAAAATTTCTTTGATTTGGTAGCCAACTTTGTTGAATTTCTGTAGTTTGGTAGCCAACTTTGTTGAATTGTCAACATTGAAGAAAAAGAAGGAAAAGTATATGTAAATTGTCAAATATAGTAGGCTTTAGAGAGTGAGGCTTCGGCTATAAAAGGAGAGCTTCAACTCTCATTTCTACACACCAACAAAGAGAGAAAGAAAGAGTGAGGTTTCACACATAATGTATAGGAAAATAGTCTGTGAGAAAAATAAAGAGTGAGCGATATTGTAGTGAGGTGGAAATATCAAAAGAGAATTATTTCTTTTGAGTGTTGTAGTAGTCTTTGGAGTATTTTACTCGGACCTACAAAGTATAAAATTCCTTGCTATAGTGATATCAGTTGCTCGTCTCGGGGCCGTGGTTTTTTCTCTTATTCAAAAGGGTTTTCCACGTAAAAAGCTTGGTGTCGTTGTCACTCTTTTATTCTTGTTAATTACCGTATCTCGGTGCTACGTTATTATTCCGCTTTTATTACCGTGAATATTATTTCTGTAGGGCGTTTATTTCCAACAGTTCCATCCTTTGATTTTTATTAAGAAGGGACAAACTCAACAATGTAATCTGTCACAAATAAAAGAGCGTCCATTTCTTTTCTCCACCTTGCTTTCCTCTCTTGAGACATTGGCTCCAATTTCCATTGTTCTCCAAAAACTGAAGCTGCAAGATAGGTAATGGCATTTGATAATGCAAGAGTTGAGGAAACACCTTTTCCTCCTCCTGACATATCCTCTCCCAATAGCAACTTAGCAAACCTTTCTTTCATCATATCCATATCTACATCAAGAATAAACTACGTTTAACTTTGCTAGATGCCTCATATGTTGTATAGACAATTAAATGACTTGAAATCAAGGATCATAGGAAGATCAAGGTAAAATATACTCTGTGTAGAGACATACTACATAATTAAGTAATTAAAATGTATTTTCTCTGACAGCTTAACCTTTTAGATGAGATGATCACATAATTTATCATGATACTAGAGATGCAGAAGTTTTGAATTTAAATTTCACTGCCACCTAAAAGATACTTTCAACTGTGTGGCGCATGAAAAAATTGAATTATGCCCAAGCGGCATATCAAGACATAATATCATTAAGTAATTAAATGTTCGTTCTCTCTAGAAGTTTAATTTTTTAGATGAGAATTGGGGGTGTGTTTGGTATGAAGGAAAATGTTTTCCATGGAAATATTTTCCTAGAAAATGTTTTCATGGAAAATGAGTGGTTTTATTACTTTTTTTCCCTTGTTTGGTTGGTGAATGAAAAAAAATTTTCGGAAAATATTTTCTAGTGTTTGGTTAGAGAGTAGAAAATATTATTTTAGTAAAATATTTTTTTATGTTACTCTGCTCACTCAACCCCCCCCCCCCCCCCAGTCCCTATGTTTCCTTGCCCCCCCTCCCCTCTTCCAAATAGCCAACGTTTTCAGGACTCTATTTTCTTCAAGAATTTGATTATTCTTCTAAAATTTCACACAAACCCAAAAAAACTAATGTGTTGCTTTACTTTTTTACGCAAAAATAACGTTGAAATTTGTGCTACATAACTAAAAAGGAAATATATTTTTTGGTTGAAAAAGAAAGTATTCTTTCTATAATATAAAAATAAAGTACTCATTTTATTGAAATAAAAAAAAATATTTTATCTATATCATGAAAAGAGGGCGAGGGTTGGGGTTGGGGTGGGTGGGGTTGGGTGGGTGGGAGTGGAGTGTGGGGTGGGTTGGTGAGGGTTGGTAGGGATGAGAAATAAGGTGGGAAGGTTGACAAGGAGTTTTTGAAAATATTTTTCCTTCACGGAAATGTTGTTTATCTTTTTGGAGTTTCCCTCACCTTCCTCCATGTTGTCTGCTTGTCTTCCGGGGATCTCAAGTCTCAACCATGATTTCTCTAATCGTTTTTGTTTTAATCGTGCTTTATTCTTTAACAATCTTACAGATGATCTTTACCTGCATTAACTTGTCCCTACACACCAACATTGTCGCGAGGGTGATCTATTTGAAAGGGAATAACAATTTTTGCTAAGAATGAGAAAACGAAAATGGAAGGAAAACCCCTTTTGGTCTATAGAGAACCTAATAATGGTAATCTTGATGAATGGCAAAAAGGTTTTATCTTATTTTCCTCAACAGGATGAACAAGAAGGAATGGAGATCGTTTCTTGATGAAATTACTATGCTAATGAGATTTTGGAACGTGGGGTGAATCTTTGATGAAGGGGAAGGGAAGGGAAAGGTTATTTCTCGACTTGTTTTGACGGTTGAATTTTCAGCAGTACCAAAAAGACCGGGAAAGCATCCAAAAAGTAAACTAACTTTTCTCTAGATTCTCCTTTTTCTACTTCACTCTTCTCGATTTGTTTTTGCTTACAAATTTAAGCATATATTTCTTATATAGAAACATCCATATCTGATATAGTGTACAACACACACATACTTTTTTTGCAGGTACTGAACAACTTTTAAATCCTTTCGATAAATAGTTTGACATTCATGAACATTTTGCAAGTTCACATGTATTATATACTTTGTAATGTTAACTATTTCATCCTATTAATGTCACGATCCAAATCTCACTTTAATCGTGATGACACCTAACATAACCAGATAGGAGAACCAACGAACAACAATGAGATACAAGACAATATATAATAAAATCTAACAACCATAAAGTGTATAATAGAACAATAATAAGTCTATTACAACGTGAATAACCATAGTACCCCTAGGAACTGGTGTCACTAGGTCATGAGCTACTACAACTGAATAATACATATGTATAAATAAGCGCATCATTGTTCGAAACAAGAAACAATAATAGCATATTAAGAAACAAGGTAATGCAATCCAATATAAATAGCTCGCCTCGATAATCAAGGACGGCTCCTCAGTGCCCTCCTATAAGTACCACTTGTATGGGGTGTAATTGGTTGATAACAGGTAGTTAAATGATGAGGTGACACATGAAATCGAAAACAGGCAAAAGATGAGTCAGCAAATAACTGACACCGGGTACGTAGTGTGTAACCGGTAATGGATGGATCCCGAAGGAAGTATAACCGATAATAGAGGTTCAAAGGTTTGACATTGGATAGCATTTAATAAGAAGTCGTTACAGAGAATATCTGCATTCAAAGTCAGCCGTTATGCACCCATCAATGGCATTTTTATTCTCATTCAAGAGGAGCTTAATTTTAGGATCTTGTTCCCCTAAGTAGGGGCTATAAATTGCAAGATTAACAACCATTGTAGGACATGAAATATTCTGCACACAAAAGCAAAAATCTACTATTTTACGCTCGATCTAAACAGTTTTATCATTGATTTTACTTTCGCTCTCGGAAAGACTAAGTTCAGAGTCAGGCTTGTCATCTCCTTTAATTTCAGCCGTTAATTTTATTTTTGTCCCTATCTCTTTATTATTTTTGGATCAAGTTGATTCACTTGTCTATAAACTACGCTATAAATTAAACTATATCGTTTTACGGGTAAATAGTTTGGAGCCCACCGTGGGGCATAAACAGCTGCATAATTGCTTTGGTCCATTCATCTATTACTAACAAAGTTTTGACTTTCCTTAGTTAAAATCAAACATGGCAACTAATGATGTCAACAACGCTTATAACGTTAGAGCACACGATGAATGGGAATAGGCATCCCAGAGTGATGACTCAATTAGCGAGACCTGCAACGAAGGGGTTGAAACAACCCCGGTTCATGATGGTCAGTACCCTCAGCACGCGCAGGGTCCAACTCCTGATGATGCGGAGGATGAACACGTTATTGGAACAGACAAACTCCTGAGAGAACAACAAAGAGCAATCATGGATCACCTCTCAAGGAAAGATCGGGTGATGACAGAATTAAAGCAAGCTTTGTTTGGTGCTCCCAATAATGCCAATGGAAGAGCTCTGGTTCCTCCCAACGTTCTCGCAAATTAGGCGGATCAAAGAACTGATGACCACACTCCAAGGGATGAAGTCGATTTCGATGAAGCGGGGGTAGCGGAAGTGGATCTGGGAATAACAACTTGAATGATCCTTTCAAAACCAAGCTCATAAGATTCATGAGAGAGATGAATGAATGAATGAATGGACAGAACGCAAAAAGAGTTTCATGCGTGGATGGATTAGATTCTAGGAGCGCCATAGGTATTAAAGGGTCCAAATTCAAAAAAGTATACGTAGTTGCCATTTAAACCAAGTGCGGCACCAGAGTTGATCCTGAAGAGGTTCAAAATGTTAGATATACCGAAGTATGATAGGACGTCGGATCCACAAGAGCACACCACAACCTACACAACAGCAGTGAAAGGAAAAGACTTGGCCTAGCATGTGATCGAGTCGGTTTTGTTGAAGAAGTTTGGCGAAACCCTCATGAAGGGGCCCCTGACATGGTATTCCCTTTAACTGAACATTTAATCGATTCTTTTGAAATGCTTGCAGATTCATTCATCAAAGCCCACGCTGGAGCAAGAAAGGTCCATGCCAGAAAGGCAGATATCTTCAGGATTTCATAAAGAGAATTCGAGTTTCTGCGGGAATTCGTAATCTGGTTCCAAAAGGAAAGAATGCTGCTACTAGCAGTTTTGGATGAGTGGGCAGCGGAGACATTCACGAAGGGTCTAAATCCACTAAGTTCTGATGCCTCCCGAAAACATAAGGAGAGCTTGCTTGAGTTCCAGGAAACCACATGGGAAGATGTCCATAATCGCTATGAGTCGAAGAAAATAGAGGACGATCAACTTGGTTCTTCAGTGGCATCCAAGGGACGGGGTCGCGATAAAAATCATGATAAGTTTAAAAATGACTTTGATGAAGATTGAAGGTCCTCTAGGGGTCGTTTCCTACCGTAGAAGAGGACCGATGGTCGTAGTAGTAAAGGAATTCAGTCGTCAGATAGGTTTGCTTCAAACAGAAGGACGGATCATGGCCGAAATAACATATTGTTGCAAGAAAAGAAGGTGCCAGGATCCCGAGATCCCGCATATCCCAGGTTATCTGATTACAACTTTAACATCAGCCAAGTAAAAATGGTGTTGGTGATGAGGAATATCAAAGAAGCACGGTTTCCGAAACCAATCCAATCGGACGCTAGCCAAAGTGATCCTAATTTGTGGTGTGAATTTCATGCGACCCACGGCCATAGAACTGGGGACTGCCGACATCTTAGCGAGGAGGTGGCGACATTGCTGAAGAATGGCCATCTTAGAGAGTTCTTAAGTGACCGCGCCAAAGAAAATTATGGTAGAAGCCGGGACAATGCGGAACCATCAAAAATGGCAGCAGGGTCATCTTGGATGACAATCAACATGATCTTCGGAGGGAGTGAGGTCAATGGAGTGACATTTTCGGCAACAAAAAAGACAAAAATATCAGTGACACATGGCAAGAGGATTCGGGAAGTCTTGGAAGATGGTATCACCTTCACAGAAGGAGATGCTGATGGACTTCTCCTACCGCACAATGACGAGCTAATAATTTCACTTAATGTCTTAGATTTTAAAATTAAGCGTGGTTTGGTCAATCCAGGGAGTTCAGCCAATATCATAAAATAGAGGGTCCTGGAACAAGTGAAGTTGATCGGGAACTTCATTCAGGCAACAAAACTTCCAGTCGGCTTCAACCTAACTAGTATCACAACCCGAGGATAAATTTTGCTACCCATGCGCGTCGAAGGGGTAATGAAGACCACTTTATTCGAAGTGGTAGATGGCGACATGGTCTATAATATGATCCTCGGAAGGTCGTGGATACATGAGATATAGGCTGTGCCCTCAACCTATCACCAATTATTGAAGTTTCTGACACCGGAAGGGATCAAATAGATAAGAAGAGACCAACCACTGGCAAGGGAGATGAACGTTGTATTCATTTCCAGCAGCAAGGACAGAGAATCCAACAAATAGCAATTACAGAAATCGATGCCTTCTCCCATCCCAATCGAGGATGACCAAAAGGAGGAGTTATTAGAATTATATCAGGTACCAAAATCTTTTCAGGTACCAGAGGAGACAGATGCAACTAAATCAACCACGGAAGAGCTCGAGCAAGTGGCCTGATACAATGAGGTTTAGAAGACACGAATACAACGAGGCATGATAACAAAATAAATCCCATAATAGTCTAAAAGCCACCTCAAATCATGAATACTCAGGTGCACTCACACACGCCCGTCACCTAGCGCGTGTGTCACCCCAATACATGTCATATAACATAGATCCCTAGGCTTAATTACCCTCAAATTCAAGCTTAGATATGTTACTTACCTCAAAACATGAAGATTAATACTCCTAAATGCCCTTGCCACGCGAATCGGCCTCCGAACGACTAGAATCTAGTAAAAGCAACGCAATATCATCAATAAAATCCATCGAAAATAATTCCAAATGATAAAGCTACATTCTTGAATCAAATATGCAAAGTCAACCAAAGAAGCCAACCCCGGACTCGCACCCCCAACCCAACCAAACTCACAAATTTCGAACACACATTCCATTACGAGTTTAAATATATGTGTTTCATCCAATTTCACCCACAAATCTACCCTTAATTATTAAATCTTACTCTCCAATAACATAGTCTAAAATCCCCAAATTTAACCTTAAATTCACATAAACTAGGTGTAATAATCAATGGGTAATCAATATCTATCATCAAAATTGAATAAACTTCACTTACCTCTTCAATTGCAGCAAAACGTCTCCAAAAAATCGCCCTTAGCTGAGCTCCAAAGCTAACAAAATGAGAAAACAATCAAACCCTCCGAATATATGAAGTCTGCCAGTGATTCTGAATATGCGGTCACTTAATTGCATCTGCGTTTCCGCATTTGCGGTCTCAAGCTCGCATTTGCGAGTCCCTCCTAGCCTCCGACCTTACACATTTGCGGACCATTACGTGCATCTACACATTCGCATATGTGGCTCCCCGTCCACGTCTACGGACCTAGCTTCAATCCACTTATACGATTAATGGGTCGCTTCTGCGGCCTCACACCTGTGGCCAATCCCTCACGGGTACAAATGCATCAGAACTCGAAAACTTCAGCAACTCATCAAAGTCTAGAAATAATCCTTCAACGATCTGAAACACACGAGTGGCCCCCGGGACCCATTTCAAATATACCAACATGTCCTAAAACACAATACGAACTTACTCGAAGTCTAAAATTAGATAAAATAATATCAAAACCACGAATCGTACCTCAATTCAAGCCTAATAAAATTAATGAACTTCTAACTTCCGAAACTCATGCTGAATCACATCAAACCAATATGGAAATTACCTCAGATTTTGCACACAAGTCTCAAATGACACAACGATCATATACCAACTTCCGGAACTAAAATTTGAACTCAATATCAATAAAGTCAACTCTCTGTCATACCTCTCAACCTTCTAAATCTCCAACTTTCGCCAAAAAATACCAAACGAGCCTACGGACCTCCAAATTCAAATCCAGATACACGCCTAAGTCCAAAATCACCATACGAAATTATTGAAATCATCAAAACACCATTCTGGAGTCATCTATATAAAAGTCAAACTCCGGTCAACTCTTTCAACTTAAGCTTCTAACCTTGGGACTAAATGTTCCAATTCGTTCCGAAACTTCCCCGAAACCAAACCAACCACCCGGCAAGTCACATAACTACAAATACATATATGTAAAGTATCAAATAAGGGAAACGGAGCTGAAATATTCAAAACGACCGGCCGGATCGTTACAATAATCTGCTTTGTAAAATTTCATGGTCTGTTAGGCGGTTGCTTCTATTGTGACTTTTCAATTCCCCTCATCTCATTGCGTCTCATCTCTTCTTCGTCTTCGAGTAGATACTTAACTAATGTTGTTCACTTCACATTGTACTTTCGTATTGATTAAAAACTTCTATAAAAATCTAACATTACTAATGGTAAGTAGTGTCTTCAGGCAAACTACTGAGATTTTCTATACTTTTTACATATAGAAAATCCTTTAATTTACATTAGTGATGTGTTGACTGAAAAAGGGCATTTGTCTGGAAAGTCATTTTTATTCGAATGGGCATGACTACGTCTTCATTCTTTCTTTTTTTTTTTGGAGAAAGACTACGTCTTCATTCGCAATTTACGTTTCTAAAAGAAGTACTCAATGTAGAAATGTGTAACCAAGTTTCTAGAAAGAGTACATTTTTATTTGATTATTTCTTTGAGAAGAATTAACCCAATTAGCCGCCCACCCAATCGCATAAACTAAAAATAACCAATGGATATATAATATATGTACAATCCATATATAATACGTGTATAATCTTATATAATTAGTGTATAATTTATGTATTCGGTTAGAATAAAAGTAAATATTGAATTTGGCCGGCTATTTATGTAAAAATCCATTTCTTTAATATACTCACTTATGTGCAGGCCTGATTTTTTTATGGGCCAAGTGCATGAAATTTTATGGGTGGTAGTGAGATTCGAATCCACGGCCTCTACTACCTACTCTAATATCATATTAATGTATGTGGTCATCTCATCTAAAAGCTTAAATTGGTATAGAGTACACACTTTTACTTTATTATCTTTTCAACACTCAAATATATACTCTAACCATAACATGCTTTAGAAACCATCTTTCGACCTTGTTTCTATTATGATTCTCCAAATTAATGCGCCCCTCTATCCAGTGGCGGAGGTGGGATCTCCGTGAAGAGGTTCAAAAAAAAAAGTTAAAAATAAATGTAGCTATAGTGAAAATTGAACCTATGACCTTATAAAGGTTTTGAACCCCCTTGACCACTAAGCTATACTTTTGAGTTGATGTAAGGAGTGTAAATGGCATTTTCCTAAATATTCATGTTTATTTGGATGTGCACGACCATATTCTATTTGCAACTTTGATCTCGAAGTGTTTACCCTCAAAATTGGATAATAATTAAACTTATAATGTGGATTTAAGGATACGTGATTTCACTTAATACCAATTGATAAATTTGAAGATTAAAGATAGAATTGAACTATAAGGAAAATCAAACCAGTGTTTGAATAGGACTCAGCCTTGAGTTGGAGTACCCTCGAACTGGTTGATGCAAGGATAATAAAATACAATAAGCTGAAGAACAAGAGTGTGAGCGAGAAAGAAAATTATATTGCTTTTGTCTCAGTTGTGCCTACAAATGGTTAGAACCCCTCTTTATATAGTAGAGGAATTCTATATATGGTACAATTCTAATTACAGAAGGAAATCTCATGATTAACTAAACAACCGTTCTTGATTCGATCCGTTCTGAGATTTTCGCCCTGATCTTCGACCAGTCGCGGATATCTCGCTTTTCTGTTATTACGCTATCTTCGGTATTACTCGATGCATGTCTCGTTTGGTCTTGATTGCTGTTGGCCTCAATCTTGGCAGGTGCCTCGAATCTCGATCTCGGTACCTTGTCTTCGGGCCTCGATCCGATCTACTCGGAGTCGTCCTTCGATGCAAACTCCCGGTCTCGATTAAATAGTAAAATCAGTTGGGCCCGGTTTTAACCGTATACAGATAGTCCCCTCGTTTTTTTGGAGTGTAATGACAAGAAATGAATTGAGCCTTCGATTTTCTACCTCGACATGTCATGATGTCATCCTTGTGAGGAAAGCGATGGAAGTGACTGAAATTTCCCGTCTATACAGTTTCCTAGGCATGAAATGCGCGTCAGTCGATGGTCGGCCACCGCCAATATTGAACCGTCATTGTGAAATTTATAAATAGACCATCTCTCCACCATTGCAAAA
The DNA here is from genome assembly GCF_000715075.1 of Nicotiana tabacum. NCBI lineage: Eukaryota > Viridiplantae > Streptophyta > Magnoliopsida > Solanales > Solanaceae > Nicotiana > Nicotiana tabacum. The sequence goes on along the minus strand of NC_134092.1, from coordinate 56,052,826 downwards.
TTTTACTTTTAGATTCTTAATCTCCAAAGCTTTTTATATCTTCTAACTTCTTTATCTGCAAATCCACGATTTTTACTGCTACCATCTTCTCAAAACACCAAATATTATCATCTTTATCTATTTTTAACTTCAAATCCATACAAAAATGGCAAAAACATCAAAGACTATTCCTCAAAAGGAAAACGCTTCTTCATCGCGGCCGGCCGGCGATAAAACATCGGTGGAGCCACGACTGAAGAGTGTGTTCCTGGTCGATGTGATCCAGTGTCGAGGTACATATGCTCGATAACTGAAGGGTACCTTAAGCAGGTAAGGAAAGACTGCAACTGGAAAGGTAACATCCTTTTCTGACGATATCGAGGATCTGATACTGTCCCTCCCAATTTGGGCCGAGTTTTCCTTCGTTTGGGTCTCGAGTATTGAGGGTGACCTTTCTTAGTACTATGTCCCCGGTTCTAAAATGTCGAAAATTGGCTCTTCGGTTGTAGTACCTTTCGATCCGTTGCTTCTTTGCGGCCATTCGAACGAGGGCACTTTCCCATTTTTTATCTAGCAATTCGAGACTTGTATTCATAGCCTCGTGATTCGATTCTTCTATTGCATATCGAAACCTGACGCTAGGTTCCCCGACTTCGACCGGGATTAGAGCTTCGGCGCCATATACTAAAGAGAATGGTGTTAACCCCGTACTGGATTTTGACGTCGTTCGACCTTTTATTTAAATTTTGAATGATGGTTTTGTTCGTTGATTATGCCTGTCCGTTCCCACTGGGCTGATATGGCATTGACCAGATCCTTTTGATTTTGTGGTCATCAAGAAACTTTGTTACTTTGCTGCTGAAGAATTGCTTTCCATTGTCGCATACAATCTCGGCAGGCACTCCGAATCGACATATAATGTGGTCCCAGATGAAGTCGATAATTCTTTTTCCCTGACTTTTTCGAAGGCCTATGCTTCAACCCATTTAGAGAAATAGTCAATCATAAATAAAATGAATTTAGCTTTACCCGGGACTGATGGTAGAGTGCCCACGATATCCATTCCCCATTTTATGAACGGCCATGGGGATAGGACCGAATGGGAGTTGCTCCCTAGGTTGGTGGATCATCGGCGCATATCTTTGACACTTGTCTCGCTTTCGAACGAATTCCTTCGTATCTTTTTCCATATTGGCCAAGTAGTATCCTGCTCCGATGACATTGTGAACCAATGATTCGGCACCGGAATGATTTCCTGAAGTTCCCTCGTGAATTTCCCGTAGGACGTAGTTGGTATCTCCGGGACCCAAACATATTGCCAATGGTCCATCGAACATCCTTCTATATAGTGTTCCATCTTCGGCCAATGTGAATCGTGCGGCCTTCGTACGTAGAGTCCTCGATTCCTTAGGATCCGACGGATGTTTTCCATTCTTTAGGTACTCGATATATTATTCCTCCAATCCCATGTCAGACTTGTGGAGTTTATTTCGGCGTGGCCTTCTTCGATCACTGACCTCGAAAGTTGCACGATAGTCCTCGGCTTCGCTATTTTGCTCTCGAAGTACATGTTGTAGGGTCCATTCTTGAAACTGATGTAGTGTCACCTATAATTTATCCAAGTATCTCTGCATTTGATTTTCTCGAACCTCGAAGTTTCCGTTGACTTGGTTTACCACAAGTAAGGAGTTACATTTGGCTTCGATGACCTCTGCTCCCAAACTCTTAGCCAGCTCGAGACCTGCAATCATGGCCTCACACTCGTCCTCGTTGTTAGTTAACTTAGAAGTTTTGATAGACTATCTAATTGTATTACCTGTGGGCGGCTTCAAAACGATGCCAAGCCCGGACCCCCTCACGTTCAAAGCGCCGTCTGTGAATAGGGTTCACAACCCCGATGTTGTACCCGATTATAATAATAGTTCTTTTTCGACCTCAGGTACGAGGGCTAGCGTAAAGTCGGCCATGAAGTCTGCTAAGATTTGAGACTTGATAGTCATTCGGGGTTGATACTAGATATCGTACCCGCTGATTTCGATAGCCTATTTGGCCAATCAGCCCGAGAGTTCGGGCTTATGCAAAATATTGCGAAGAGGATAAGTGGTCACCACACAAATTGGGTGACATTGAAAATATGGTTTTAATTTCCTAAAGGCGCTTATTAGGGCAAGCGCCAATTTTTCTAAGTGTGGGTATCGGGTCTCGGCCTCGTCTAGAGTTCGACTAACATAGTAAACAGAAAATTATGTACCTTGCTCTTCTCGAACTAGGACTCCACTTACCGCGATTTCCGAGACTGCTAAGTACAAGTAGAGTTGCTCGTCTGCTTTCGAAGTATGAAGCAATGGCGGGCTCGAGAGGTATCTCTTTAACTCTTCCAATGCTTGTTGGCATTTCGGGGTCCATGCAAAATTGTTCTTCTTATTGAGCAGTGAGAAGAACTTGTGACTTCTATCGGAAGACTTTGAGATGAATCAGCCTAGGGCGGCTATGCACCCTGTTAATCTTTGAACGGCCTTAACATTATCCACGACTGTGATGTTCGAATGCACACTTCTCCGGAGTTTCATGTTGTATTTCCTTAGTATATCGAAGGTCTCCTGCAAATGTGTTAAATGGTCATCTGCTCACAGGGACTTAACTAGCATATCATTAATATAAACTTCCATTGACTTACCTATTTGTTCTTCGAACACTCGATTTACTAAGCGTTGATAAGTGGCACCAGTATTTTTTAGTCCAAACGGCATTACATTATAACAATAGGTGTCGTACTTAGTGATGAACGAAGTCTTTTCCTGATCCTCCGGGTTCATTTGTATTTGATTGTACCCGGAGTAGGCATCGAGAAAACTAAGGATCTCATGGCCGGCCATGGCATCGATCATACGATCGATATTCGGCAGAGGAAAAGAGTCTTTAGGACATGCTTTGTTTAAATCTTTATAATCTACGCACATCCTAAGTTTATTCTCCTATTTAGGGACTACGACTACGTTTGCTAACCATTCGGGATATTTTACCTCCCGAATGGATCCTATTTGAGATGTTTGATTACCTCATCCTTGATGAATGCATGTTTTACCTCGGACTGGGGTCTTCTCTTTTGTTTTACCGGGCAGAACTTTGGGTCCAAGCTCAGTCGATGTGTAGCGATTTTCGATGGGATCCCTGTTATATCTAAATGGGACCAAGCAAAATAATTCATATTATTGATAAGAAATTTAATGAGTTTATTGAACCAAATGTTATAAAGACCAAATAAAGTAGTAATCCAATTCAACATTTAAAGATGTTGCTTCTATTAAGAGTTTTCCAAGTTGATGCACCCCTCCTCCTCCCCACTGTCTCATATCTTCTACAATCCTCTCAGTAGATACTTAACTAATGTTGTTCACTTCATTAGATCACTGAATTTGGATTTTAGTGTTGATTAATATTTTTTGTAAGAATCTAAGAGTACTAATAAAAAGTGGCAGGCCTTCGAAAAACCCATTGAGCATTTCTATACTTTTTAACCCATTAATCTGTAGTGTTGATGTGAGGAGTGTAAAGGGCATTTTCCTAAATATCCATGTTTATTTGGATGTGCACGACCATATTCTATTTGCAACTTTGGTCTCGAAGTGTTTACCCTCAAAATTGGATAGCAATTAAACTTATAACGTGGATTTAAGGATATGTGATTTCACTTAATATCAATTGATAAATTTAAAGATTAAAGACAGAATTGAACTATAAGGCAAATCAAACCAGTGTTTGAATAGGACTCAGCTTTGAGTTGGAATACCCTCGAACTGGTTGATACAAGGACAATAAAATACAATAAGCTGAAGAACAAGAGTGTGAGCGAGAAAGAAAATTATATTGTTTTTTTCTCAGTTGTGCCTAAAAATAGTTAGAATCCCCCTTTATATAGTAGAGGAATTCTATATATGGTACAATTCTAATTACAAAAGGAAATCCCATGATTAACTAAACAACCGTTCTTGATTCGATCTGTTCCGAGATTTCCGCCATGATCTTCGACCGGTCATGGATATCTCGCTTTTCCGTTATTACGCTATCTTCGGTATTGCTCTATGCCTATCTCGTTTGGTCTCGATTGATGTCGGCCTCGATCTTGGCAGGTGCCTCGAATCTCGATCTCGGTTCCTTGTCTTCGTGCCTCGATCCGATCCACTTCGGAGTCGTCCTTCGATGCAAATTCCCGGTCTAGGTCAAACAGTAAAATTGGATGGACCCGATTTTAACCATATACACGAAGAAAAGAAAAGTAACCATATAACCGATTTTAGTGTTGATTAATATTTTTTGTAAGAATCTAAGAGTACTAATAAAAAGTGGCAGGCCTTCGAAAAACCCATTGAGCATTTCTATACTTTTTAATCCATTAATCTGTAGTGTTGATGTAAGGAGTGTAAAGGGCATTTTCCTAAATATCCATGTTTATTTGGATGTGCACGACCATATTCTATTTGCAACTTTGGTCTCGAAGTGTTTACCCTCAAAATTGGATAACAATTAAACTTATAACGTGAATTTAAGGATACGTGATTTCACTTAATACCAATTGATAAATTTGAAGATTAAAGATAGAATTGAACTATAAGGCAAATCAAACCAGTGTTTGAATAGGACTCAGCCCTTGAGTTGGAGTACCCTCGAACTGGTTGATGCAAGGACAATAAAATATAATAAGCTGAAGAACAAGAGTGTGAGCGAGAAAGAAAATTATATTGCTTTTATCTCAGTTGTGCCTACAAATGGTTAGAACCCCCCTTTATATAGTAGATGAATTCTATATATGGTACAATTCTAATTATAGAAGGAAATCTCATGATTAACTAAACAACCGTTCTTGATTCGATCTGTTCTGAGATTTTCGCCATGATCTTCGACCAGTCGCGGATATCTCGCTTTTCTGTTATTACGCTATCTTCGGTATTGCTCGATGCATGTCTCGTTTGGTCTTGATTGTTGTTGGCCCCAATCTTGGCAGGTGCCTCGAATCTCGATCTCGGTACCTTGTCTTCGTGCCTCGATCCGATCTACTTCGGAGTCGTCCTTCGATGCAAACTCCCGATCTCGGTTAAATAGTAAAATCGGTTGGGCCCGTTTTAACCGTATACAGATAGTCCCCTCGTTGTTTTGCAGTATAATGACAAGAAATGAATTGAGCCTTCGATGTTTTACCTCGACATGTCATGATGTCATCCTTGTGAGGAAAGCGATGGAAGTGACTGAAATTTCCCGTCTATACAGTTTCCTAGGCATGAAATGCGCGTCAGTCGATGGTCGGCCACCGCCAATATTGAACCGTCGTTGTGAAATTTATAAATAGCCCATCTCTCCACCATTGCAAAATTTTACTTTTAGATTCTTAATCTTCAAAGCTTTTTATATCTTCTAACTTCTTTATCTGCAAATCTACGATTTTTACTGCTACCATCTTCTCAAAACACCAAATATTATCATCTTCATCTATTTTTAACTTCAAATCCATACAAAAATGGCAAAAACATCAAAGACTATTCCTCAAAAGGAAAACGCTTCTTCATCGCGGCCGGCCGGCGATAAAACATCGGTGGAGCCACGACCTAAAGAGTGTGTTCTTGGTCGATGTGATCCAGTGTCGAGGTACATATGCTCGATAACTGAAGGGTACCTTAAGCAGGTAAGGAAAGACTGCAACTGGAAAGGCAAAGAAGTGGTGATCCCGACCCCGGAAGAAGACATTACCACCCATGTGGAAGGGTTTTTAAGTGTTTACACTTACCCTTTCACGCTGGGCCCCCTCGACCCTGTCGTTGTTGATTTTTGTCGTCAGTACCAAATAACCCTAGGCTAAATCCATCCTTCTTTTTGGGGAATTGTTATTCTGCTCTGATTCTTCGTGAGCAAAGTCGAGGGGAGGTATTTCACCCTCGACCACCTCATCAGGTTATACAGCCCCCGCCTCTATCAAGGCGGGTTAATAAAACTCCAATGTCGAGCCACCAAAGTGCTATTCTCGAGTATAGACGAGGATAAGGACCGAGGCTGGATGGGCCGGTTCGTTCGAGTGAGGACTTCCGACCTAATCCCGTCCGAGAAGATGCCATTTTCTGAGAAATGGAATATGAAGCGTAATTATAATCCCACTGTTAGTTTTTATGTATTGTTTTTCCCCTTTGCTTCTTCTTATCGATATCCTTTTCCGTGATGTAGCGATCGCTTGGATGCCCGGTGCAATTCCTAACCTCAAGAGCTAGGTTCGGGACCTGGCCTCGACCTCTACGTACGTTGAGCGCTCATGGCGCGATTTATCAAAGGGCCGATGGGAGACCAAAACTCATGGTAAGCCCCTTTCCCATGTCTTTGATGATTCGATCAAAATGTCTTTCTTATACTTAACCAATTTTCTTGTGTGTAGGCCTGGGCAAAGATGCGGTCATAAGGCCCCGTCTGGTGAGGAAGAGACTTGGGCCCCGGTTCCGAAACCGGTGAAGGACAACAAGAGAAAAAGGGCCTCGGCTCCCGAGGACCCAGAACTTAAGACAAGGGCGGCTCGTAAGCCGAGGAAGAACACCATCCCTCTGACCGAAGAATCTGTTCGGCGTCTAAGGGATGAAGACGAAGAAGAAGAAAAAGAAAATGACGGCTCCATACTGGTGGCCCGAGTGAAGAAAATCATTGATGCCCTAAAGACAGCTGGATCGATAGTGGTTGATGAGGCTCCGCCTCGAACTGAGGGGGTATCGTAGAAGAACTTGGGCAAAGTCCTCGAGTCGTTGGAGATCGAGGATGCCTCCCACCGAAGTTAACAAATGGTGGGTATATCTGAAGGGACCGGCCCTGAAGCTCTTCGAACTGAGGAGAATGCCCCAAGTGACTCACTTGGGGCAATAGTAATCGGAGACTCGCCCACTCTCCCTACTTTTTCCGAAGGGGCAATTCGGGAAGCCCGAGCTTTGGGGACCCTTGAGGTAGACGAAGCTCATGAGGGAGAGGACCCCTTCCGTGATTTGTTTAAAGGTATCGAGGATGCTGCCGGCCCGAGTGACATATCGGGTCTTTTCTTCGAGGCTCAACGAGCCCTGAATCGGGTAAGCCTCGATTCCCTTTATTGATGTCATATTCTTCCATTTTCTGCCTAACTTTTTCTCTTTTTCATATAGGCTTTAGCTCTTCATCGGGAGGCATTTTCCAAGTCTCGGGCAGAGCTGAGCCAATGTGAGGCTGACTTTCGAGGGCTTTTGAGGAGAGAAATGCCCTCAAACTTCTTAGTAGGCAGAAAGAGGAAGAGATCAAAGATCTTCGAGCCGAGTTGGCCAAGGCTCACCAAGATCAGATAGACCTGATCGAGCAGGTAATGAAAATCTTAAAAGCTCATAGGCTCGATTCGGGAACGGTGGCTAATATTTCAATCTCACAGTTGCAGCAGAAAATCGAGAGGATCGAGCAGTTCCGTGAGGAGGTCGACACGATAAAGGCGGAGTCTTTGAGGTGGAAAGAAGGTATGGACCGCTTTGCTGCAGAAATAGAGACTACTCGAGCCCAATTATCATCGGTCGAAAGTCAACTTCAAGGCATGAAGGATAAGAGCTCGACTCAAGCAAGGAAAATAGAGGAGCTCGAGGCTCGGTTGGCTTCCGAACTTGCCAAGGCCAAATCTGAAGCTGAAAATGCAAAGGCCGAGGCGGATGCGATTGTGGCCGTCTATCGGGCCAATGCTAAAGCCGCTCAAGTCCAAGCGAGAGAGGCATCCAAGACAGCTCAAACTCAAGCATATTGGATTGTTGAACTTGCCAAATGCCAATCTCGGAGGGAAACCCTCGAGGAGATTCACGCTCGAGGTTTCAATCTTACCAACGAGATAGCAGAGGCTAGAGAGCATAAAGCCGAAGCTAGAGCGCTGGCCACTTCCGATGATGATGATGATGATGATGGCAGCAAGAGCATGTCCGAGAATGGGGAGGACCTCTATGTAGAAGAAGCTGCCCCCGGAGGAGATCAGGAACCTTAGAAATTTTCACTTTTGATATTTTGTATAGGATCCTGATCGGACCTTGTAAATATTCATATATATAAAGATCTTTTTCCTTTCCGACTTGTCTTTATTTCTTTTATGCCTTGTGAAAGTTTTGTTCATAAGTTCGAGGCTCAGGCATTTTGATCAAAACCAAACTAGTGTAGTTTTTATAATCGAGTGAGTACTTGATCAAACTCGGAATAGGGTGACCCTTAGGTTTTAATTGAGTGAGGATGATTTCTTCGAACTCAAAAATAAACTGGCCCTTTAGGCTCTTGAATTAGGCCGATATGGCCATGGCAAAAAGAATGGCTTTCTCCCCTTTTTGGCTTGAAAATTTTATCATTTAATCATATAAATTATGTCGTGCCTTAACACGAAATAAAGGATTTGCTCGAGAATTCGAACGGTTCCACACCCATTAGTATTTTCAAGGGTCGATATTATCGAGACCCTTTGTTTCGTAATGCCTTAGTATAAAGGATTTGTTCGAGAGTTCGAATGCCTTTGTATCCATTAAGGTTTTCGAGGGTCAATTTTATCGAGACCCTTAGAATTTAGCTGAGGGTAACCTTTTTAACCGGTTTGTAAAAATATTCTAAGGCTAGTTTAATGACGAAAATCGGACGTCTCTAAACCGTGTTGATTTGGCCGTAGCTTTTAACTTGGGATTCTCCTTTTGGGCTTTTTCCCCAATTATACTTCGAACTTGTTCGAAGTATCAGTCCCCGAGTGGGGTGGCCATGGCCTATAAAATCGAGGATTTCCTTTTTAAGGTCTTATGATCTCGAGGTTTAGGTAATTAATCGTGTCGGTATCGTGACGATGTTTTTGGGCGACAGTCCCCGAGTATCGGGTAAGTTGTTTGAACTTCAGTTGTGATCGGCCCTTGAGCTAGTTTCCACCATAGATCATGTATGAAATTGTAAAGTATAAATTTTTCTAAATCTTGGAGCATCTGGTAAGGAAAAAATACTTATTCCAATAGAATATACATGCGTACATGTTTTACCGTTTTAGGGCTCGAATGATCTACATGGACACGGTTCATTTGACCGTTTGGTCCTCTACAAAATTTACCTATCGAGACCCTATCGACACGAAGTATTTTCCTTGTAGCTATTTGAGGGTGATGCCCCCCAGTATTTGAGGTTGATTGTAAAGGAACCTCGGATACTATTGAATTGCTCTAAGTTAGCACGAACAATGGTTGCCTCGATTAAAACATTGCCGGAAAAACCCATTGGGGACAAAAACCGGTCAAAGAGAAAAAGAGTGCAATGCGTGCTTTCAGACCTAAGGCTTCATGTTGAAGGATGCTACGATGTCTCCGATAAAACGCCTGTAATTGGTTAGCATAAAATTTTAATGAAAATGGAGAAGGTCGTACCTTAGCAATAATATCGTTTAAGGAGTGACATGTTCCAATTATTTGACAATTGTTCGTCGTTCATCGTGCCGAGTTTGTAAGATCCTTTTCTAACGATATCGAGGATCTGATACGGTCCCTCCCAATTTGAGCCGAGTTTTCCTTCGTTTGGGTCTCGAGTATTGAGGGTGACCTTTCTTAGTACTAAGTCCCCGGTTCTAAAATGTCGAAAATTGGCTCTTCGGTTGTAGTACCTTTCGATCCGTTGCTTCTGTGCGACCATTCCAACGAGGGCACTTTCCCATTTTTTATCTAGCAATTCGAGACTTGTATTCATAGCCTCGTAATTCGATTCTTCTGTTGCATATCGAAACCTGACACTAGGTTCCCCGACTTTGACCGGGATTAGAGCTTCGGCGCCATATACTAAAGAGAATGGTGTTGACCCCGTACTGGATTTTGACGTCGTTCGATACGCCCAAAGGACCTCGGAAAACATTTATCTCCATTTTCCCTTAGCGTCGTTCAACCTTTTATTTAGATTTTGAATGATGGTTTTGTTCCGAATGGAGTTTCTCCCTAGGTTGGTGGATCATCGGCGCATATCTTTGACACTTGTCGCACTTTCGAACGAATTCCTTCGTATCTTTTTCCATATTGGCCAAGTAGTATCCTGCTCTGATGACATTGTGAACCAATGATTCGGCACCGGAATAATTTCCTGAAGTTCCCTCGTGAATTTCCCGTAGGACGTAGTCGGTATCTCCGGGACCCAAACATATTGCCAATGGTCCATCGAACATCCTTCTATATAGTGTTCCATCTTCGGCCAATGTTAATCGTGCGGCCTTCGTACGTAGAGTTCTCGATTCCTTAGGATCCGACGGAAGTTTTCCATTCTTTACGTACTCGATATATTTATTCCTCCAATCCCATGTTAGACTTGTGGAGTTTATTTCGGTGTGGCCTTCTTCGATCACTGACCTCGAAAGTTGCACGATAGTCCTCGGCTTTGCTGTTTTGCTCTCGAAGTACATATCGTAGGGTCCATTCTTGAAACTGATGTAGTGTCACCTGTAATTTATCCAAGTATCTCTGCATTTGATTTTCTCGAACCTCGAAGGTTCCGTTGACTTGGTTTACCACAAGTAAGGAGTTACATTTGGCTTCGATGACCTCTGCTCCCAAACTCTTAGCCAGCTCGAGACCTGCAATCATGGCCTCACACTCGGCCTTGTTGTTAGTTAACTTAGAAGTTTTGATAGACTATCTAATTGTATTACCTGTGGGCGGCTTCAAAACGATGCCAAGCCCGGACCCCCTCAAATTCAAAGCCCCGTCTGTGAATAGGGTTCACAACCCCGATGTTGTACCCGATTATAATAATAGTTCTTTTTTGACCTTAGGTACGAGGGCTAGCGTAAAGTCGGCCATGAATTCTGCTAAGATTTGAGACTTGATAGTAATTCGGGGTTGATACTAGATATCGTACCCGCTGATTTCGACAGCCTATTTGGCCAATCGGCCCGAGAGTTCGGGCTTATGCAAAATATTGCGAAGAGGATAAGTGGTTACCACACAAATTGGGTGACATTGAAAATATAGTTTTAATTTCCTAGAGGCGCTTATTAGGGCAAGCGCCAATTTTTCTAAGTGTGGGTATCGGGTCTCGGCCTCGTCTAGAGTTCGACTAACATAGTAAACAGGAAATTGCGTACCTTGCTCTTCTCGAACTAGGACTCCACTTACCGCGATTTTCGAGACTGCTAAGTACAAGTAGAGTTGCTCGTCTGCTTTCGAAGTATGAAGCAATGGCGGGCTCGAGAGGTATCTCTTTAACTCTTCCAATGCTTGTTGGCATTTCGGGGTCCATGCAAAATTGTTCTTCTTATTGAGCAGTGAGAAGAACTTGTGACTTCTATCGGAAGACTTTGAGATGAATCAGCCTAGGGCGGCTATGCACCCTGTTAATCTTTGAACGGCCTTAACATTATCCACGACTGTGATGTTCGAATGCACACTTCTCCGGAGTTTCATGTTGTATTTCCTTAGTATATCGAAGGTCTCCTGCAAATGTGTTAAATGGTCATCTGCTCACAGGGACTTAACTAGCATATCATTAATATAAACTTCCATTGACTTACCTATTTGTTCTTCGAACACTCGATTTACTAAGCGTTGATAAGTGGCACCAGTATTTTTTAGTCCAAACGGCATTACATTATAACAATAGGTGTCGTACTTAGTGATGAACGAAGTCTTTTCCTGATCCTCCGGGTTCATTTGTATTTGATTGTACCCGGAGTAGGCATCGAGAAAACTAAGGATCTCATGGCCGGCCATGGCATCGATCATACGATCGATATTCGGCAGAGGAAAAGAGTCTTTAGGACATGCTTTGTTTAAATCTTTATAATCTACGCACATCCTAAGTTTATTCTCCTATTTAGGGACTACGACTACGTTTGCTAACCATTCGGGATATTTTACCTCCCGAATGGATCCTATTTGAGATGTTTGATTACCTCATCCTTGATGAATGCATGTTTTACCTCGGACTGGGGTCTTCTCTTTTGTTTTACCGGGCAGAACTTTGGGTCCAAGCTCAGTCGATGTGTAGCGATTTTCGATGGGATCCCTGTTATATCTAAATGGGACCAAGCAAAATAATTCATATTATTGATAAGAAATTTAATGAGTTTATTGAACCAAATGTTATAAAGACCAAATAAAGTAGTAATCCAATTCAACATTTAAAGATGTTGCTTCTATTAAGAGTTTTCCAAGTTGATGCACCCCTCCTCCTCCCCACTGTCTCATATCTTCTACAATCCTCTCAGTAGATACTTAACTAATGTTGTTCACTTCATTAGATCACTGAATTTGGATTTTAGTGTTGATTAATATTTTTTGTAAGAATCTAAGAGTACTAATAAAAAGTGGCAGGCCTTCGAAAAACCCATTGAGCATTTCTATACTTTTTAACCCATTAATCTGTAGTGTTGATGTGAGGAGTGTAAAGGGCATTTTCCTAAATATCCATGTTTATTTGGATGTGCACGACCATATTCTATTTGCAACTTTGGTCTCGAAGTGTTTACCCTCAAAATTGGATAGCAATTAAACTTATAACGTGGATTTAAGGATATGTGATTTCACTTAATATCAATTGATAAATTTAAAGATTAAAGACAGAATTGAACTATAAGGCAAATCAAACCAGTGTTTGAATAGGACTCAGCTTTGAGTTGGAATACCCTCGAACTGGTTGATACAAGGACAATAAAATACAATAAGCTGAAGAACAAGAGTGTGAGCGAGAAAGAAAATTATATTGTTTTTTTCTCAGTTGTGCCTAAAAATAGTTAGAATCCCCCTTTATATAGTAGAGGAATTCTATATATGGTACAATTCTAATTACAAAAGGAAATCCCATGATTAACTAAACAACCGTTCTTGATTCGATCTGTTCCGAGATTTCCGCCATGATCTTCGACCGGTCATGGATATCTCGCTTTTCCGTTATTACGCTATCTTCGGTATTGCTCTATGCCTATCTCGTTTGGTCTCGATTGATGTCGGCCTCGATCTTGGCAGGTGCCTCGAATCTCGATCTCGGTTCCTTGTCTTCGTGCCTCGATCCGATCCACTTCGGAGTCGTCCTTCGATGCAAATTCCCGGTCTAGGTCAAACAGTAAAATTGGATGGACCCGATTTTAACCATATACACGAAGAAAAGTACTCATACTTAGTCTCTAGACTGTTTTGGTAGGTCATCTTTTATTTGAATACTAATAAATCTCACCGCGCTTCGCGCAGTTATAAAAGAACCTTATTAGATATACGGAATAATCCTTATACTAATATCATAATATAGATATATGTTAAAGATTATTTTTAGTTTTCAAAATAAATCAAATTGAAGCCTCGAAAGAACATTATTTTAGCCTATGTCTTACATTTTGCTATTTTATTAATGGTTCAATTACTGTAGTTAATTTTTAGTACTTCATACTATCATGAGATAGATGCGCTTGCAAGCGAGAGCTATACTAATTAGGGTGTTTTATCCACTACTTTGGTCTGAATTTAATAATTAGTCATAATTTGAAATTTTTTACAAACTTAGTGAATTTTTTCGCAAATTAATTTTCCATGCTTCGCGCAAATTGAATTTACGTTATGTACCTAACTTTTACCTTTCGTTAGAGAGTCTAATTAATTTCAATGTTTATAATATTCTCCTTTTTTAAGAACTAAAAAGAATGTATAGAAAAACAGCAACAACAAAGAAGAATGAGGGTTCAAAAGGCAAAATTGAATGTATCGGCCCCAAGTCCACGAAACCAAATTGCATGAATTGTGTAATTTGCTTTTGTTTTTCCTTTTCCTTTCTTTTACCTTTTTCTATTTTGTTTATTTTTTATTTAATTTTTCCTTTCCCACTTCCTTGTTTGCTTCCGGGAAAATTGTCTAATGTTTTTTTTCTTCTCTAATTTCCCATAAACAAAAGTAGATAAACAAAGAGACTCAAAACTAACAAAGGTAGAAAATCAAAAAGACACAAGGCATTATGGAGATGAATCTTTAAAATAACATAAACTGGTAAAGTTGTTGTCATGTGACCAGGAGGTTTACGGGTTCGAACCGTAGAAACAGTCTCTTGCATAAATGTAGGGCAAAGTTGCGTACAATAGACTCTTGTGGTCTGGCGCTTCCCCGTACCTCACGCATAATAGTAACTTAGTGTACCGCGTTGCACTTTTAAACTACAAAATAAGAAAAAATATATAAAAATGAGAAGGAAAAAGGATAAATGACATTCTGCCCTGTGACTTTAAGTAGCCAAGTCCTTGATGACATTGGCAAACTTGAGATCAAGAAGTGTCAAATGATTATATATTATATATCTATCTATCTATGTCAATACCTATCTATATCTATATTTATATCTATCTATCTATATTATATTAAAAGTACGAAACCCCTAAGCGAAATGTCGTTCGCTTTTTTTACCCTTTAAAAGTAGGTATCACATTGGATAAAATTGTAAATTAATTCACTTTCTTAATATTAAGGACTTTGAAATTAACTAAAATTTTAGCTATTAAATACTTCCTTATTAAACTAGGTAAAAAGTCGTAATATTTAGTACTTTAAAATTAATGATAATTTTTTACATAAATTATTTTCTTGTTTAAATTATTAATATTTTAAATCTTATTTCTACTTATTTTGTTAACGAGGAATAAAGTGGTAGAAGTTCTAGAATTGCACCGAGAATAAGCAATTGTGTCGCACAAACTATTTTAGTTACTCAAAGTAGACAAGAAAAAGTTAAGAAAGAAAAAAGAAATTTGCAGAAAGTTATTTCATCTCTTTAATTTCATATTATTACGTCCAATATTTCATATTACATATTTGTTCATCGATTCATTTTTAAAAATAACGTTGAACATGGAATATGTTTTCTTGATATATTTAATTTCTAAAATAAGGTCAAAAGTTCTTTGATTTTCCTTTTTGTTGTGCATAAAAACCGTGTATGTCTATTCCAATTTTTTAATTACATGTAAGAAAAGCTTTCCACCTTAACCCCATATCCTTTTCTATTCTATTTATCATCTATCTAAAAACGAAATAAAGGATATAATATTATTCTAATATTTTTGTTGGAAACAAGTCGTATAGTATTCTTATACATTAAACAAACAGAACAATTTGCATTTTGTTTGCGAGGAATAAAAAGACATTTTATGTCAGTTACCTGACCATGTTTATATCTTACCTGACCATGTTTGTGTCTTTTAGAATAAATTTAAAAATATATAGTTTTTCAGAATTATTTTTTTTAGATAAACTCTTAAATCTTTAAGGATTATATTTTCTTGTTAAAACTAAAAAGAAGCATAATTACTTGTGAAATTGAAATAATAAAATTATGGAACTGAAATGAATATTAAGTTGAATATATTTATTGAGATGATTGAAAACTTCCTTTCTTGGGTAATTAGCTAATTAAATAGAACCAAAAATCGTCATTTTTAAAAACTTATACTCCCTCCGTTTCAAATTAGATGAGGTACTTTTCTTTTTAGTCTGTTCCAAAATAAATGGCATACTTCTATATTTGAAAATAATTCAACTTTAAACTCTTTATTTTACCAATTTTACTCTTAATGAGAAACTTTTATAACCATACAAATCTTACGGCCCCATAAAACTTTTACCCCTTAAGCTTTTAAGATTACAAGTTTCAAAAATCTTTTTTTTTCTTAAACTCCGTGTCAAGTCAAACTATCTCATCTAAATTGAAACGGAGGGAGTAATCTTTATTTATCTTCTATTTTATAGCTCACACATAATTTTCAATATAAAATATATGTAATTATTTTAAACTTTTATATTCATTGAGACGGGATACACGCGCAACGCGCATACCCTATAACTAGTATTATGATAAAAGCATGAATATTTTACGTTAAATATTGATGCACTGTGAGGCTTGTGTTATGCTCTGTTAATGGCAGCTATTTTGGAGAAATTTTGAACGTAACTAACCTTTTCATTCAAACTTTATATTATAATCTCCATTCAGCTCAGTATTCAGTCAATTTAGTAGCTATTCAGTTCCGTACCTATTCAGTTCAGTATCTCAGCAGTTCAGTAATCATATATTCATTCAGTTTAGTATGCATGTGATCAAGACGGTTCAGCATTCACATGTTTCCATCAGTCCCATTTGAGATCCCGAGTTAGTCGTAGTAACAATTAGGACAATCATTCGAGGACGAATGATCCCAATGGGGGGATAATGTAACACTAAGGTAAATTCAGATGAGTTGTGGATGCGTTAAATGAGTATTGATGTGACCTTTTAGACATGTGAAGTCCAATCGGGATGAGTATGGGTGGAATTAGTTGGTTTAGAATTAAGACCGAGAGTGAAGTGCATAAAATTTGATAGAATCAATTAAGTTTATAGGAGGGACATCATACAGCCTCAGACAGTGCAAGGCAATGAAAATTCATAGCCTTAGACAGTACAAGACCATGAAAACTCACAGCCTTAGACAGTGCAAGGCACTGTTCATGGCATTAACCTTACACCCCTGACAGTGCAAGGCACTGTCTAGGGCATTAACCTAGCGCCCCTGACAGTGCAAGGCCATGTAGTTTTGGCTCCTCCAATGGCGCCTTGCACAGTTATTCTGGTGCCTATAATGATGCCCCGTGCCGACGATGTTTATACGAGCTACTTTTATTTACTCCTTAAGTTTTGGAACGGGTTCACCTATTTAAAAGTCCTACCTCGTCCCCCACACCCTAAACACGAAACCTTACTGTAAAAAGGGACGTTCTCAAGATCCTAACTTCCCCAAGGTCCCTCCATCATCCAAGGTAAGTTCTAAGGATGATTCTAAGTTCATTTTAATTCTCCAACACCTTATTAACATGGGTAAATCTTTCAAATTATTAGATATTCGATCGAGACACCATTGTTGAGAAAAGAAATCCTAGAACACTAATTCAAGAGGATGGAACTTCAAAAAGGTAATGTTTCTACTCCCTAGTCATTTATAACTATGAATTGATGAGTTTTTGGGAGAATAGTAGGTGGGTTTGATAAAGGGAATCAAATGAAGTATTCTAGGGTTTGGGGTTGTTGACTTAAGATTGTTATAATTATTTGTGTGATGAGAAATAGTGTTAGTTACATCTATTTGAGATTGTAGAATCATCTAGAAGTAGTAGAATGAGAATTGGGTGAAGAAAACCATTAATGAGGGCTATGAGGCTTTACGCACAAAGGGTGCTTGATAGAATACCTATGCTACCAAAATATGAGCATTATTGCTAATATTGGTTCCTCTTGATATATATTGCCATAGATTATCGTTGAAAGAGGTAACAAATATTGTGATACACTTAAAAGGCCAGAGTCAAGGTATGTGAGGCTAACTCTCTATGTTTGAGAATGTTAATAATTCTCCATACGCTACGTTTCTTTTATGATGTTACTAATCGCCAAAAAAATATAGTTAAGTCTAGTTCCTTGAATATTTGCAAAACTTCTATTCTCTAGCTCTGTCACTCGTTCATGGCTTTCATTTTAAATGTTGTGAGCTCAGTGCGTAATCAATATAGACTTGGGTTTGATACCCACGAGTCTCAGTCTAGATTACTCAGCATGTCGTAAACAGTTGAAGTTTCAATTTTTAATAGGCAGTTCATGAATACATGTCTCAGTCTAGTCCTATTCAATATTCCAGTATCATGTAACTCAAACTGATTCACTATTTCAGTATCATATATTGCAGTATGATTCTCAGTTCTCGATTTTAAATCCTTGAATAATGAACACGTGTATTTGGGCCTGAGGCCGCAGTTTATGTTTATGCATCTTTGGGCCTGAGGCTGCAGTTTATGCTTTAATATTTGGTCCTGAGGCTGCAGTTATGTATATGTATACTTGGGCCCGAGGTCACATTTTGTGCACATATATATTGGGCCTGATGCCGCAGTTTAATATTCAGATAAACAGGACCATTAACAATATAAGAACCAGTACAAGTGATAGACATGAGAAGAGTCAAGTGTTCCACAATCTTTTCCATTACTAAAGGATATTCATTTATGATTTCCAAAATATTACAAGTTTATAGATATGATGAAAAACATGTTTGCCCAAATACCAACAATTACTAGTTTAATTACCAATACCAAACACCACCCACAACTTGTTTACGGAGCCTCTAAGTACAACAGAAGAGTAGTATGGAAGTACCGACGACAAGGCCCCGGCTATTCCTCAAAACATAAAGTATAACGTCAAATGACATGAAGCCCGGAACATAGTAGGGCTCACCAAAATTTGCTGAATAGAGAGTGACTGCTAACGAGGATCAAAACTGCCCGCTGATGAACCACCTGCATCCATTAAAGATACAGTGCCCCCAGAAAAAGGGACGTTAGTACATATTAAATAGTACTAGTATGTAAAGCTAAATTTCCCCTTTCAAAGTAGAATGCCAATGTAATAAATGGAAAATCCTAGAAATAGCAAGTCAAAATCAACAATATCCAAATGCCCAGTTAAACATAACAATTTTCAAAATACGAAAGCAATATATATTTTTGGTTGGGAGATCATTAGCACCGATATACCACCCTGTTTTAAGCACGGAGTCCGATCACGCGCGATCGACTAGGCCGTCTCCCCACATTAGGTTTGACATGTAATGCGAAAAAAGGTGTTACCAAGAGTAGTACCACCATGTGCGTAACATGGTGTCCGATCTCCAACCGATCGGCTAGGCCGCCTTCCCACATATGCCATGTGGTTTGACTTTCCAATTCACAACTAATATCAATCTCATCCCAATTAAGGGAAATAATCATAATCACCTTAATATTTTAATCTAATCCCAAATAAAGGGAATAATCATAATCCACCCCAATACCGGTATATGTAGTTTCGGGTGTGGGCCTTATAACTCACCCTTCCTCGGTTTGCTAATGATACTCCCAAAAAAAATTTTGTTTTGCACACAAAGGAAATAAAAGAACAAATAAATTTTATATTCACCTCATAACCTTTCACCCTATATATATAGCTTCGTTAGTACTTTCAACCATGCACAACATCATTGTTTCCTTGGCTCTCTTGGCCATACTTGTGATTCATCATCCATGGAACGTTGGCCGTATTTCATATTCTACATTTTCATTTCTTTACTTTCATGGATCATCATCATAAATATCAACAAATAGAATATTCCGTAAATTAAAACTTTAGGTTTTTTAGTAACGAAGACTTTAAACACAATGAATCCATCAATGTGGTGAGAAGGGCATTTCAGAAGGTTATATCATAAGAGACCTAAAGGTTACTACCAATTGCTCGGACATGGTTAATCATTTTAATGACATCATTGGTTAGAAAGGTTTAAATGGGTAATATGATACTCCGGGTAGAAAGACAAATAACTCCTATCCACCCAGGGATGTGGAACATTAAGGATAGTAAACTCTCCGCACATGACAATGACATAGTCAATGATTCTAGAAACCGAGTGTGTAAAGATAACGGAACCTAGGGAGACAATATAAAATAATCATGGAAGGTTTAAAGATTTTCATAATTAGTTTGTCATGGATTTTATTACTTGAAAAGTGCCCAGATGCTAATGAAAGATAGGAAAACATGAGAAGCAGGCGTGATGCTATGATAAGCCCCAAAGGTGCATTTGGTCTTGACGGATAACCTATTAAGGACCCTTTATGAAAAAGGAAGTGTTGCAACATAATATGGAGGGATGCGATATCTCATGTTTATCCAACAAATGTCAGGAAACTAGCACAATGAATTCACTAACTATGTAACACAATTAATACATGTTTAGAGGTGTAAAGATAAAATGAACATTTGTTATGAGCTGGACATGTTTCTACTATATTAACTCCCAAACTGCAATACAAGGCTATGTCACGGGCAACTACGATACTAGGAAGAAAGTGAGCTACTTACTGTGGAATATCCTAAGTGGACACGAAAGTTATACTAAGATGGGCGACACAAGATCTTCCTACGACGGAGGTGTGAGGATCTCAAATTTCAGAGACTTAATGCAAACAAGTGACCATTTCGATTGACATGGACACATATGATAGGTGTTGAGATATGCTCGTATGTTACTAAATAGTGAAGGGGGATTATGATAATGTTCACAAAGGGAGTAAAGTGATTCCTCAAATCTTATGAGCCACATACACAGGAGAGGGAGAGGGAGAGAGAGGCTCAAGAAAGATCTCAACACTAGGTTGTCTTACATTAGATTTGATACCACATAGTTAAACATTATGATTTTGCATGCATAACCACAGGTGAGCAGATGTTGTCCTTTTGAATCAAAAGGTTCAATAAGAAATTCATCAGGTATAGTACTTTGTTGAGATTTTGGGGAAATTCATCATTAACCCAGGGCTCTGATTCAATTCAAAGAAATCATTATAGAACTCAATTCCTCAAGAGGTTGTAAGTAATACAATGGAGATAAAGAGGCTTCACAAATAATGTGTCTCGTTCAAAAAGTGGTTACATGCTATGTTTTGTGATTCAGATTCCTTTTAAGACCGTGTTCATGCAGGCTCTCAATATAGACGTACATATATAACAAGGAAAGTTATGTGGTGTTCAAAATGATGTACTAAGGAGTGACTTACTTGGTAACTTTAGATTGACGGGCTAGTACCTTAGATGACGCCCCCTAACTCCACATCTGTAACATACATTAGTACCATAGTGACATACCCTCGAATGACATCTCCTACACTTCACGCAACGAGGATGAGGTCCACTAAACTGACTCGCCCCACCGACATGATATTTACCCTTTTTGGATACATCATAATCATCCACCTTATCCTTCCTCTTAACCTTATATTTTATATTCACCTCTTAACCTTTCACCCTATATATATAGCTTCGTTAGTACTTTCAACCATGCACAACATCTTTATTTCCTTGGATCTCTTGGCCATACTTATGATTCTTCATCCATGGCACGTTAGCCATATTTCATATTCCACATTTTCATTTCTTTACTTTAATGGATCATCATCATAAATGTCAACAACTAGAATATTCCGAAAATCACAATTTTAGGTTTATTAGTAACAAAAACTTTAAACATAATGGATTCCTTTCCAAGAAATGGAGTAAGATGATTGGCAATCAAATCACAAGTTAAAATCATAAACAAGTAACACATCATATATTCTTACAATACTTTTCCCCAAAAGGGCAATACACAATTTTAATGCATGAAGATATAAGAGCTCAAAACACATTGAAAATACTTACAAAGCATAACATTAGTTAAAACAACCATATTTGGGAATGAATTGGGTACATAAGCTTTTAGGCAAAACTATTTTCGAAGTCAGTTTGGAATAGTTGAATCAAGGCCTATTTCATACCCTTTCTCACATCATTTCATTTCCTCGGCACCATTGACCACAAGTATAACTTTTATTCTTGGCACGTTGGCCACACTTTATATCTCCAACCCACTTCTTTCACTTTCAAGCATCCTAATAGATTATCAACAACAAGGTATTTCTACTCAAGACATTAAATACACATTTGAGCAACTATTATTCTATGATGGGCTAGAATGAATATAACGATAGAGTTCCTACCAAATAAGTTCGATCATGGAATAATGCTTTCTCTTTGACATGTTTGAACCTACAAATCTCGATAGACTTACTAAAAACAGGAACAACGAGGTTTGATATTGGACTGGAATTATTCAAAAATCCATCAATGTACTGAGAAGGGCATTTCAGGAGGTTATATCCTAAGATACATGAAGGTTACTACAAATAGCAATGACATGATTAATCATTGTAATGACATCATTGGTTCGAAAGGTTCTAATGGGTAATATGATGCTCCGTGGAGAAAGAAAAATAACTTCTACCCACCCAGGGATGTGGAACATTAAGGATAGTAAACTCTCCGCACATGACAATGACATAGTCAATGCTTCTAGAAGCTGAGTGTGTAAAGATAACGGAACATAGGGAGACACTATAAAATAATCATAGAAGGTTTGCAGATGATCATAATGAGTTACTCGTGGATTTTATGACTTGAAAACTACCCATTTGATAATGAAAGATAGGAAAACATGAGAAGTAGACGTGATGCTATGATAACCCCCAAAGGTGCATTTAGTCTTGACGGAGAGCCTATTAAGGACCCTTTATGAAAAAGGAAGTGTTGCAACATAATATGGAGGGATGCGATATCTCATGTTTATCCAACAAATGTCAGGAAACTAGCACAATGAATTCACTAACTATGTAACACAATTAATACATGTTTAGAGGTGTAAAGATAAAATGAACATTTGTTATGAGCTGGACATGTTTCTACTATATTAACTCCCAAACTGCAATACAAGGCTATGTCACGGGCAACTACGATACTAGGAAGAAAGTGAGCTACTTACTGTGGAATATCCTAAGTGGACACGAAAGTTATACTAAGATGGGCGACACAAGATCTTCCTACGACGGAGGTGTGAGGATCTCAAATTTCAGAGACTTAATGCAAACAAGTGACCATTTCGATTGACATGGACACATATGATAGGTGTTGAGATATGCTCGTATGTTACTAAATAGTGAAGGGGGATTATGATAATGTTCACAAAGGGACTAAAGTGATTCCTCAAATCCTATGAGCCACATACATAGGAGGGGGAGAGAGAGGCGCAAGATACATATCAACACTAGGCTATCTTACATAAGATTGGATACCATGTAGGTAAACATTGTGATGGTGCACGCATAAGCACAAGTGAGAAGATGTTGTCCATTTGAATCAGAAGGTTCTATAAAAAAAAATCATCAGGTATAGTACTTTGTTGAGAATTTGGGGAACCAAGTGGGAAATATTAACCTACGGTTGTGACTCAATTCAAAGAAATTATTACATAACTCAATTACTCAAGAGGTTGTAAGTAAGATAATGGTGATAAAGAGGCTTCACAAATAACGCGTCTCATTCAAAGAGTGGTTACATGCAATGTTTTATGATTCTGATTCTTGTTAAGACCGTGTTCATGCAAGCTCTCAATATAGACGTACATGTATAACAAGGGAAAGTATGTGGTGCTAAGAATGGTGTACGAAGCAGTGATATACTTGGTAACTTTAGATTGCAGTACTAGTGCCTTAACTAACGCCCCCTAACTCCACATCTGTAACATACATTAGTACCATAGTGACATACCCTCGAATGACATCTCCTACACTTCACCCAACGAGGATGAGGTCCACTAAACTGACTCGCCCCACCGACATGATATTTACCCTTTTTGAATACATCATAAGCATCCCCCTTATCCTTCTTCCAAGCCTTCATGGCTGAAGCAACAATCTCCATACCGGCTTGTTGTGCAGGCATTTGGAATTGTCCTAATCTACCACCCCTAACACGCTGATGATCAAACTCACAACACGACACCAAATGTTCCCACCCGTATATCAAGCAAACCGTGCTAGGTGTACCCAACCTATGACATTTATTCTTCTTCTTCCCCCTCTATCCATAACCATTGCATATTTCAAGAGAATCCAACATCTCTCCAAGTGGCGCTTCATACAAATCAAACAATTTGGTTCATTTGTACCAACAACCCTTAATCGTTTATTAGGTGCTCTCACCACATGATTTGGTGGTGCAGTGACATTGATAGGAACAAGTAAACTTCCCCTAGAAACAAGTTCTTCCAATCCCTCCATGGCCCGACACATTCTCCCAACGAACTTTTGTGTAATCTCCCCCAAATTCAGTGGCGGGGTCATCCCTTCATTGCTGCTTTGAACTCGTGGCACTTCAAATCAAGACTTTAGGTACACAAATAAGCAACTGGAGTTTTAGACGCATGGAGTATTCTTTCCAAGTTAAGCATAATGGAATTTCATTTGAAACACGACTCAAGCCATAATATTTTAATGCACATATCATTCTTGAACACATTCCCGAAGGATAACATAATGTGATAAGAACATTTGGAACGCATTTTGAATACATAATTCTCGACACTGGCTTACTCAGGACAATCAAATTTATTGGGAATAACTCATAACATGGGAATAAGGAACTTGAGCCAACGATACTTGAAACTTACGGGAACGTCATAGAATTCAATTCTAAGAGAGTAGTTTAGCCAACATACCTTGTTTGTGTTTTCCTTAAGTTACTACAACATCCCAACACTTGTAGAAATAACAATATATAAGAAGATAGCAAAAATCGGATAATAATTAGAAGGATTCACTTGGTGTAACTCTCTTAGGAATGTTGTCAAACACCTAGTATGCAAAATAGACTATAAAGATCTACAATGGTAATCCCTTCCTCCCTCAACCAATTTCAACAAGAAACTAACCAAAATGATTCATTAATCCCACATACTACAACCTATTGTCACATGCATGGCCTATTTCCAACCCCCACAATATACTTGATCTCATAAACTCTTGCATGAAAGCTTAGGAGTAGGACTAACCCGGATAGATGATAATCTAGTGATTGGATTCTTTGATTCTTGAAGATTGGTGCAAGAATAGGTGATTAGAATGCTATGTTTCCTCCTTCTCTCTCTAAAATACTCTTACCGTTCTCTAAAATCATCAGAAATTTGCTTCAAAATGAGCTCCTAAGGCTAAGTTCTGCGGTCTCATATGCGACCGCATAGAGGTTATTCGATCTGCGAAATGACCGCGAAAATGGGGGCCAGAACTAGAAAGGAACTGATCAGGTCTGCGGTCACTATGCAGCCCACAGACCTGTTCTGTGGTCGCATAATATACCACAGAACGGTTCTGCGTCGCATAGTGTACCGCAGAACCTCCCTCCGAAAAATCCCAAGGTGGGATATGCGACAAGAATGCGGCTCGCGAAACGGTTATGCGGTTGCATAATGGCTGCGAAATTGACATCAAAAATACCCCAGAAACCTTCCCCACTCTGCGACCAGTCTGCGGTCCTCCCCCATTTAAAATCATTCATCCTCGAATGAGGGTCAAGGTGTCACGCCCCGAACCTAGGAGCGAGACAAGCACCCGGTGCCTCACCTAACCTGGCGTACCAAATTGCGACTAAGGGACTCTGAACATATAATGTCATACTTTGGCCATGGGGCCACCTTGCAAGACAATTTGCGAAGCAAAATATAAAACTGAATGGAAACTAGCGCTAACTAAACATCAATATAAAACTAGGCTGAAAAGGCCGTCATAGCTACTACAGCTGACAAACCACCAAATTATACATACCAGGCCTACAAACCCAACATACTGCACTAACCAACAGGATATGTCTACAAGCCTCTACTGATAGATATATTGTGATCGGAACAGGGCCCCGACCTACCCATATTATATATCTAAATACGTACATAAGATGCACACAAAAACTTAGACCCGATAACTCCGAAGGATGTGGAGCTTACCGATCAGGCTAAACTCTCGAAACACCTACTGAGGAGGTCTACTCGTCTGTCTATCTGAACCTGCATGCATGAAATGCAACGTCCCCGGAAAAGGGACGTCAGTACAAAATAATGTACCGAGTATATAAGGCGATAACATAACTGAAAGTTGAAACTGAACTGATAATATAATAACTGAAAATAATTGGGAGTCAAAGATGATCTGGAGATATACTTACCCGTTGATACTGACTCAACTCCTTCAATATAGTAAGTAAAATAATTGTACGGCCTTATAAGGCTCGGTATATATAACTGCTCTGCCATAGTAGGCTCGCTCATAGGTGCTCGGCCATACTAGGCTATGTATCTCGACCATGCTGGGCTCGCTCATAGGCGCTCGGCCACAGTAGGCTCGGTATATAACTTTCCATCTGATCAGAGGTTGCCCAATAGGGGCCTGCCCATCGATTATAGCTCGATGGTAATGAAAATACTGTAATACTGTATATATAGGCTTGCTGCTCTCTTGACTGGAAGAAGACAATACTAA
Organism: Nicotiana tabacum; assembly: GCF_000715075.1. Taxonomy (NCBI): domain Eukaryota; kingdom Viridiplantae; phylum Streptophyta; class Magnoliopsida; order Solanales; family Solanaceae; genus Nicotiana; species Nicotiana tabacum. Next base: position 56,026,898 of record NC_134092.1, on the reverse strand, counting down.
AATTGAATATAGAGTCTCGATAAGGAATAATATTGTAACTTATGAGACTAGAATAGTGTGAATAAATTCATGAATATGAACTTCTCTTTTTGTCTCATTACTAACACATGTAGCTACGAGATCATGCCAAAATGAAGGAAGGCTTAGCCTTAACATACCTTATCACAATCTTTCCAATCACCAAGTTGAACTCACCTCTTCGCACCTTAATCTACAAGAATGATAATAATACTATTGTTAAGTTACGAAAGTTACAACTATCGCACAACGAACGACAAACTTATTTTGTATTAAAACGGGCAGCATCTCCCCTATAATCCTTACTTCCTCCAAATTCAAGATAACACCAACAATACAAGAACAGAACAATGACAACATATATACATCATTTTCCAGCCCTATATACACCATCAAATACTACAAAACAGCCCAACACACCCCAATCTCTTCATACACAAAACGACCACCGTAGTAGTGTCAAACGACCCGAAAATGTTATGACGAACGACCAGCCAACCACCCTACATTTATATGGTGTTTCTACACCCCCTTCCTCCTCCAAAACTCCACAAAATAGTAGTAAAACACGCAGCTCAACAGCAACACAAAACAGTCCACAAAACAGTCCGCTACAAGTGAATAACTCGAACTCACGGCTTCCGATCACCGTCCCGTGAGTTCTCACAAGTATAGAACGACTTACCATGAATTTATAGAAGAAAAACTGGATGAAAGAGAGCAGTAAAATCACCTTATTTGTTGGATAACTCAGCTCCTATCTTGGTTCTTCAAACTCTAGGTTTTACCTCCAATTAGAACTTGAAAGGGAGAGAAAATCAATTAGGGTTTGTGGGAAATTTTTGGGAGGATTCTTTGCAGAACTTATATCTGGTTATTATGCTCTATTTTAAGTCTAATATATGAAGAAAATAGGCCTTTAAAAGTCCTCTTTGGACGACCCGAAATGGCCCATTTTTGGGCTTTCATTTAAGCAAGTAGGTGACACACCTACTTGTCACCTAGCAGCTTGCGCAGTATCGCAAAAATGCCCATATCTCACTACTCCGATGTCGTATTGATAAACGGTTTAATGCATTGGAAGATAGACTCATAGATCTTTAATTTGATGGGTGGAACACCCCATAACTCTAAGTATATTGGGAGAAAATTGCAGTTAGATTTGACCCAAAGTTTCAGTAAAACTTATGAGTGTAACTTGTGATGACTTTCATCGACTTTTGTTCCACAACTCGCTTGACATTAAAACATAACACACGGATGTCATACGACTAATATAAATCATAAAATAATCTCCTTATCATGTTAATCACCCTAGTCTCACCCCAAAGGTACATGTTATAACATTCCCAACTTGTCGACTTTCGACGAAACATTGTTTTATTCAATTGCTTTAGCTTCTGAACTGTCCAACCCTCTTTGTACTTGTTGTTCATGATCTTCAATATTTGTAACCTCATAGGTAACATGATTAACTTACTTTATATACTTTTAAATATTATCTAATTTTTGGTCCTACATTAGTTTGCTTACGACGAATTTTTACGTACAAAAATATAGGGTGTAACACAAGGTTCACTATTAGCATCTTATACAACTTAGCCTTTTTTCCATACCCCACACCAGTAGCCCCAAATTTAACTAACTCTTTAAATTTTCAAAAATTTCGCTAGAGTTTCCTTTGTAACTAGGCCTATCAACCTATCAGTGAGCCCCAGAATCACATCCTAACAACATGTATAGAATCCAACGATGTAACATAACTCATAACAACACCAACTGTGGCCTCATGTAAACAACATATAATCAAAAGGAACACCTTTACATTAACTGAACAAGTGATACTAAATTCATTGGCAACAAGTTCATAAAAAGAAAGGATTACACAGGTATTCAAACAAGTAAGGATACTTCTTCTTCATTTCTTCCTCGGCCTCCCACATGGCCTCTTCAACCTGCTGGTTTCGCCATAATATAGTCACGGAGGCAATTTCTTTATTCCTCAACTTTCGAACTTGCCTATCAAGAATGGCAACTGAAATTTCTTCATATGACAATTCTTCATTAACCTCAATGGTCTCAACCGACACAATAGCTGACGGATCTCCAACTACCTTCTTCAACATAGACACATGGAATACCGGGTGCACTAATGATATATCGGGTGGTAGATCAAGCTTGTACGCCACCTGACCGATCCTCTGGATGATTTTGTATGGCCCGACATACCTCGGACTCAATTTCCCCTTTTTCCCAAACCGCATAACACACTTCATGTGGGAAACCTTCAAGAATACCCAATCATCTTATTTGAACTCTAAGTCTCTGCGACGAACATTCGAATAGGATTTTTGATGACTCTGAGCAGTTTTCAACCGCTCCTTATTAATTTTAACTTTTTCCATAGCCTGATGCACGAGGTCTGGCCCTATCAACTCTGCTTCGGCAATTTTGAACCACCCGATGGGAGATCTACATCTCCTACCATATAATGCCTCAAATGGTCCCATCCGAATACTAGCATGAAAGCTGTTGTTATAAGAAAACTCTATGAGTGGCAAATGATCATCCCAGCTACCCTTGAAGTCAAAAACACAAGCACGCAACATGTCTTCAAGCATCTGAATAGTCCGCTCTACTTGCCCGTCGGTCTGTGGATGGAAGGCTGTACTAAGATTCACCTGAGTACCCAAACATTGCTGAAATTTCTTCCAAACATTTGTCGTGAACTGAGTCCCTCGATTGGAAATGATAGAAACTGGAGTGCCATGTAGCCTGACTATTTTCTTAATATACAACTGAGCATATTGTTCCGCAGTGTCGGTCCACGATCACCCTACTTTGGCATCACGGAATCCGGGTTTTTAGAAAAACTTTTATGGGGCCTTACAAATACTCCCAAAAACATTATTGTTTTGCACACATGGGAAACAAAAGTACAAATATATTTTATATTCACCTCTTAACCTTTCACCCTGTATATATAGCTTCGTTAGTACTTTCAACTATGCACAATATCATTATTTCATTGGCTCTCTTGGCCATACTTATGGTTCTTCATCCATGGAACGTTGGCCATATTTCATATTCCACATTTTCATTTCTTTACTTTCATGGATCATCATCATAAATATGTAAGGACCCGTAAAAATGTTAACCAAAAACTCTGGGTTTCGTGGTGCCCAGATAGATCCCTGCGTTACAATAGTAAAAATTCTTTACTCTGCGAACCGCATAATCACTCTGCGGACCACATAATAGCCGTAGAGTGAAGCAGAGAGTTGGCCAATTTGAGGTCAGCTTTGCTGTCCATTATGCGATCGCATAATCACTATGCGGACCGCATATCGGTCACATAATCCCACTTGGGTTTTTGCGGAGGGAGTTTTGCAGTGCATTATGCGACTGCAGAACAAGTATACGGACCGCATACTGGTCACATACCTAGGTCGAAAGTTCAAGCCCCTGAGGGCCATTTCTGCGATCACTTTGCGGACCGCATAACCATTATGCGGTTGCATATGCGACCGCAGACCTGTGTCGGGCCACCCTTTTTCTTAATTTAAAACCCGACCCCCATTCCGTTAAAACACCCCTTTAGTCTATTTTGAAACTCATTTTTGATATTTCTAGAGTGATAGAGAGGGTTCTAGAGGGAGGGCCTAATTTTTCATCAAATTGATCTTCAACGATCACTCAAAGCTTTGAAAATATTCAAGTAGAGCGCTAAATTCTTCATCCTAATAGGTAAGGCTTCATTACCCCAGCTCTTAATTTCAAACATAGCTATAATGGAGTACTAGGATGATACTTCATGGGTACGAGGGTGGTTTATCTTGCATGCATGTGTGATAAAGAGTGTGGGGAAAAAGTGAACTAGAACTATGAACATTTTCCTAATTTTGGGTTCAATTTGTATATTGCTAAAATAGAGTGAGGTTGCTAAGGGTTCTGGATAATTGTAGAGTCTACGGAAGCACAATTGAGGTATGTATGGCTAACTCTCTTCTTCTTAGAATCGAACTTCTGGTGTCCGAATAATTGGTGTAAGTTCCGGCTTGATCATACCAGATTTGTTTGCCTTAGTGTGTTGGTTGAAAGATTCATATTCCCTAATTGTTTTAGATGTTTACCATGTCATCATGCTACTTGAGAACGTTATTATGATGGTACTTATCGACATGAATGATGATGTTATTTTAATGGATAAAAAGGGAAAAGACTTGAATTGTAAAATATTCCCAAGTACCAAGAACAACTTAATAAATGAGGTTGTTTGTGCCATGTAACGAAAGATGGGAAAGAAATGTGAATTGAGTGAACAATTGAAAGAGGTTATGTCTCAAGTGAGTTGGCTTAGCTGATCGGGCCGAGATCGGATGCCATGCTGTACACATGGTGGCATTTGTGTTGGAATTATTGACTTACATGGTGGATATGGATATGTCTCACTTGAGATGGCTTAGCTGGTCAGGACGAGACCAGACTCCATGAAAAAATACGGTGGCATTGTGAGTTGTGGCTTTGGCACTAAAGATTATTAATCTAAAAAGATGGAAAGATTGAATTGGAAACTATGTGATCCTTACTTGGTGTTTCTTTGTATTTCTATGAAGTACTTATTGATTATTATGACTGCCTTCTCTTTTTTTCACTGTTCATTCTACTAAGATTGGTGTTTGACTTACATACTAGTACTATTCGACAGTACTAACGTCCCATTTGCCGAGGGCGCTACATCTTTGAATGGATATTGGTGGTTCCATCGAAGATAGTGCGACCGCAGATAGTGGTGCTCTCTTTCTCTCCTCACAGCAGTCTTGGTGAGCCCCATTTCTCCAGGAGTCATGTAGTCCTTCTTTTGTTTAAGTTTTCATATTTTGAGGTATAGTCGAGGCCTTGTTGCCGACATTGTCATGTTGCTCTTTTGTACCCTTAGAGGCTCCGTAGACGTTTATGTGGGTCATGTATGTATGTTGGGGTGGTCGTTGGATCGAGTTGTATTTTGGAAACTCAACTATGGCATAATGTATATAAGGATAAATGAACTAGCAACATTTATATATTTATATAACTGATCTCTCCCCTGTTTTGTAAATGGGGATGCGATCCCTTTTTGGATTATGAATGAGTTGGGTAGGAAAGGTTTAAGAGGCTTGCTCGACCGGGTTCACTCGGTTGAGCGCCGGTCGCGCTCCCGAGGTTTGGGCGTGAAAAAATATCAACAAATAAAATATTCCGGAAATCACAACTTTAGATTTATTAGTAACAAAGACTTTAAACACAATGGATATCTTCCCAAGAAATGGAGTAAGATGATTGGCAATCAAATCACAAGTTAAAATCATAAACGAGTAACACATCATTTATTCTTGCAATACTTTTCCCCAAAAGGGCAATACACAATTTTAACGCATGAAGATATAAGAGCTCAAAACACATTGGAAATACTTACAAAGAATAACATTAGTTAAAATAGCCACATTTGGGCATGACTTTGGTATATAAGCTTCTAGGCAAATCTATTGTCGGAGTCAGTTTGGAACAGTTGAATCAACGCTTATTTCATAAACTTTCTCACATCATTTCATTTCCTCGGCCCAATTAATCACCAGTATAACTTTCATTCTTGGCACGTTGGCCACACTTTATATCTCCAACCAACTTCTTTCACTTTCAAGCATCCTTATAGATTATCAACAACAAGGCATTTCAAATCAAGATTTTAGGTACACATATAAGAAATTGGAGTTTTAGACGCATGGAGTATTCTTTCCAAGTTAAGCATAATGGACTTTCATTTGAAACACAACACAAGACATAACATTTTAATACACATATCATTGATGAACACATTCCTGAAGGATAATATAATGTGGTAGGAACATTTGGAACATATTTTGAATACATAATTCTCGACACTGGCTTACTCGGGACAATCAAATTTATCGGGAACAACTCAGAACATGGGAATAAGGAACTTGAGCCAACCATAGTTGAAACTTACATGAACATTATGGAATTCAATTCTAAGAGAGTAGTTTAGCCAACATACCTTTTTTAGCTTTCCTTGAGTTACTACAACGTCCTAACACTTCTAGCAATAACAATCTATAGGAAGATAGCGAAAATCGGATAATAACTAGAAGGATTCACATGGTGTAATTCTCTTAGGAATTTTGTCAAACACCTAATATGCAAAATAGACTATAAAGCTCTATAATGGTAATCCCTTCCTCCCTCAACCAATTTCAACAAGAAACTAATCAAAATAGTTAATTAATCCCCACAACATACGTGAACTCATAACCTCTTGCATGAAAGCTTAGGAGTAGGACTAACCTGGATAGATGATAATCTAGTGATTGGATTCCTTGATTCTTGAAGATTGGTGCAAGAATGGGTGATTAGAATGCTAGGTTTCCTCTTTCTCTCTCTAAAATACTCTTACCTCTCTCTAAAATCACTACACATTTGCTTCAAAATAAGCCCCTAAAGCTATTTATCAAAATGGGGTCGGGTTATAAAAATTGGAAAATGGACCCTCCGAACTCAGGTTTGCGGTCGCAAAATGAACCGCATAACAAATATTCGGCCCGCAAAATGGGCCGTGAAAATGATGCCAAGAACTGGGCTGGTCTGGACCGGTCTGCGACAGGTTTTCGGTCCACAAACCACTTATGCGACCATAGATTGAACAACAGAATTGCCCAACAAAATTCTTCATGCCAAATCTATGATGGAAAATGCGAACCGCAAAATGGATATGCAATCGAAGAATGGGCAGCACAACGACCTACAAAATTCAACAATTTTTCTACTCAACTTTGCGACGGGTATGCGGCTGATGGAGTGGTTCTGCGGTCGCGAAATGACCGCAAAATTGACTTCTTCTGCCAAAAATTTCCATCAACTCATCGGTGCATTCTTCAACCCAAAAAGTTCGTACAGTGGCGCGAAGAATTTCTAAAATCCTCAAACACATAAGCCTACATTGGCACCACGAAACCTTAAATCCCTTGGAAAACATTTATATGGCCTTACAATATATTGATTATAATATATAGTGATCAACGCTTGGATATGGATCTATTTCTCTAGAGTCAGGTAATTATCATGTTACCTTGGGCCTTGTGTGCGAAAGCACTTGTGATTCTTTTGGTGCATGTTGGACACGTGGCTGTTGAAAAAGGGATCCTTAGCATGCATTAGTAGCTTAGACTCATGCATTGTCTCTTATATAAATTGATATTGGATCATGAGCATGCATTTGTACATATATTTTACCCATGCAGTTATTTGATATAATTTGTTTTGACATAAATCATGTCTTGGTGTGAGGATAGAGGTGTTGATATCTTAATTGATCTCCTTATCTGTTAAGCTCACCTAAATTCTGTATGAACTGTGTTTCTTGAGCTATCATATTCAATTTGATCATATCATGCTTATTTTCGTATATTATTAAAGCTTTATGTCACGAGCCAAAATTCCACCAAAGACCGTGATGGCGCCTAACCTGCTCGCTAGAAAAGCCTACACCCAACAACATCAATAAAGTCCAATTATTAAGCCATTAACTGATTTTCTTAAATGTTTAGCTAACCTAATTTAAATTATGATTGATTTAGTGTTGGCTTGCCTAGCGAGTGGGTTAGGCATCATCACGGCCTTTTGTGGCATTTTGGATCGTGACAAGTTGGTATCAAAGATCTAGGTTCTAAGGGTCACACAATCACAAGCAAAACTAGTAGAGTATCATGGATCGATACGAAGACGTCAATATCTATCTGCGAGAGGCTACATGGCTTTAGGAAACATTCCCTTCTTAGTTACTCATTATGTGTTGATTATTTTCTTAAGTCTAAATCTTTATCTTTTATTCTCTCAATGATAGTGAGAACGCGTGCATTGGAAATAATATCAGGTATTGGAGAGGCACCTTCACTGGCCGTAGCTAGGATAGGGAGAACCCAGGGTAGGGCTAAGCCTCTAGCTAGGGGCCTACAGTCACAGTTAGAGGTGGAGCATCCACCAGAGCCCGTGGCCATTAGAGGTGGTTGCGACGGAACCACCTATAGATCGGATGGAGAATCATATCAAGGCCGAGCATGCTGAGGCTATAGTGCCTGCCCAGCAGCCAGAGGGTTTCATTGTTGCACCAGTATTTTAGGAGGCCATGGCTAAGATGGTCAGCTTTATAGATGCATTTACCCAGGATGGAGTGGTTCTAGTGGCCCAAGATATGTCTCAGGCTGGAGGGGGGATAAGACCCCCATCACTTGTACTCTGGAGCAGCTTATTACAGCAGTTGGACCGATAGATGAGCCTGCTATGTCTACTAAGGAACAAAAGAGGCTTGAGAGGTTCCAAAATTTACATCCTCCTCACTTTGATGGTGATGCTTTGGAGGATGCCTAGGATTTTCTTGATTGCCATCAGATGCTTCACAATTTAGGCTCGGTAGAGTCCAATGGAGTGGAATTCACTACTTCTTAGTTAAGGGGAGCCGCTAGGAGACAGTGGCTGACTTATGATATGGGTAGGCCAGCTGGTTCGTCTCATCTTGCATGGACTCAGTTTCACATCCATTTCTTAAGAAGTACATCCCGCTCACAAGGAAGGATGAGTTAATAGGCTAGTTCGAGCATCTTGAGCAGGACTGTATGTCCCTGACTAAGTGTGAGGAATGATTCACAGAGTTTTCTCGTCATGCAGCTTTCTTGATCCGCACCAAGGCAGAAAAGGTGAAGCAGTTTACTAAAGGTTTGACATATGGCATAAGGATTACTATGGCTCGAGAGTCAAATATAGGGACTACTTTCCATCAGGCTGTAGAGATAGCTCGGAGGATCGAGCACATTCGCAACCAGGGAAAAGTGGCCATGATGAGGTACAAGAGGCCTCATTGTTCTGGTATTTTTGGTGGCACCTCATCTGGAGGTAGCAGCCAGTTTAATAGAGGCCATCATTGTAGGCTAGCTCATTCAACATAGCATGGAGCCCGTAGTGCATTGGCTTGATCATTTTTCAACTCTCAAGTCATGTAATCCTTTAGTGCTCTTCCGGGCAAACTTATACAGTACTCTGTCTATTTAAGGTTCGTCCATTGGATAGTCAAGTAATCACGGGCAGTATCAATCTCTACAACCTCATTCAGTTATGGGTTGTTACGAGTGTGGAGGTTCGGCCATATGAGGAAGTATTACCCCAAACTTGGTAGAGACACAGCTTATCTGAGTTTCCAATCAGTGGTTCATGTGTCAGAGTTGCATCATCCTTTGCTTCAGGAGCTAGAGTGGAGGGCATGAAGTGAGGGGTCACCCAAAAGAGGAGGTTAGGTTGGTGGAGCTTCGACCAGCGGCGATCAGGCCCGTTGCTATGTGTTTCCAGGTACACCCGAGGCGGTGGCCTCATATACTATGTTCATAGGTATGGTTTCACTTTGTCATAGAGATGATTTTGTATTCTTTGTTGTGGAGTCTACTTATTCTTATGTGTCATCATATTTTTCTCCTTATTTAGATATGCCACGTAGTTCCCTTGATATTCCTATTTTTGTGTCTACGGGTGTTGGTGATTCTATTGCGGTGAATCATATCTATTGTTATGGTGGAATTATTATTGGTGGTTATGAGACTAGAGTTTACCTTCTGTTGCATAATATGGTGGATTATTATGTGATTTTGGTATGGATTTGTTATCTTTGTACCATGCGATTCTTGATTGTCATGCTACGCTCGTGATGTTGGCTATGCCGGGATTGCCAAGGTTGGAATGGAGGGGTTCTCTTGGTCACACTCCTAGTAGGGCGATTTTATTTTTTAAGGATCCGCTGATGGTTGAGAAGGTTCGTTTTTCATATCTGGATTCTGTTAGAGATGTAAATGTTGATACTCCTATTGTTAATTCAGTTCTAGTAGTGAGAGAGTTTCTAAATGTGTTTCCTGTAAATTTATGAGCATGTCACCCGATAGAGATATTGACCTTTGTATTGACTTGGTGTTGGGGAATCTATCCCACTATATCACATGGCTCCAGCTGAGTTGAAGGAGTCGAAGGAGCAGTTATAGGAGTTGTTGTATATGGGGTTCATCAAGCCGAGTGTTTCTCCTTCGGGTACACCAGTGATGTCTGTGAAGAAGAAGAAGAATGGTTCTATTAGGATGTGTATTGTTTACAAGCAGTTGAATAAGGTCACTATAAAGAACAAGTCTCCATTTCCTCACATTGATGATTTTTTTATCATCTTCAGGGCGCCAGGGTGTTCTCGAAGATTGACTTGAGATCAGGTTATCATCAGTTGAATATTAGGGCTTCGGACGTCCCTAACACATCTTTGAGGAATTGTTATGGGCATTATGAGTTCTTGGTGATGTCATTTGGTTTGACTAATGCCCCAGCAACTTTCATGCATTTGATGAACAATGTGTTCCAACCGTATTTGAATTCTTTCGTCATTGTGTTCATTGATGATATCTTGGTATATTCCCGTAGCAGGGAGGAGCACGAACAACATTTGAGGATTGTGCTCTAGATTTTGAGGCAGAAGAAGTGTGCATTTTGGTTGGATTCACTGCATTCTTGGGCCATGTGGTATCTAGTGATGGGATCAAGGTGGATCCATAGAAGTTTGAGTTAGTTCAGGGTTGACGTAGACCTTTTGTATCTACATAGATCATGAGTTTATTGGGTTTGGTTGGCTACTATCATCCCTTTGTGGAAGGGTTTTCATCTACTATAGCTTCATTGACCAAGTTGACTAAGAAGGGAGATCTATTCAGATGGTATGACGAGTGTGAGAAGAGGATTCAAAAGCTCAAGACTCCTTTTACTACAACTCCAGTTTTGGTATTACCTTCAGGATCGGGGATGTATACTATCTATTGTGATTCTTCGTGCATTTGCCTTGGCTATGTGTTAATGCAGTATATTAGGGTAATTGCCTATGCGTTATGCCAGTTGAAGCCACATGAGAAGAAATATATGGTTCATGATTTGGAGTTAGCAGATATTGTGCATGCGCTCAAGATTTGGAGCATTACTTATATGGCGTATCTTGTAAGGTCAACAATGATCATCAAAGTCTCCTGCATCTGTTCAAGCAAAAGGATTTGAATTTGAGGTAGCAGAGGTGGTTGGAGTTACTGAAGGATTGTAATATCACTATCTTGTATCATACGAGCAAGGCGAATACGGAGGCGGACGCCTTGAGTATAAAGGCAGAGAGTATGAGGAGTTTCGCATTTATTACAGTTGTGTAGAGGCCTATGGCTATGGATGTTCAGGCTTTGGCCAATAGATATGTGAGATTGGATATTTCTGAGCCTTATAGAGTTCTTGCTTGTGTTGTTGCACATCCATCCTTGTTTGAGTGCATTAGTGCTCGTCAGTTTGACTATCCCCATTTGCTTGTCCTTAAGGACATAATGTTTTGAGGTGGTTCTAAGGAGGTGGCCATTGGTAATGATGGTGTATTGTAACTTCAGGGCCATATTTGTGGTCCTAAGGTAGATGGCTTGAGGGAGTTGATTCTTAAAGAGGCTCATAGTTCGCGATATTTTATTCATTCAGGTGCTACGAATATCGTGACTTGAATAATCATTATTGGTGTTAGGCATGTTTCGCTATGTTTGAATTGTCTGCAAGTCAAGTATGTGAATCAGACTCCAGGTGGTTTGAATCAGAGATTGGTGATATCGAAGTGTAAGCGTGACCGCATTACTATGGACTTTGTGGATTGACAAGGACTTTGAGCATATTTGACATTGTTTGGGTCATAATGGTAGATTGACCATGTCTGCATGTTTGATTCTGGTCATGAGAAGTTGGCTCAGATCTACATTAGAGAGATTGTCCGTTTTTATGGTGTGCCTATTTTGATTATGTCGGAATGGGGCACTCAGTTTACATCACACTTTTGGAGAGTTGTTCAGAGTGAGTTGGGCATGCGGGTGGAGCTGAGCATTAAAATCACCCTCGGACGGATGGGCAGTCTGAGCAAACCATTCAAATCCTGGAGGATATAGTGAGGGAAAGTGTTATTGATTTCGAAAGACGGTGGGATTATTTTCTATCATTAGTGGAGTTTGCTTATAAAAATTATTAATAGTCTATTATCCAGATAGCTCCGTATGAGGCATTATATGGGGGATGGTGTCATTATCTAGTTGGTTGGTTTGAGCATGGTGGTGTTAGGTTATTGGGCATAAATTTGGTTTGTGATGCTTTGGAGAAGATGAAGTTGATTCAGGAATAGCTTCCTACAACGTAGTCCGAGCAAAAGAGGTATGCTGATAGGAAGGTTCGTGATGTGGCTTTTATGGACGATGAGAAGAAGGCCAAGTTGAACCCTCAGTATATTGGTCAATTTGAAGTTTTGAAAAGGATTGTTTTGCCATATCGAGATTTATTATAAATCCGTAGTCATAAACTCTGTCACGCCTAAACCTTGGGGAGCTTGACTGGCGCTCAACCAAGATATCCCAGTCAATCAAGACTACTTGATGCCTTCTACCCAACCTTACCCATAAATAATTTGAGAACCAATAACAAGAGGTAGATGGTTAGGGGATGAAAGAGTTCAATATTATATTTTATTACTTACAACACTTGCATTGATAATTACCAAAATGTTACAAGATCATAGTTTAAAAGTGGAAATATGTCCGACAACCACATCATCTTTAGTTTTTTTTCCCAATCAAAACACAATCCACAATATGTTTACGGAGCCTTTAGGTGAACATGAGTACAATATAGAAGTGTCGGTGACTAGGCCCCATCTATAAATCAAAATACAATGTACAAAATCAAATGACATAAGGCCCCGATGTAGAACAGGGCTCACCAAAACTACTGAGTAGAGTAAGCTGTTATCAAGGATCAATGTCATCTGCCGAGGAACCATATGCATCCATTAAATATGTAGCGCCCCTGGAAAAAGGGACGTTAGCATATATGGAGTAGTACTAGTATGTAAATCTAAATACCCTTTCGTGGAATGAGATGCCAACATAAAAGGAGAGAAACATTGAAGTAGTGAGAATATCAATAACATTTAAATGCCAAGTTAAAACGAGGTAAACATTCAAATAAGCATTAGTATTTTAGGTTGGGAGATCCTTAGTACCGACACACCACCATGAATATGGTATGGAGTACGATATCTTCCCAATCGGCTAAGCTCTCTCATCTCAGTGTACGCGGGTGGACATAGAAATTCAATTCTACCCTGTGTGCGGCATGGCGTATGATCTTTGCCCCATCGGCTAAGCCGTCTCACCACAATACCGTGTGGGTCAACATGGTCCTTGCTAGCTATCAACTCATCCCAATCAAGGGAAATAATCTCAATATAATATAATGGGGACTCACCCCTCAATCAACTCCTACACCGGTACGTGAAAATTCGGACTTGGGCATCTATAACCCAGCCTTCCTCGGTGACCTAACGATACTCCCAAAAATATTTGTCATATAAAAGAATCATATTTGTTTCCTATCCTTTCATACTTTCTTTCATTTCATTGGCACTCTTGGACACATACATCATAGACTTTCATAAACTCTTTTAATTTCATTGACATTCTTGGCCAAAGATTTACATCATCATTCTTGGAATGATGGTTGCAACTCATATTTCATACTTTCATTTATTTACTTGATATGGACCATCATAAAAAATTTAAAGACATTTCAAAATGTTGGGAATGTCATAGCTTCAACTCATAAGTATGTAAGAGATCAAAACACATTGGACATAAGTACAAGAGAGAACATAGTGATTTGTAATTTGAAACATGAATTTAAATTCATAAGCTTTTAGATAAATCAATCATTGGAAACATTCTGAAACAATAGGAATAGAACTTGGACAAACCATATTTGGAGTTTACAGAGAGTTCATGGAATCCAATTCTATGGAAGTTCGAAATTTTTGGATTGAGCAGTGCACTGGGAAGTTGATGGAAAATATTTTGCAGGGTTGGGCATTTCTGCGGCCCATTATGCGGCCGCATAATCACTTTGCGGGATGCAGAATGGCCGCATAGTAAAGAAACAACTTGGGCCATTTTTTAGGTCAATTTCGCGGTCTGTTATGTGACCGCACAACCATTTTGCGGGCCGCAGTTTTGTCGCACAATCAGCCTTAGGATTTTTGCGGAGGGAGGTTGTGTGACACATTATGCGACCGCACAACATGTCTGCGGGCCGCATAACTACCGCATACCCATGCAGATTTTTTCCAGTTTTTGAAACCAAATTATGCGGCCGATATGCGGACCGCATATCAATTATGCGGTCACATATGTGACCGAATACCCTGTTCCGGAGCTTCATTTTTGGGGGTTTTAAACCCGACCCTATTTCATTAAAACATATGCCATAGTCTATATTTGAGCATATTTCTGATATTTTTAGAATGAGAAAGAGTTCTTAGAATGGGGAAGTAACCTTCAACCTAATATCCAACAATTCTTGCTCAATCGTTGAAGATTTTCAAGAAAGTCCTCATCTTAGAGGTAAGAATCTATGCCCTATCTCTTAATTTCGAAAATCTTCTAAAAAGGGGATAATTAGAAAGACAATTATTGAGTGTGGGGGTTGTTCATCTTGCATGCATGTGTTATCAAAGAATGTGGGAAGGTTGTGAGCTAAAAATGGTAGAGAATGGGTTGGGGAATGATGGGATCTTTCACAAAAGGGCCTTAAAATATTAATGCACACCTAGTGTTTGATAATGTGCTCAAATTAGCTCGAATCATGACCATCTTCCTAATTTTGGTCCAACTTATTATATTTCTAAAATTGATCAAAGTGCTAAGAATTCCGAAACGTTTTAAAGTTTAAATAAAGCTCAATTGAGGTATGTTGGTAAACCCCCTTCTTCTTAGAACTGAATCCCGCGGTGTTCATGTAATTGGTGTAAGTCCCAAATTGATCATTATAGAATTGGCTATTCCTAATGTGTTTGTGTTGAAGGATGTATGTTCAATATTTATTCTAAATGCTTCATCGTGTCATCTTGTCATTTGAGGATGTGTTCAAATTATGGAATATGTGTTAGAAATGTTAAGACTTCATATCAAGATCGAATAAAGGTTGTTATGCCAAATTGTATGAAATGTCTCTATGTGCTTAGGATTTCCAAATTGCTCATATGTGTACTAATGCCTTAAATGGTAGGCCTTATTGTTGTTGATGATGATAATGATTTTTGAATGTGGAAAGGGAAAACTGGAATTATGAAATACGACTAAGTGCCAAGAATGACTTTCTAATCGAGGCCACTCGTGCCAATGAATTGGAAAGATGTGAAAGAAGTATGAAGTGAGATGATTGATTGAATAGGTAATGTCTCGGGTGAGACCGCCTACCCGATCGGGCCGTGATCAGACGCCATACCGCACACATAGTGGTGATTGTGCTGGAACTGATAATTAAAATTATGGTTATGGTTGATGTCTCAAATGAGACGACCTAGCTGATCAGGTCGTGATCGGACTCCATGTAATAATACGGTGGTATTGTGATTTATGGTATATCGGCTCTAAAGATCACCCAACCTAATAACATGGAAATTGTCTTGAGAACTTATGTGATCCTTACTTGATGTTTTAGTATTGTTTGAAGCTCTTATTGAACTCATGACTGATTCCCCCTTGTATTATTATTCATTCTATTGAGACGGTATTTAGTTTTACATACTAGTACTATTCGACAGTAATAACATCCCTTTTGCCGGGGGTGCTGCATCTTTAAATGGATGCAGGTGGGTCCATAGTAGATAGTGTTGATCAGCGATAGTGGTACATCCTCTTCCCAATAGACTTGGTGAGCCCCATTTCATCACGGGGTCATGTATTGTATATTTTGTTCATATTATTATCACGATTTGAGATATAGCCGGGGCCTTGTTGCCGGCACTATCGTAACAATCTTTTGTATCTTTTAGAGGCTCCGTAGACACTATGTGGGTTGTACATGGGCGCTAGAAATGTCAAACAGATTATGTTGTGTTTTGATCTCTTGCTCCACTCGAATCATAAGAATCTGTGTATCTTGAAACTTATAAGTGATGCAACCAATGAGACGATCTAGTATTGTATATATGATCTTCCTACTGTCTAATTGATGAAATCATGTCTTCTCTTGATCATGGGTAAGTTGGGTAGAAAGTATCTAACAAGTTTGCTCGGCCAGGTTCACTCGGTTGAGCGTCGGTTGTGCTCCTCGAGTTTGGGAAGTGACAAACTTAGTATTAGAGCCAAAAGTTTTAAAGTGTCCTAGGATGTCTCAGAGCCATGTCTAGTAGAGTCCTCCTTATCGGTGTGTTGTCAGCCATGTTACAACCCATATTTTGGTACGTGAAAGTACGCCATAAGTAAATTGATGGAATCTCTGAGATGAGATGTTGCATCCCGCATTTTCGTATGTTAAAGTATCGTCGTAAGTTAATCAAAGTAAGTTCGGGAATGAGATTATTTTGAGATTATAAGCAGTATGCTACTTCGAATAAGTGATGAGTAAATTCATGAAGGTGAGAGGGTAAGCAAATCGAGAAAAATGAATTTCGTCCAAGTTTGAGATTTGGAGATAAAATACGGTCCAAGCTAGAATAATTTAAAGGGAGTAGTAATTTCATATCCATACTTCCTTTGTTCAGTTCAATTATCAGTTATCAGCTATAATTTCAGTTTCAGTTTCAGCAGTTATCATTTCAGTTATCAGTTTTCAGTTTCATCATTTATAGTTCTTTCTTTTACTTGCTTTATATACCAGTGCAATTCAAATGTACTGACGTCCCTTTTTCCCGGGGCCTGTATCTCACGATGCAGGTGATGATGTCTAGGTTGATGATTCATAGCGCAAGGATTCTCGTACCAGCTATTTGGTAAGCCCCATTTCTTTCAGGGCATTATCTTTACTTTACAGTCGTCCAGTATTAACAGACAGTTGGTGTTTTTAGTATTTCATTCGAGGCTTCATAGACTAGAGTAACAGTTAAACAAAGTCGCAATATATTTCAGACATGTATTAGTGTTTTTGCACTTTGATTTATATCATACAGACTTTCAGTATATCAGCATGTGTTAGTTTATCTTTCGCATTCAGTATGTTATGATATCACATGTTGATTCAGCTAGCTATTTGGTTTGCTCAGTCACATATACTCAGGCACCGATTGTCATATTACGTCTTGGCCTAGGTTCGGGGCGTGACAGGATATGACTTGATACAACTTGTTCAAACTTATACAGTGTAGATGCGAGATTCGAGTCTTATAAGGAATTCCGAATGTTGGAAATTGGGTTTTAAGTCTTACAAGCTAAGGTTGAATTAAGGATCTTTAGTTATGTTGTGGTTTCACACTTATATAGGTTGGGGTGATGTGGGATCACCCCTGGGTCGGTGCATGTTATTGTTACACGGCGATTTGATGGCTTTGGAACGACTCTGGGCACGTTTAAGGACAAACGTATGTTTAAGTGGGGGAGAATGTAACGAACCGATCGGTCGTCTTGAGAATTTGTACTTCACTCGGTGGTTTGAGGGAAGGCGTAGCTCCGTATGATGTATTATGACTTATGCGTATCTTCAGTTTTGATTTTTGGGTGATTTGGAATTAGTTTGGAAGAATGAATTTCAGTTCAAAGCTTTCAGTTGGTAAAGTCGACCAAGTTTGACTATTGAGTATTTGACTTCGAATCGGAGTTTTGATGTTTCCGATAGGTCTGGTTGATGATTTTAGACTTGGGCGGATGCCCGAATTTGTATTTGAAGGTTTGGCATGTTCAAAAGTTTGAGCGGAAGTTGACTTTGATGATATTGGGTTCAGATTGTGGTTATGAGAATTGGAATATCTCCGTTATGTCATTTGGGACTTGTGTGCAAAATTTGAGTTCATTGCGGATTGATATGATATGGTTCGGCACGAGTTTTGGAAGTTAAAAGTTCAAAAGTTCATTAACTTCGATTTGAGGTGCGATTTGTGAGTTTTATATTGTTATGCGTGATTTGAGATAGGTTTCATACTTAATTTGTTACGGTTATCATATATCTACAATTGTAGTTGGCCGTAATCATGTCAAAAACTTGTCTTCTTTATTTCTTTTAGTGCTCCTTATTTACGTCATTCTCCTAACATGGTTTGCTTTTGCTTTCTTCTTATTCCTTAATGTATTCTTAATAACTAGTATATTATCCGCGCGATGCGTGAAAAATGTTAGAGAAAAAGAAATAATAAATTATTATCGTACTTGCTTGACCACCTCATATTTTATAATTTGATAAATTATAAAATTTAAACCATTTTTGATCCACGGTCCTTGATGATAAGGCAACTAATGTAGGAAAAATTATTTTATACACCCTAAATTGTCGTAAGATCTTGTGTTATGTGCAATGAGATTCAAATATAATTTAACTTACTACGATTAAGAGATTTTATTAAGTAAAAGTATGCATTTATAATAATGAGTAAGTAACAAAAGTGCATATGTAATCACATGTAATGTATTTTATAATTTTTTTTATAAATACTTGATGCTAATAAGTTTTTACCCTAATATACATAGAGTGCAAAAAATCAATAAATTTAAGTGCTACTTTAATTCCTCCTTGTTTCTGCCTCCAAAGAAAGCATGCATTAAATCCTTGAACATATGCGAGGGAAGATGTTCATCGCAACACTTCAATCAAATGGTTCTCTCTTACCTTGTGATAGAATTTGACGAAGCCCATCATATCCCTCAAAACACAAATCCCCTCCCTAGATAACTTAGTCTCGTAGCTTTTGAGCAATTTTTATTAAGATTGCACATCTTTCCTTTCTTATAATTCAATATATAAATCAAGCTCTTTGAGGGAAAAAAATGGAGGAATGGCTTGGATACATGGACTTGGGGGCATTCTTCTAGAAACCACAATCTTTTCGAGATAAAAATCATAAACTACACGAACCTGATTTCCACTACATACTACAAGCTTCATTTGGTTAATTTCAATTTTTAGAACTCCGAGCCTGAGAAAGAGCCGAAAGCAATCAAAAATTAAACAAAATTATACTAATTGCTCTATTCTTCCATTTGAGTTCAGCATGAAAACTATATATAGCTTCACCAGTAACATACCAATTCAACCGCCAAACCCCCTTGTTGATAAATGAAATCACAAAGTTTAGCTCACCTTGGAGATTAATAATTCAAGAAACAATAAGAATTACGCCGCAAATTGGACCTGACTATATGAATCCTCACTAACCTAAGTCCTATCTTCCATCAACTTGGAAGCCACCCATTTTATCCCATTTTCAAATGTGATCCCTAGCACAGTGAAATAAACTAATTACACTTGTTATATAATAGTCTCCACTCACTGTATTACAAAAAACATATGAAAAAGCTAACTGACATACTTACCTGACAACATATCAACAATTAAAGAGTATAAAAGTCAAATTATTTTTTTTATTCAAATGTCGAGAACATCTCATAACTTACAAAAGAATTACTCTCCTACCCATGTATTTTGAACATAATTCACAAAAAAGGGGGGCTTCATTATCTGTTATCAATATGTAATGTCACTGAAGTAACCATAACCATCACATTTCTTCTATCTCTCATAGAAATTGAATATCGAGGCACATACCAAAAAAAAAAAAAAATGAGAATGCAACTATTATTGAGGGACAATTGGATCTTATTCATGAGTTGCAACCACAGGTTTAACCTCATTTTCAATCTAGATTTTCAATGGGTCTATGGTAGCATCCTCAGAATGTCAAGTAAGGCCATCGGGAGGTAGGGAACGATCCATATACATCCAATTGAGCTACTGCAAAAAGTACAAAAAATATCCAAAAATCAAAAAACAACAAACACAAAATTATAAGTTCTTATCTTCTTGAATTTAGTAGTAAATGCCCAAAAAAAAAAAAGAAGGGAAAAAGACAGAGAGCGCGACAAGGGAAAGACAGAGAGCGCGACAAAGAAAACCTAAGAAAAATTTGAAGAAGACGAATGAACAAAAAAACACCCTAAGTCCTTGGGGATCATATATTATATATGTCTTGTAATATTCATTTGAATTCTCTCAATCCTGAAATTGATAGGATGGTAAAACCTAAAGTAGTGATAAGAGGGATAGAAACTTCATTAAATTTCGTTTGTGTCTCTAGATGTCACCCAACGGTGAACCTTTTTAAGAATTTTTACAGAATTCGTTCAATATTTACATCCACACAAATCTACCAAATAGAAGAAGAATCATGAAATTAATCCATGGGAAGGTACCTATAATCATTCTCATGTGATCATTATCCAAATCTGATCAAACGTTTAGGCAACATGGACAAGCAAACAACAGTCTCTAATCAACAAATTGGAAAAAGAAACAGAAGTAATTGCAAATTAAATCTAACACGAAAGAATCAAGAAGAAACCCCAAACCTAAACGTTCCTGAGACGATCAGTAAAGTTGCGATGTAAATTTGATGTTTGTGGCACGTTTTTTTCTTGCAACAGATCTGGAAAATTATGTTGTTTTGTCCTGGAAACTGCTCTTTTAAAGTAAGACTCGGTAACACGATCTTTCAGTTTCTACAAGTTACTTCGTAAAAGTAGAACACATTTTTTTTGTATTTGCGGCAGTTATCTTATTTATAAATAAGATAATAATTTCTCCTAATGCTTAGCAACATGGCCGAAAGAGGTTAAACCGTGAATATGATTAACCAATTAATTTCAAATTTAAAATTAAACCGTGAATATGATTAACCAATTAATTTGAAATTCAAAATTCAAGGTTTTTTAGTTAGGAAGTTTAAAAGTCAAGGTTTTTAGTTAGGAAGTTAATTTTTTTTGTAATGCCACTTGGCCTTTTATGAATGTGACACTTGTCTTAATATGATGATTCTACCTCTCTTTTTATTATATAATATAATATAATAGATAATAGATGCTTAGCAACATGGCCGAAAGAGGTTAAACCGTGAATATGATTAACCAATTAATTTCAAATTTAAAATTAAACCGTGAATATGACTAACCACTCGGCCTTTTATGAATGTGACACTTGTCTTAATATGATGATTCTACCTCTCTTTTTATTATATAATAGATAATAGATAATAGATAATAGATAATAGATAATAGATTTTTTTATTATATAATAGATAATAGATGTAATTGGTCTTGTTGAGCATATGTGTAATTGGTCTAATAAAGTGACTGAAAAAAACTGCGAAATAATCGGTTGAGTTTGACTACGGTATCTGAAACTATATATGGATAGCCAATGAACATAAGAAGATGATGGTGCAGGCCCCATGGTATGCTTTAATCTTTTGCTCTAGAAATAAATTTTTCTGAAAGTTCTATGTAGCCTTTTTCTCTTATTCTTTAATGGGGATCTTTGGCAAATACTCAGGCAGGGGAAACTATTTACCCGCCCCTGCCCATGTGGTTTGCCCCCTATCTATTTTTTTTTTAATATTCGGTCAAAGCCAACTAAATAAAGTCAAACTAAGCTACTAAATAAAGTCATACTAAGCTACTAAACCAAGTCAAACCAAACCAAACTCAGTCAAGCCAAGCTAAATCAAGCTAAGCTAAGCCAATAGGTATTTTGCATAAATTGTTCTTCTTTAATTTCTATTCAATGAGATAAAAATATATGCAAGATTATGTCAAATAGTTTCTGTCTATGCGATAGTCCTCTTATGGAGTTGTGGACATTCTTACACCTAGGTACCACAGTTAGGAGTCCTACTAGTTAAAGACTTCAATTGTTTGTCCATTCTAAACACGAATATATATAGAAAGAAGTGAGTATGCAAAAGTCACGAATAGACAATTGTTTTGGCTATATAATGAAGATCAATTGGTTAAAACATCGTCAAGAACTCCAGTTTGTTTTGAGTCTCCTAAGCTGATACAATTCCACTTGACGTTTTTCAAAAAATCACTCTACAACCAGAAAAAGAATAGCAAATACACTACAAAAAAACTGTAATTAGCTACGAACGTCGTCGCTAAAACGCTTGTAGCTAGCGAAATTTTTTGATAATACATTGCTAATCCGTCGCTAAATGAGATTAGCGACGGATTTTTCTGTTTAGCTGCAAAATTTGTCCGTCGCTAAAACCTGATTTTTTAGTAGTGATATTAAATCGGAAAAACAATATTATAATGTTACTCCATAGAAAGTTAAAAGGAAAAACAAATAATGTTAAAAAGGAAAGAAAAACTTTTTCGCTTCTACAAAAGGTGAAATAACATTAATGCTCAATAATTTGCGTCATACAGTGCAACAGCAAATTTTTAAAGACGATCACCTCTTAAACACATTGAATCGGCATAACAAACACATTGTTTAATTAGAACAATATATCTGATTAAGGAAGTATAATATTTCAAAAGAAGAAAGATGGATAACCCAAACTTAAAGGAATTATTATACAAAGTGTTCTAAATATTAGTACAATGTTTTTCAACGTAGAAATTTTTTTCAAGTCTAATTCTAATATAGGAACATGGCAACAATAGATATAAATATATGTTTTTTTTTTTTCATTCAGAAAAAGCTACCCTACATACCTACTGCGTCTTTAGATTTAGTGTTAGACTTTACTGATTTGGACTCCTAAAACAATTCTGAATATTGGACTATATTTGGGGGGATTTGCACCCGTACTATATATTTGTGTCACCTTTTAAGTTGTACCCTATTTTTAAAAATTATTGATTTGGTAGCCAGTTGATAAAAAATCCGTAATAATATGACAATTACACCCCTGATAGTATTAGCATTAGCATGCTACTTTGGAGATGAGCTCATTCGCATTAGCATACTGTAAAACAAGCCCTGATAAACGTAGCAGCATGCTAACGTTTGGACTTTGGAGATGACGTTGTTTTACAGTACCAGGGGTTATTCATTAGCATGTGAGATGGTGTAAAACTTCAGCCAATTACAGTAGCAGCTGAAGTTGTTTTACATTGAAGCTAAAACTTCATGCTAATGCATGCTGAAGTTATTTATCCTGCAATCAACAGTTTTGTCATGAGTTTTATTTAAAACTTCAGTCTAAACATGCTGAAGTTATTTAGTTCATTTGCTAAAACTTCAAACTAAACATGCTGAAGTTATTTAGTTCATTTGCTAAAACTTTAGTTTAAACATGCTGAAATTATTTAGTTCATTTGCGAAAACTTCACACTAAACATGCTTAGCTTTTTGTCTTGCAATATGTAATTTTCTAATGAGTTTTTGCTAATGCATGCTGAAGTTATTTAGTTCATTTGCTAAAACTTCAGACTAAACATGCTTAAGTTATTTAGTTCATTTGCTAAAATTTCAGACTAAACATACTTAAGTTATTTAGTTCATTTGCTAAAACTTCAGACTAAACATGCTTAAGTTATTTAGTTCATTTGCTAAAATTTCAGACTAAACATGCTGAAGTTATTTAGTTCATTTGCGAAAACTTCAGACTAAACATGCTTAAGTTTTTGTCTTGCAATATGTAATTTTCTAATAAGTTTATGCTAATGCATGCTGAAGTTATTTAGTTCATTTGCTAAAACTTCAGACTAAATATGCTTAAGCTATTTAGTTCATTTGCTAAAACTTCAGACTTATCATGCTTAAGTTATTTAGTTCATTTGCTAAAACTTCAGACTAAACATGCTTAAGTTATGCTGCTAAAGTTGTACCTAATGCCTTTGTGGCAGAATCAAGTGGTAAAAAGAGATCAAGCTTCAAGCGCAAGAGAAACTGGAAAAATGACGGAAAGGGTAAGGAGACCGGAAGGATCCTTCAAGAAAAGAAACAAGCCAAATTCCAAGAAAGGAAAACGGTTCTATAATAAGAAAGACAAGAACAAGATGAAGTGCTACAATTGCCAAGTCCCAGGGCATTTTGCTCGTGAGTTTACTGAGCCGAAAAAGGTAGCATTTCAAAATGTGTCTCTTAGTGCTATATATGTTTCTAGCACTGTTTTACTAACTGAATCTTATCCTGTGTGGATTGTAAATTCAGGGATCACCGACCATATGAGCCGTGATAGAAAAGCGTTCATAGAGTTTTGTCGAGTTTCACCTGGATCAAAGCATGTATATGTGGGAAATAATGCAAAGCTAGAAGTCAAAGGGATAGGCA
This sequence comes from Nicotiana tabacum, assembly GCF_000715075.1. Taxonomy (NCBI): domain Eukaryota; kingdom Viridiplantae; phylum Streptophyta; class Magnoliopsida; order Solanales; family Solanaceae; genus Nicotiana; species Nicotiana tabacum. Next base: position 56,002,712 of record NC_134092.1, on the reverse strand, counting down.
CTTGCAGAATGGACATGCGTGGTGGCCAATCTTTGATGTTGCATGACGTCCTGTATGTTCCAGAGATTCGATAAAACTTAGTCTCTATGTCTGTTCTTATAGATTTAGATTTCAATTTGAACTTTAGTCGCAGTGGTCTTAGAATTACTCGCGACAATGTTTTTTATGGTTTTAGACATCGTTATGATGGTTTTATTGTGTTAGATTGTAATCCTTCTACGTATAACTATTATGTTGACCATTGTGTTATGGCATGTTATTCTAGTAACAATGATATTGATATTATTACATGGCATGCAAGATTAGGTCACATAGAGCAGGATCGAATGAATAGATTGGCTAAGGAAGGACATCTAGGTTCTTTCTCTAAAATTGAAATGCCAACTTGTGAAAATTGTCTTACCGGAAAGATTACACGTAAACCATTTGGAAAGGCTAAGAGAGCTGATTTTCCATTGCAATTAATCCATTCTGATATCTGTGGTCCAATGAATGTGAGGGTTAGGTCTGGCGCTTTATATTTTATTACGTTCATTGATGATTTCACACGCTTTGGTTATGTCTATTTGATTTCTCATAAATCTGAAGCACTTGAATGCTTTAAGAAATATTTGAATGAAGTTGAGAATCAATTAGACAAAAGGATTAAGACCTTAAGAACCGATAGAGGGCGTGAATATCTATCAAAATAATCTAAAGAATTGTGTAATGAAAAGGACATCACCAGACAGTTAACTATTCCGTATACACCTCAACAAAATGGTGTAGCAGAAAAGAGAAATAGAACACTACTGGACATGATAAGGTCCATGATGGCGCATGCAAATTTACCTATCTCCTTTTGGGGAGACGCGTTATTGACTGCAACCTACATATTGAACAAAGTGCCTTCTAAATCAGTTTCTTCCGCTCATTATGAGCTATGGGCAGGTCATAAACCAAACTTAAAGGATTTACGACCTTGGGGTTGTGCTGCATATGTAAAAGATTCCTTTAGCAAGTTTGGTAAATTAGGTCTAAAAGGCAAAAAATGTATCTTTATAAGATATTCAGAGCACTCCAAAGGGTATGTGTTCATTAGTGAATTAGAGGATGGAAGTGTTACTGAGATTGAATCACGAGATGTCACATTTCTAGAAAATGATTTTCCAAAGAAGGGCGAGGTAAAGAATGAGAGCCTCTTTATGAAATGTTGAACTCAGACAGTCAGCAAGTGTCTTCTGACACAGTTGATAATCAAATTGATCAAGATCTTATTCTTGATCCGAGTGGGAGTGGGAACTCTAAATTCCAAAATCCTTCTGACGAACCTGAATTTCAACTACGAAAGAGTACTAGGAAAAATATACCCAAACGTACTTATGAAATTAAGATTATATTTTCTTGGTATCTCCCACATAAATAGATGATCCAAAGTCTGTGATTGAGGCTTTATCGAGCCTTGGAAAAGATGAGTGGATGAGAGCAATGAAAGAAGAATTAGAGTCCGTGAAAACCAACAAAGTCTGGGATCTAGTTGACCTTCCGCCTGGGCATAGAGCCATTGGGAACAAATGGGTTTTCAAAGTTAAACGCAAAGCGGATGGGTCAACAGAAAGATACAAGGCACGATTGGTGGCAAAAGGCTTTACTCAAGAAGCTGGAACAGATTATGAGGAAACATTTTTACCAGTTGTGAAGTTTACCTCAATTTGCTTACTTTTAGCTATTGTTGCACGTTTGGATTTGGAATTACATCAAATGGACGTGAAGACGGTTTTTCTCAATGGAGAACTAAACGAAGAAATCTACATGGAACAACCTGTAGGCTTCATCGTTAAAGGCCAAGAAAAGAAGGTCTGTAAATTGAAAAGATCTATTTGTGGCCTGAAGCAATCTTCAAGGCAAAGGTATTTGAGATTTCACAAGGAGGTGATCTCATATGATTTCACCATGATCAATATAGACCATTGCATTTATGTGAAGAAGTCCAATGGGATATTTGTAATTCTTTCTCTTTATGTGGACGATATTTTATTGGCCGAAAACAATTTGGAGTATTTGAAAACTATAAAGTCATGGCTTTTAAAGTCATTTGACATGAAAGATATGGGCGAGGCAGACTATATCCTTGGAGTTAAGATCCAAAGAGACCGTTCCAAAAAGTTATTGAGTCTATCTCAAGAAACTTATATAAAGAAAATTTTGGAGCGTTGTCGCATGAACGGTTGCAAATCCATGGATACTCCTATAGAGAGAGGTGAAACTTTAAGCCTTGAAATGTGTCCCAAGACTGAAAATGAAAAGGAAGACATGTCTCGAGTTCCATATTCAAGTGTTGTCGGGAGCTTGATGTATGCTATGATGTGTACTCGCCCAGACATTTGTTATGCCATAGGTCTGGTTAGCAGGTATCAATCCAATTCCGGAAGAGATCATTGGAAAGCTGTGAAGAGAATTTTCAGATACCTGAATGGAACTACAGATTATTCACTATGTTATAGTGGAAATGATTTATACTTGAGAGGATATACAGATGCTGATTGGGCTGGTGATCGGAATGATAGAAAATCAACATCTGGTTATGCCTTCTTACTTAATGGTGGTGCTATATCATGGAAAAGTAAGAAACGAACCTGTACAGCCCTTTCAACAATGGAAGCTGAGTTCGTGGCTTGTGCGTCTGCAGTACAAGAAGTTGTTTGGTTGAAGAGATTCTTTGAGCATTTGGATATTACAAAGAACTCTCAAGGTCCCATGACTCTATATTGTGATAGTCAAGCAGCTATTGCATATACAAAAGATCCTGAGTATCACAGCAAGACCAAACACATTGACATCAAGTATAACTTTGTAAGAGACATGGTAGCAAGTGGAGAGATAAATTTACAATACATTCCTACGCGAAGCATGATAGCTGATCCTTTTACAAAGGCGATATCTAGAGACCTGTTTGAGAAACATGTTATGGCTCTAGGTTTGCGAAGGATATGAACATATATATGTATTGTAAAATGATTTTAGTTTTATAATATGCTCATCAATATTTGACTCTTGAATTTATGCTTATATCTCATATGCATGTGATGAATGTTTTGTTGATAAAGTGTGTCGAACAAGTCGCAAGATTGGCTCTCTCACATGAGCAATTGCCTCTTACGTTAAGAATCGTGAAGAGATGAGACTTTATAGAACCTTAGATAATGTGAGGTTATATTTACTTGTAGAGGTCGGTCTTGACAACTAATCAGACTTACGAATTTCACTATTCGATTGTGGCTTGTTTTGTAAGCCAGATGGAAGATTCTCTTAGAAGATGGTTTGAGGATTATTGAAGTGAGAAACTCGAGTTAGACATTTGGAGGTGTCTAGACCAAGATCTGTACGGTGTTGAATGATTAAAATAATAAGGCACACGCGCCAATATAAGGTGAGAACACCGTAACATGTGTTTCATACCACGTGTGCTATCGACCAATGGGATAATGGAAGAATGAGTCCCTGCTTCTTCATTGCGTGAGATCCCAAAGAAGTTATATAAACTTTTATTAAGATACCCTTTGACCTTTTACTGTCTCTTGAAATGCCAACCAGTGTTGCTACTTTAGCATGGCACTAATAGCCATGAGTGATTCGGCAATGCAGTGCATGTCTAGGAAAACAGTTGATTTAGAATGGAAAGATTCGAGTAAAAAGGGAAGACGACTAAAATTTAGTAATTTAACTTGTATTCATAGGTCGACCATTACACTTACCACGAGGGTATTGGGTGTAATTGTGGATACAAAGTTAAACCTGAACTCGAGTTCACCTCTTTCGAGGATGAGGGATCAAATAACTAGCTACTGGAGTAGCGGATGATGTTTGGGGTATAGCGAGTAACAAGATCCTCATGATACTAGTGAATCATTTACGAATGTGATCGGATTTCTACATAGAGCTTTAGAATAACCTTAATAGGTTTGAAATATATTATAGCTCTTGATGCTCACAGGTCGCACAAACTACTTGTCTGTATGAATTAAGTGTGTTATTTATTCATGATACTAGTTTGAGTTCTAGCCCATCATGAGCGAAGTAGGAGATGTTGGGTATTAAATTCGGATACCGGGTCACTCTATATGGGCTGACCCAACCCATTTGGGAAGAGATAGAGTTTGAGAACAAAATAACTTCTTTGGAGAAGTTACTACACGTTTGGTTTTAGTTAAGAAGCAGTTTTCTCAAAGCAGTTTCTTTCTTTCCCTTTAAAAAACCCTTATTTTGGGCTTCCTATTCCCATAGAAAAAAATTCCAAGAAAAAGGAACGAACCTTTCTTCAGATAAACCTTCTTCTTTAACAAAGAAGAGTTTTCTTTTTTCTTTTGCAAAAACACACAAAGAAAGACATTTAGTTTGTGGGAATACACTTTGTTTCCTAGTGATTCAAAGGTTGATTTGGGGCAATTCTTTTGGTGGTGAGTTCAACAGTTTCCGCTGCGTCAATAAGGTACACGACTCATTGTTCTCGCCCCTCGTTATTATCTGTCAATTTGTGACAACATACATGAACCTGAATCATGTTGAACCTTGCAATTCCTGAAACACAAGCAGATAAAAATGCTTTTTATTAATAAGGGAGTAAATAGTGCTCGAGAAAAACTATATATCACTCGTAGTTCCTTTAGGGGCTGAGATAAAAGATGACCGAAACATGCACTTTGTTATAGGTGTATCCAACCTGTCTTGATGATATCAAACAACAATGTTCCAAAACAAGCTAGGAATACCATCAAGATGTTAGCACATCAAGTTCAAAAATAGTGAAATACCAATAATCTAAATTTGAAAAAAGACCAAAAGTCTATTCTATGAAAACGATCCAAAAAATAAGGGGCAAAGATCCAAATGGAACTTGCTCCGAGGTTTACTATCATATCAATGAACAGATGATACATTACATCATAAATTGGTTAACATGCCACCTAATCAGCTAGATCCTCCTCCTTGATTTTCCTCTCGTCTGATATCTGGAAACCCTCAACCTCCTCTGCAGAAACCTTCACTTTTCCGTTTGTTGTCATATCAACATCATCATTTGTCAGAGGCCCTGTTTGCCATATTCTGATTGTTCCATCTTCAGATCCTGAAGCATATGATTCTCCACTAGGAGCAAATCGAACACAGTGTACAGGACCATGATGGCCCTTGTTGCATGCTGCAATCAACCAAGGGTCAGTTAGTAATTATTGCTCTCTCCGTCCCATTTTATATGACAGTGTTTGACTAGGTATTGGTTCCCCAAGTACACACAAGTATACGTGGCCGTCAAGTAATAAAGTGACTTGAAAGTCGGATGTCGAACCCACAGAGACTTAGATTAATCGTTAACTAAGCAAACTAAAATCAATTAACTGTCTAAGATAATCAAAAAAATATTATTTTTCTACTAAACTATTATTGCGGAAATTAAACAAGTAATTAGCTAAATTAATTAGGAGCAAGCGATTGTGGTTGGATTTTAATCAATGGAGATGAAGATTCCAGGGTTAGTGGTCGGTTTATCAATCCTATTGAGTTCAATAACAAACTTATTAATCCAGATTATCAATGGTTGCTAATTGACCGGATCGTTTATATGAGTAGCATGTTCCCACAATACTACTTGCATATCCACAATATATCAATCCTATATTCCTATGGTATTGAGTCTATCATGAACGAATATAATACGGTTTTTAACTAAGCAAAACTGTTAGGTATATTCCTATCCTAACCGCGAAATCGTTCCCCGAGCCACGGGTTCAGAAACAAGCTCTCTTTAATTCTACTCTAATCTAAACATGGCTTTCCCAAGCATAGAATAGATAGTAGGGTGAATTGGTAACTATAACAATTCACAAGTTAAAACTAGAATTAAAGAAACCACAAGATGATAATCCGAATTAACAAAGATGTAATTAATAAACGTTAATAATCATGTCAACCACAATCCTAGAACGCGAAGTTTAGCTTAGACATGGTAGCAAAACAATAATTCATCCAAAGAAACGTAAAGATTACTAAGTTTGATGGAAGAAAGATGGAATCTGATGAATTCTGACCTCCACGGCGGCTCTGTGCTCCCTTCGGTCAAAAATTTTCGTAAAAATAGTGTTTAAAGACTATTTATACGTGTAGGAAAAAGGCCAAGACGAAATAACCAAGTCCAAAACCAAAAAGGAAATAAAATAGCCTTGAAATCCGGATCATGCATCGCCACGCAAAACGCGCGAAGCATCTCGCGGCAGGCCGCGCCTCGCGAGCCCAAACGCGAGGTAACAATCTCGCGACAGGCTGCACCTCGCGAGCTCAAACGCGAGGTAACAATCTCGCGTCGCCCGGAACTATTCCAATTCGTTGTTAGTGTGCTGCCAATTTACTTTTCCTCCAAAGTGGCTTTTGCCTAACTTTTCCTTTCCAGGTAGTGTCTTTGTCTCTCTTTCTTTAATTTCCCTTCATGCATTTCATCTCATTGCATCCTAATTGATCATTGTTTAACCCATTAACATAAGACAACTCCCATTCCAATTAGTATGAACTCGTTTGAATGCTCCAACAAATAATTTTCTCCAATTTCGTTATTTTTGTTCCACAATCTCTCGTCAATGTACCTACATTATTTATTAACACTCCAAATAAGTATAAAACTCCATAATCAAACTAAGTTGGGCATATTCAATATCAAATATAATCAAAGAGCAGTAAAAATGCAGGTAAATTAGTGTCAAAACATATGAAAATATGTCCAACATCACCACCCCACACTTAAACCTTTGTTCGTTCTCGAACAAACCACAACTATAATAGACGAAACAAAATTAAACTCCTACTATTCAAAGCACACTACCCTTATGCCCATGGTTGATAGCAACAACTAAACTTTAGCATATGCAATCTCTTACACTTCCCTTTATTTATGTCATTATTCAAAAATATTCACGACAAAGACAACGTGCTTATAACAATCCTAGCCTCAAAAACCGACTTAATGTCACAATGCACTCATGGCTTAAACACTCAACATCATAGAGAAGTCTAATAACGTTACCTATCCCTCGTGAAATCATGTGCCCTCGCAACAAAATCAAAGAGAGTAAGTGTAATCAACACATTCGAATCTCATGATCAAATATATTTTAAGGACTCACATATAAAAGAAAATATCTCTCACAAAAGAAGTCACATGCATGCAATTGGTACCATAGACTTGCCCTTAATGTAAATCTCTACTAATGTAAGCTCACCCGGTCTAAAATCAATTAGAACTTTTTATGGTTGTAATGTGGGCTAAGGGGCGGTAAGGATATATTTAGGAATAGTGGCTAACCCTCCTAATTACTTTAACACATCACATAATCAACTGTAAGCGCAAATTCTTCAATCCCAATCTTAATTTCACAACTAAAATCATCCCTAACAATGTTCCCTCTTTCTTTAGGCACTACTTTAATCCGTACCCACTAGCAAGAACAAGATATCAATTTATTCATCTAAATTTTTCCTTCTCATTTTTCAGATTTTTTTTTCCGCTAGTGGTGTATTCTTTTACAAAACAAGTGCACCTTTCTTTTGGTTCCACTCGAAAGCCGCCCAAATTCCATCCTTACTTCTTTTAGCGCTCATTTCACAATTAAATTGCTTTAAGAGGTAAAAGGATCAAAACAACGTCAATTAAGAATAAAAAGGGTATAAGCTTGTAATGTGGGTGCCAAATAAAAGTCTATAGGCTCAAAATGGTTAACTAGGGATAGATTTTATTTGTGATAGCAATAACGCTCGAAAAGATCAAAGAAAGCCTAAAATCATTTTTCAAACCAAGCCCCACCTAAACATTCGCTTCGACTCACATACGGGGCAAGTTCTAGACACAAGTACAATGACATGGACTACACAAAAATCTCACTTCGGCACATGACTCACTAAGAACGGTCTCATTCCGACTCTCAAACTAATGCTAGTATTCACGGAGCCACAAGATATTAAGCATTAAGCACAAAGTGAACATAAGTCAAGAAAATGAGACGCAGGCGTCACAAAACATGCTATCCAAATAACCAAGCCATCATAAGCCATTTTAGCACATAGGGAAGATACTACACATGCCAAACCCTAAATATGCTACTATCAAACAAGTCAAGGACGCCTAGGAATCTCATCTTTCTTCCTCCATTTTTTCCTAAGTCCTACTCTAAAACAATAAAATAAAAGAAAAAAACTACTACCCGATTCAAACTACATCCCATGAAAAAGAACCGAGCCACAAAGAAAAACCACGGGGGATTATTTCTACCTAAAGGAAACTAAAAGACATATTTTTGGATTTTGCTTAGACTTTAATCCCTCAAAAAAACTATTTAGGAGATCCATCATCGGGAAAAGTCCAATTTTTTTATTAAAAAAAATCGATTTTTCTTTATTTAAGCTACTAAAATACTACACAACTACGAAAATAAAAAAAGAAGAAGCTAAAATCAAAATAAGAAGTTAAACATTTTTACTAATATACTACTACTAATTATCTAGAGGAATTCGCCCACCCCAAACTTAAAAGAATGCAGTGTCCCCAATGCACAAATAAAGCAAAACAATAACGAGGGTGGACAAGAAACTCCCTGAAAGGCCAAAGGCCGAAGCAATCACGGCTCACGAGGTACTCAGACTTCCCCCAGGCATGGTCCTTTGTGTGGGCACCCCACACTTAATTCTCACCATCTAGCTCGCTTTTGCACTCTTCCAATGGCTTTGCTTCCTATGCTTATAATTCTTCAAAATAAAAACAGACACTACAAAAATAATATAATAAAAATAAAAACAAAAGAAAGCAGTAAAGCTGGGTTGCCTCCCAACAAGTACTTGCTTTAACGTCCCAGCATGACGTAGAATCTCGTCAAACCATTGGCAAGTAACACCTTCGACTTCTGACGATCAAAGTCACCTCCATAATAGTGCTTTACTCTTTGTCCGTTCACTTAGAGCGTTCTCTTGCCACCTACGACGCGCAGCTCAATTGCACCATGTGGAGTGACTCTCACTACCTCAAACGGGCCCGACCATCTCGATTTGAGCTTCCCCGGAAAGAGTCTCAACCTCGAATTGAACAAGAGAACCAATTGGCCCGGTTCGAACTCGCGATTGTAGATATTCTTATCATGCCAGCGCTTGGTCTTTTCTTTATATAACTTGGCATTCTCATACGCGTGCAAGCGAAACTCATCAAACTCGTTCAGTTGCATCAATCGTTTTTCACTCGTTAATTCTGCATCAAAGTTCAGCTTCTTTATCGCCCAATAGGCCTTGTGCTCAAGTTCCACCGGTAAATGGCATGCCTTCCCATAAACCAGCTTGTAAAGGGAGGCTCTGATTGGAATTGTGTAGGCGGTCTGGTATGCCCATAGAGCATAATCAAGCTTTGCAACCCAATCTTTCCTACTTGCACTAACCGTCTTCTCCAGAATCTGCTTTATCTCTCTATTTGACACTTCAACTTGTCCACTAGTCTGAGGATGGTAGGCGGTTGCAACCTTATGTTTGACCCCGTATTTCGCTAAGATATTGTCCAATAGCTTGTTACAGAAATAGGTACCCCCATCACTTATCATCACTCTCGGAGTGCCAAACCTTGTAAAGATATGCTTTTTCACAAAGTTAACCACAACCTTGGCATCATTGGTAGGAAGAGCAATGGCCTCCACCCACTTCGACACATAGTCAACGGCCACCAAAATGTACTTACACCCATTGGACGAGGGAAACGGACCTATAAAATCAATTCCCCATACATCAAAAATTTCAACCTCCATAATACCATGCAATGGCATCTCATGCCTTTTCGTAATTGTTCCTGTTCTCTGGCACCTATCACACCTCCTCACGAACTCATAGGCATCTTTAAACAACCTAGGCCAATAGAAACTCGATTACCTTTAGATTCAGTTCTTTATGTTCTCGGTAGTCCTTTTAATCTCATAACCGTTAGTCGCTTAGCCAAATCACTTAAATGCTCTTTTTATTTCTTGATGACCTTGTTTTTATACATGAATGCAGTACAGGGCGGATCATTGGTACCAGGCATGAATCGGATGGACTTTATTACCTTATCCTTGCAAAATCACATGGACTCACATCTTGTTTTCCTTTAACAACTTGTCATGTTAATGATTCACCAGATTTATTACATAAACGGCTGGGACATCCCAGTTTGTCAAAACTTCAAAAAATGGTACCTGGTTTATCTCACTTATCCACCCTAGAGTGTGAGTCATGTCAGCTCGGTAAGCATACCCGCTCTCATTTCCCTCGGCGTCTTGATAATCGAGAAGAGTCACCTTTTACTTTAGTCCATTCAGATGTTTGGGGTCCTAGTCGGGTTAGTTCTACCTTGGAATTCCGCTACTTTGTCAGTTTCATTGATGATAATTCCAGGTGCACTTGGATATTTTTGATGAAAAATTGATCTGAGTTGTTTTCCATTTTCCAGACCTTCAACGCTGAAATTCAAAATCAATTTGGGGTTTCTATCCGCACATTTCGTAGTGATAATGCCCTAGAGTATTTGTCTTCCTCATTTCAGCAGCTTATGAACTCTCATGGGATTATTCATCAAACATCTTGTCCGTACACATCCCAACAAAATAGGGTAGCTGAAAAAAAAAAGAATAGATATCTTATTGAAACTGCTCATACCCTACTTATACAATCTCATGTTCTGTTGCGTTTTTGGGGGGATGCAATTCTTACATCTTCAGCCATCCAGAATCAAGTTCAATTCTCTGTCGTGTTTCCCCACTTACATTTGTTCTCTCTTCCACCTCGTGTCTTTGGGAGCACGTGTTTTGTTCATAATCTTACTCCATGAAAAGATACGTTAGCTCCTCGTGCTCTTAAGTGCGTATTTTTGGATTACACGAGAACGCAAAAGGGATATCGATGTTATTCTCCTGACCTCCAGCGGTACCTTATGTCTGCTGATGTTACCTTCTTTGAAACTCAATCACACTTCACAAGTCCAGGTAATCACTTAGATATTTCTGATGTGCTACCAGTTCCATCTTTTGGAGATTCAGTCACTATCTCCAATTCATCTTCCTCAATAACTCCAGCTTCACCACCTACAGCTCTAATTCCACCACATATAGCTCCAGTTCCACCACCTAGTCTAGTTCAACCTTCTACAACTCCACCTCTCCTGACTTATCATCGCCGCCCGCGCCCAGCATCAGGCCCAGCTGAATCACGTCCTACACTTGACCCTGCTAATACTGCAGACTTGTCTCCTCTTAGTCAACCGATTGCACTACGGAAAGGTATACGGTCTACACTTAATCCTAATCTCTATTATGTCGGTTTAAGTTACCATCGTCTGTCATCACCCCATTGTGCATTTGTGTCATCTTATCCTCTGTTTCCATCCCTAAGTCTACAAATGAAACACTGTCTCATCCAGGGTGGCGACAGGCTATGATTGACGAGATGTCTGCATTACATACGAGTGGTACTTGGGAGCTTGTTCCTTTTCCTTCGGGTAAATCGACTGTTGGTTATCGTTAGGCGTATGTAGTCAAAGTTGGTCCCGATGGCCAGGTTGATCGACTTAAGGCTCGTCTTGTTGCCAAAGGGTATACTCAGATATTTGGGCGTCTCTCTCGTGGCCAAAATAGCACCAGTCCGCCTTTTTCTATCCATGGCTGATGTCCGCCATTGGCCTCTCTATCAGTTGGACATTAAGAATGTTTTTCTTCACGATGACCTTGAGGATGAGGTTTATATGGAACAACAACCTGATTTTGTTGCTCAGGGAGAGTCTAGTGGCCTTGTATGTTGGTTGCACGGGTCCCTCTATGGTCTAAAGCAGTCTCCTCGAGCTTGGTTTGGTAAGTTCAGCACAGCTATTTAGGAGTTTGGCATGACTCGTAGTGAAGCTGATCACTGTGTGTTTTATCGACACTCTGCTTCAAATCTCAGTATTTATTTGGTGGTTTATGTTGATGATATTGTTATTACCAGCAATGATTAGGATAGTATTACTAAGTTGAAGCAACATCTCTTTCAGAACTTTCAGACTAAGGATCTGGGCAGATTAAAGTATTTTCTAGGTATGGAGATTGCTCAATCTAGCTCATGTATTGTAATCTCACAACGGAAGTATGCCTTAGACATTCTTGAGGAGACAGGAATGGCAGGTTATAGACCTGTTGACACTCTTATGGATCCGAATTCTAAACTTCTACCAAGACAGGGGGAACCGCTTAGCGATCCTGCAAGATATAGGCGGCTGGTTGGTAAATTAAATTACCTTACAGTGACTAGACCTGACATTTTCTTTCCCGTGAGTGTGGTAAGTCAGTTCCTGGATTCTCCATGTGATAGTCATTGGGATGCAGTTGTCCGCATTCTTCGATATATAAAATCAGCTCTAGACAAAGAATTATTGTTTGAAGATCGAGGCCATGAGCAAATTGTTGGGTACTCAGATGCTGACCGGGAACGATCATCTTCTGATAAACGTTCTATGTTTGGATACTGTGTTTTAGTAGGAGGTAATTTAGTGTCTTGGAAGAGCAAGAAACAAAATGTGGTTGCTCGGTCTAGTGCAGAAGCAGAATATCGAGCAATGGCTAAGGCAACATGTGAGCTAGTTTGGATCTCAGCAAGATGGAACTTGTGTGTGATAATCAAGTTGCCCTTCATATTGCATCAAATTCGGTGTTCCATGAGAGAACTAAACACATCGAGATTGACTGTCACTTCGTTAGAGAAAAGATATTCTCAGGAGATATTGCTACAAAGTTTGTGAAGTTGAATGATTAGCTTGCAGATATTTTCACCAAGTCCCTTACTGGTCCTCGTATTAGTTACATATGTAACAAGCTCGGTACATATGATTTGTATGCACCGGCTTGAGGAGAAGTGTTAGATAGTTATGTAAATTATATAAATTAGTCCTAGTCGTACATAGAATAGGAGTATGATATGTATTGCATAAATAGGGTTCATTGTATTATAATTAAATAGAATATCAATAATAGATTTTTTCTCCCGTATATTCTCACAGTTCTTTTGGCGTAACAAGGAAGAAGGTAGACGTAGGCATTAGGCTACATGGCAGTCTCAGTCTACCTACAAATGAAGTAGGGCTGGGCTTTAGATCATTATTTGATGTGTCAACTGCATCGTTCTCTAAATTATGGTGGAGTTTTGAACCACAAAATCGTGGATAAATTTTCTGTGGAACAAGTGCTACAAGAAAGATCCTCCTACACTAGTACAGTGGGAGAAGATGTTTTCAGCTAGAGATCTTATAGAACAAGAAATATGGTGGGAAGTGAAATGTGGTTTCTCAACAATGTGGTTTCTCAACCTATTGGTGTGATAACTGGACGCAATTGGGAGACTACATCATGTGGTCCCTGCTGAGCATATTATTGAAGAAGAGCAGATTTGATAGAAAATGGAGACTGGACAGGAAATTAGACATCTGGTATCTGAGGAGATTGCTGAGCATATCTTGAATAATGTTAAGCTGATTTATGAACGAGATCATTTTGACAAAGCAAGGTGGAAGCTAACAGCAAGTAGACAGTTCACTGTGAAGAGTGCTTGGCAGTATATTAGACACGGGGAAGAGGTACAATTTACTATGAACCAATGTGGGTGAAAAGACTTTACTTTTTAAATTTCATTCTTTATGTGGAGATTGTGAAAGGCCAAATTACCAACAGATGATATTCTAATGAGGATGCAGTTTGCTAACCCTTCAAAATGCAGCTGTTGTATTTCACCTCAACAAGATACTTTAGCACATCCTTCTTAACAAGTGCAGTTGCTATTAGAATTTGGAATTATTCTGTGGACTGCTGGTTTGTCTTTTCCTCCCATCCAGTTAAAAGCTGCTATCATGGGTTGGTGGAATGCAAAGACAGTTGTTAAATTGAAGCCATTGCACCAGGCATTTCCATCAATCATGTTAAGGCAATTGTGGAAAAGGAGAAATGCTTTAAGGCACGGGGAAAGGGTCGCTTTTACTAGAATGGTTTAAGGAAATCAATAACTTACTATATCAGTTGGCAAAGTACAGGTATCCTTGGCTCCAATCTATCCCCAGATCATGGCCTGATATGAATGCTTTCTTTGAAGCTTACAAACCAGTGCTAAGCACTAAGGGGTTGTTTGGTTGGTGGGATAAGGGATGATAATCTCGGGATTAGGTACGGGATTATTTTTAATCCCACATTTGGTTGAATTTTCGAATCCGGGATTAATTTATACCACAATTGCAGTATTATTCTATCCCATATTGAGGGTGGGATAATAATCCCGGGATTACTTAATCCCGGGATAAAACAATACAATGACAAAGATGCCCTTTTCCAAGGCTCTTCCCCCAAAGTCCTTTAAAAAGTCCAAGGTTAAATTGAAAATGAAAGTTTATCCCAACTTATCTAGATATACCAAAAACATGTTTTATATTAATATTATACCCCGTATATCCCATTTTTAGTCCAATGAACCAAACATCTACCAATAAAAATATATCCACTAAATAATCTCGTCACTATTTAATCCCCCTACTATCCCGTTAGTTCCACAACCAAACAACCCCTAAGATTGTCTACTGGTCACCTCCTCCTCCCGAGAGCTATAAATGTAATTCAGATGGTACCAGTAGAAGCAATCCTGGTAGGAGTGCTATAGGATTCTGTGTCAGAAACTCCCAAGGTGAATTAATATATGCCAAGGCTGTGGAATTCCAGGAAACGATGTTAGCAGAAGCTTTAGCAGTCAAGAAAGGTTTACAATTCTGTGTGGAGCATCAGTTTGACACCTCTCATTATGGAGACTGACTCTCTGGTACTAAAGAAGGTTCTGGATGGTATATGGGAGGTTCCATGGAGTATAACTACAATTGTATCTGCCATCCAGAAGCTCAAAAGGGGCCAACATGTGCAGATACATCATACATTTAGAGAAGGCAACACACAGCTGGTTTTATCACAGACCTTGCCTTTGATCATGCAGGTGATATAGTGTTCCAGAATTTTGGTGAATTACCAGTACAAGGGGGAAAAATCCTTTATCTGGATAAGTCACTTTGTCCAAACCTGAGGATCAGAACAATAATTGCATACAAGGGAAATATGATTATGGTTGAAACATGATGATTGGAAGCAAACAAGTTTATTCAAACATGCTGAATCTGCCTAATGGATTCTATGTCGGATATGTGAAGAACAATGTGCAAGAAGGGAGGAGTCCAGCAAATGGTCAAAATGTACATCATCTGGCTAGAGTAGCGTACTGCTGCTGCCACTATACAGGTTTTGCATGGTATATTTATGCAATTTTCACATGATGCATGATACGACCATTTCGTGCTTTAGGGAATCAGTTCGAGGAGGATACAATGACCACAGGATGATAAGGAGATATGGCAGCATGATGGAGTACATTGAGCCAGATTCTAGCTATGAAAATTTTCAATTTTTAGCATGCTTTACTAGCTCATTGTGTAAAACCAAGTTAAGAGTTTCGTATTGACTCTATTGGTTATAGCTTTTCTTATTGTTGCTAGTTCTAATTTTGAACATTATGTAGTGGATGTTTTTTAATTTGGGTTATTAATAAAAACAACCATTAGGCATGCTGCCTAGTCGTATATTAGACCCCCAAAAAAAACAAGTTCAACTGAAACTTGACTGACCCAAAGTATAATAAATCCTTAACATCATATTAACATAACTATTTTTTTTTTTTGCAGATGCAGAGAGTTTGGAACACATACCAAGCTCTTCACCAGTGTGGAAATTAAATACACGAATCCACATGTCTTCTCCTCCAGCAACAAATTTGAGCCCATATTTTGGTTCCAAGGAAGCTGATTCTACAGTGCATGGCATGTTGTAGCTCTTCACCAATCCAAAGCTTCAAAAAGATAATGATAAGCAACATTACTAAAGGCATAGACCTATTAAATCCCTTTTCATAGGGAAAATTTTGGTAGTGAACTTACTGATTTGCATCCCAAAACTTGACACTGAATCCGTCACAAGTTGTAATGTAACGACCATCTTGACTCACTTCAGCACTAGTCACTGGGGACTTTGTCTCAAGCGTACGAACTATATCCCCAGTTCTCACATCCCACAGTCTGCATATATAAAAATTTTAATTAATGTAACACAACGGATGCCTAGAGACCCTGTTATGATCTCTCAATATCAAATGATTAAATATACAAGAGCAAGAGTAAAGGTGGCTATACTGACTTTTTCTGGAAGCAATTAGGATTTCTCACTGTACAAAGGGGTAAACTCTTCAAAGGGAAAAAGGAATTCAATCAACAATACTCATACATCAATGCTAGAATACCCACAAGCTGCTTCAGACGGACATCAATATATGAGCATTATACACACACCAGCATGAAATACTCTGTCAACAATTATTTTAAATTGCAGAACATATTCCCAATACTCAGCAACCAGATGACCATTATTGTAGAGGTTTCACTTTCGCCTTTCACCTATGTTTTATTCATTTTTGACTGTGCAAGGGTGGTGTATCCACCTAGATCAAGGAAGGCAGCATATTTGCAGCCAAAAAACCTATCATTTGAGAACTCACAATAAAGGAACACACGATCACATTAAAAAAGGTTTCTGTACTAATAAAGGTTGCCATCAAAACCCTTCCACAAGAATATGCTACTCTCAAACAAGAGCAGCAACGTGTAAAATTTTGAAACGCCTTCCCTCAACCAAATAAGAAAAAGGAGAAGAAAGAGCAAGGAAGGTAGGGGGTATCTCTGGGAGAAGCTTCTTAGTAAGGAATGCAAACCCAATTCAAATACTGGGTATTTTTCAATAAAGAATGCCAGCCTAAACGCAAAGGTAGTCATCCTATAGAAACTTCGAAGAGATCATAAGACCAGAATTTTGGCATATTTCTGTTGAACTGACAAAACCATACCTAACACCTCCACTGTCAGTACAGGAACTTAAAATTGTTTGATCGCTGTGAAGCCATGTAACAGCTCTGACTGATCCAGGAGTCTTAGCCACTTCTCGAGGAGCTGCATCAGGGCGATTCATATCATATACGCGCAAAACTTTCTCCACTCCACCAGTAAGTAGAAAATTAGTATCCTGTTCCAGAAAAATAAAAGCAATAGAAGTGGAAAGTTGAGAAATATTAAAGAAATGATGCTTTATAGCACAAACGTAGCATGGAGCTTGGTCTATATACCTCGGAAAAAGCACAGGCTCGAACAATGTGCTTATGCGCAAAAGAATGCAGTTCATCCCCAGTTAACGCATCCCAAATTTTCCTGTGGTAAAATGACATTACAAACGTCATATTTTTCAACAGAGGCACTACTAAACTTGTTAATTCCTCCATCTTTTCCTTATGAAAGGAGCAATAGAGTGAAAAACAGTACGGAAAACCTATTAAGAAGCCTAAAGCTGTACAATGGAAGTGCAGGACGTAGGACTCATCTTATCAGAATCAGTCCTAGACTTATTACATTAATTTTCTCAGACCAAACATTGGGTTAACAAGTCATACTGGGCTAAAACACCAATGAGTAAGTGCATACATACAAAAAGCAAGATCCTTTCAGCCTTTTCTTTTTCTTTTCTTTTTGCCGTAAGTTGAGATGGTTGCAACTATTGAATCAACTTTAGCTTATCTAATAAGAAATCCTGAAATTCAGGCTCAGCCTATATCGTTTCATTATTTCGCACATTTATGAATACTGAAATGCTATCCATATAGAAAATATAGCCTTAAATATATACAAGAATGACATCAGAACAACTTCTAAAGAAAAGAGATGCTGAAAATTCAAGTCATGACTTCCAAAACAACCATCAACAACAGGACTATTGGCTGCTTAAGTTCAACCCCCCCCCCCCCCAAAATGATAGTTACAAAAACACCTTGGGAGGGCCATACACGGGTTCATGATAATTAAAGTGAGATAGAAAGTGCCACAGAGATTTACATACGCAGAGAAGTCAGCAGAGCCAGATGCAGCACGCAAAGCATTTGTGTCCAAGCAGCAACTCCATACTGCTCCTTTATGTCCTTCAAATGTTCCAATCCAATCTCCAGTCTCACCATTTCTAAGCATTGGGCTGGAATCTGACATACATAAATGAAATACTCTACTTTTTAACATTCAAAGCTTTGGAAATATAGCTAACCTTAAGCTAGTGTCCAAAATCAATGTCAAACTCATGTCTGTTATAACATTATGTGAGGTTCCATATTAACTTCTTTCTTTATTTTGATAAGGTAAGGTGTTTTAATAATAGAAAATGTACCAACAAGGTACCAAGAAGTTTACAAAGGGGACTTGATGATACACAAAGACAGTCTATCAAGTCCATAAAATCAAAAACAATGATCACTTTGTTTCTCTCTTGTGTGCGTCGTTGTGTCTATCTGTTCAACAACAACAACAACAAACTCAGTGTAATCCTGTGTCTTTCTTTTCACTTTGTTAATTTACTAATTGCAACTTAAATTATTTCTTTTTCTTTTTGTTTCAATTCTTAGTTTTAATTGAATTTATTTATTTATTTATCTTCTTCTCTTCTTTCTTTTCATGTACTCTACTGTTTTTTTAACAGATGCTCTACTGTTTTTTTACGCTTTGTTAATTTAAAATTGAATTTTTATATTATTCTATTTCTTCTTTTTTTTCAGTTTGTTAATTTAATTAAATTCGATTTGTCTTCTTCTCTCTCTTTTTTCATGTGCTCTACGATTTATTTTGGTATTTCTAAAATTTCGCTTTGCTTCACGCTTTAACCGAACCGAGCCCTTGTCACTTTACTGCGCTTCACGCTCTCAAAAACACTGTCCATGCGGATATTTAATTTGGACCCAAAACACCTTCTCTATCATACTTTACATGTATAACATTCTTCCAGATAGCTTCTCTATTATCATTCCATCTCCACAACTATTTGCATGAGACTCTTATTATGCACTTTTAGATCTCTAACCCCTAATATCCCTTCCTTCCCCTTCTTCTTTACATCTTGTAATTTTTTCCCAATTTACCAAATGAATCTTCCTGTTCTCAGCATTTCCTTCCCAAATAAAATCCCTCCTCAATTTGTTAATCTTTTTTCCCACTTCTGATGGAACAGGAATCAAAGACATTAAATAAGTTGGAATCCCATCCAATGCACTGTTAACCAAAATAAATCTTCCTCTAATTGATAGGTATAGCTTCTTCTACGCTGATAATTTCCTTTCACGCTTATTAACAACTCCTTGCCACATACTAACATCACATCTTTTGTCTCCCAAAGGCAATCCCAGATAAGTAGCAAGGAAAATTTCAATACTACAACCCAATATATCAGCAACCTCTTCTATATACTCCTCAGCACTAACATAGAACACACTACTCTTAGATGTATCTTTAAACCAGAAATTTCCCCAAAAGCAAGCAAAATTATACTCACATACATGAATTGCCATTTATCAGCTTCATAGAGCACCAGAGTGTCATCCGCATATTATATATGACCGACCTCCAAAATGTTTCTTCCATTATCTTCAATCCCAAAACCCTTTATACATCCACTATTAGAAGCTTTACTTAGCATTTTGCTTAAGACTTCCATTACTAGAACAAAACAAACAAACAAAAAAAGAGACAATGAATCTCCCTGTCTAAGTCCCCTTTGAAACTTAAAAAACCTTCTGGACTCCCATTTATTAAGACTGAAATCTTACAGTAGAAATGCAAGTTTTAATCCATTAGATGCATTTTTCACCAAACTTCATTTGCCTCATAATGTCAAGAAGAAAAGACCAATTAACATGGTCACATGAATTCTCTAGCTCCAACTTATATATCACCCCTTTCTTCTTCATTTCCAACTAATAATCAAGACATTCATTTGCCACCCGTTAAGCATCTCCAATTTGTCCTCCTATTATGAAGGCATTTCGATTGCCCGACACCAATTTATTCATAACCCCTTTTTAATATTTCAGTTAAAGTTTTAGCTATGATCTTATAGACATTCCCCAATTCACCAATAGACTGATGGGCCTATAATCTTTTATGTTCAGAGCTCCTCTCTTTTTGGGGATGAGAGCTATAAATGTTGCATTGAAGCTCCTCTCAATTGACCCTTCTCGATGAAAATAATCTACATGTTGTCAGAATATCATTTTTCACAATCATCCAACATTTCTAAAAATAGTCATATTGAATCCACCATGCTGAAGCCACATATATTCAAATTTGAAATACCCTTTCCCTTAAAGGACCAATTCTTCTTTGGCAACTCTAACATTAAGTACGACAACAAAATCTTTCCTATGCTAGAGACAACTGGATCACTGAATCAGGACTCCAAATTCATAAAGTTAAGAGGAAAAAGAAATGATATTTTGCACATCGGTAACAGCTCCATGTGGGATAAGCCCACAACATGCATTCTTTTACTTTTAACTTTAGTCTGAAGGTGTAATTTCCACCAATTATGATTGGATAAAAAGACTAGGTAGCTATGTTCCTAAAGCATATAACTCTTCACAGACTAGTGATATCAAAAGTTTAGGCCCCGCTTGTTTCTATTCAAATTAAGATGTCTGAATTTGAATACATCTGAATATTAAGATGTGTATTAAGATTAAGACGTTTGAACCTGAATACATATCTAAATATTAAAGATGTTGTAATAAGTTTTGAGTACTAAATAATTAAGACTGTTTGTTTTCTCAACATCTGAATATATAGAACTAGTCTTTATTTAAAAATTAATAACTAAAAATTCAAATAAAATACTAAATCTAATACTATATCAACAAAATATTTTTAAAAAAACTATATGGTGGTCGGTGGTGGTGATGACTAATAGTGGTGGTTGTGGGCAGTAGCTAGTGGTGATGGTGGCTGAAAGTAAAGGTTAACGGTAGTGTTGGTGGTGATTATTGTAAATGGTGGCTAGTGGTGGTAATTGACTCTGATGATTGGTGGTGGTGGTCGTTGTGGTTGAGGATGGTTGGGGGTGGTGGTGGTGGTAGTTGATAATAGTGGGCAGTTTCCATGGAGTTAAAAATGGTGTGTGGCGGCAATGGTAGTGGTGTTTGCAGTGAAAGTGGATGGAGTTGTGGTGAAATGTCATCTTTATAGAAATCCTTGAATCAAGAACATCTCGATGATATTAAAACTTTGTTATAGGTCTTATTAGATCTATTCAGACCCATTGAGTAGTTGCTAACAAAACAAACGCACTTAATAATTGAGATCTGCATGATTAAAATTCAGACCTAAAAACAAACGCACTTAATTACTGAGATCCGAATGATTAAGATTTGAACATTTATTAGCAAACAAATGAGGCCGTAACTTCAAGAAGAATCAAGCTTGCTCTAGCTCATGCAATTCCAGCAAAGACGACATGAAAGCTCTTGTACATTGTGGTAATTTTACCACATAAAGCACATATCTCAATGCAAATTATATTTTCAAGAGCTAAAAGTGATTGAGGGATTCTATTTGGTGCTCGCAATATTTGTTAAGTGTTTTATATCTTCAGGCAGCATCAATATCATTAAATTTTAAATTTTTAAGTATCATCAGCAGTTTTTTTTCCGAAACTCCTTAGTTTCCCTATAACCAAAAGCAATGCAGGCATTTGCACAGTGCATAAATATCTCTCAACATACCAAAAGTAGCAACTTATATATGTGCTCCTAATCAAATAATGTTTCATCCCAAAGCTGGTTATGGTGGTTAAGTTTGGTTATAGACACAAAAGAAGTCTGGTTACCAGAGACCAAGCAGAACTTCGCACTTTTTCAGACTGATGATTGGTACACTTTTTCTTTAAGGTCATAGGGGATTTGAGAAAATAAAGTATACTCAATCCATCTTTCCACAAGATTGAACAGAATCTAGTTTTTAAGCAAAAGTTGAACTAAGTCGAACCTTTCAAATCCAAAATTCTTCTATGCTAAAACTAAAAAGAGATAGATAAAACTTTTTATAGCAACTTCTAATGAAGCCATTTGCCAAACACTACCTCAGGTAACTTGGAGTTCAACTGTATCTTGAAAATGAGATCACAAATTTGGAAAATTAGTTCTTCTGTATTCCACGGGAGAATTGAGACCTACATGCTTAACCATGGTAGATTGGTGGAGTATGATATCAGCACTTCACCTAGATATGTACCTAACTCAATTTGCTCCCAAATTCTCTTTTTTTAGTAGATAATCTGTTCCCAATCTTTTTTAATAGATAATCTTCTATTCTGCTCCCAAATTTTGAAACATAAAAGTAAGTTTAAAACCAACCTCTTCTATTACCCTGTCATTTGTATTAAGTCTACTAAAGTTGGCTTTTAATTTGATTTTTGTTAGTAAAATCACCATAGATCTTAATTGTTTTATCTCATTCTATTCCGATCATTGTCTATTTCATGATCTTACAACGAAGCATATTATTGCTAAAGGACATTTATCTGGTGATCTCTACATTCTTATGAATGGGAGCCTTGGTCTATTGCATGCACCAGTGCCGTGTCTCCATTTGAAGCACATTGTCGATTGGGACATTCTTCTCTACCTACGTTGAAGAAGTTTTGTCCTCAGTTTCAGAATATTTCCTCATTGGATTGTGAGTCATGTCGACTTGCAAAACACTATCGCATCTCGTTAGCTCCAAGGGGTTAATAAGCGAGCAGAGTCAGCTTTTGAGTTAGTGCATTATTATGTTTGGGGACCATGTCCTGTTGTTTCAAAAACTATGCATAAGTATTTTGTCACTTTTGTAGATAATTTTTCTCGCATGACTTGGATTTACTTTATGAAGAGCCGCTCTGAAGTGTTTACTCACTTTTCTACCTTGTGTGCTGAAGTCAAAGCTCAATTTAACGCTTCCGTACGTATTCTAAGTGATAACGCTAAAGAATACATGTCAGAGTTATTTCGGTCGTACAAGAGACAACATGGTATCAAAGCCACATCTGTGGCTTCGCCGGAGTTGAGCTCTGTCTCGCCGGAGTAAGCTTTGTCTCGCTGGATCTCTATCATATCTCGAGAACCTAGTGGCCGGATAAAAAGCACGTGAATTACACGCGTCGAAGAAGTCATTCGGACCAGATTTTTCCGGCGAGCACGTGACGTCGCCTGAAGCCTCTGTTTGAGGTCTGATTTATCTCTCCGGCATCGCCTTGCTATTTCCGATGTATATCAGGTGGTGCTCTGATTATCGAACTGTTGTTGCAAAGTGAAAATCTATTCCAGGTTCTGTTGCTTCATTTCTGCTCTCAGTCAGAATTTGAAACTTCGATTATATTTTGTTGATTTGGTTGTTTGGTACTCTTTGTTAGTTTCTTGATTTGGCGATGATTATTTGGCCCTGTGTTGGTTTTACTGCTCTGGATTGGTGATACACGTTTGGTCTCTCATGTTTGGTTCCCATTGTTAGTTTGACTCTGCCACTAGCATTGGTTTGTCTATTTTGTAACTAAGTTTTGTTGGGTTCATTGAGAAAGTGATGGATAAGAAAATGGATGATGGAAGTAATTCAAAAAGCCAGGGGTACGTTCTGGTTTCTGCGGAAGAATTTGTTAGATTCTGCCAGTATCAAAAATCACTTAAGGAATCTGCTTCAATTACTACTCTTGTTGAATCTGGTGAAACATGTCTTGTTACGTATTGAAATAAATGGATAATTGATTCGGGTGTCCACAAACCACATGACAGGTAATCCTAATCTTTTTCTAGCTTTTGATCACACAAAGCATCCTCACCCATTACTGTAGCAGATGGATCAACTTGTAACAATGTGGGACTCTAACACACTCTAACAAAGACTAACCACCATAGGACTGGAGGACAGGAATAGAGAGACAACATTCCTTGTAAAAAACCCACCAGAAACAAATGGGATAGTAAGAAACAGTGCTACTAGCAGAAGTAGAAGCAGGAAATACAGAGGAGGAGGTAGGACCTGAAATTCTGATTTGTAGCTCCATTGCTTCTCATAATCTTGTACTTGGAACCTAATTAAAATGTAACACAAGCTTGCAGATGGAAAACAATTTGAGAGTAACTTAGGCACGAGAAAAGTTAATATTTGATCCCCCTTGCTGTAATGCGTGAACCAGTGCCCTTTTTTTGTACTAGTCAACTGCTCAATATGAAATCATGTTTCCTTGCAAGACCCATCCTCATAGATCTGTGTCCACCTTTACGCAGTTGGATATAAAATTATATATTTTTGAAAACTAAGAAGTTTCAAAAGCTTAAACTTTCTATTTCATCGAGAAAGGCTTCCTGTTGGGGGTTCCGACCCTCCATGAAACCTCAGAAGTTTCAAATGCTTAAACTTTATATTTTTCGAGAAAGGCTTCATGTTGGGGTTTCCAACCCTCCATGAAACCTAAGAAGTTTCAAATGCTTAAACTTTCTATTTCATTGAGAAAGGCTTCCTGTTGAGGTTTCTGACCCCCCATGTCTCCACCTACTTGTGGAATAGGGTTGACATCTACACTAATACGGGAAGCCAGTGCAGAGTGTAGTGCAGCACACTTTGACATCAAAACTCTATTTCTTCAAGAGTTTCTGCACCAAGTATATTTGGAACAGATCAGTTCAGGGCTAGTTTAGCAGAATTGAGGGGTAACTGAACCGAACAGAGGGCTCGACCAGCCCAACTGAGCAGGGGACTAGTCCAGCCAATATAGGACATCATCCAATCATTAAAACATTAATACAATTTATTAATACTCCTTTTCATTCCTTTAAACTTCCTTTTATAATTTTTCTTACAGCTTTCCTTACATATTTTCCTCTTGGATTATTGTTAAACGCAATGTAGTCCTCTTTCATAAGCTCCAGTATGCCACTATCAGAACTAGGACATTTTCAAGAAGTAAGCATAGGAACCTACATTTGAGGAGAATCCCCTCATCAATGTTAATAGTCTGATATCATTTGGGAATTGTTGGTTGGCTTATTCGACCACCACATGACCACAATCCATTTAGCTCAGCTGATCCTTAATTTTAAGCCAACAGAACGTACTGACTGTTACTCGTCCTTTCAATAAGTAGCATTCTTCTTTCTTTCTGTCTGTCTGTACCCTAGCCCCTAGTTCCAAAGATAAAAACGAAAAGAAAATGCATACATGCGCAAATCTTTCTCAAAGAAAAAAAAAATGCATGCATGCGCAGACTGCAAGCATACTCGCAAAAAGATAGATAACTCATGTTCTCACCCATTAGCAGTGTACAATTAAAATAAGACTTAAAGAAGTGATAACACCAACATCAAAATTACATGGGCGATCTTCGGTATGATTACAATCTGAGGCTTGCTCAGTTGGTAAAAGCACCTCCACCCACGACCGTTAGGTCCTGGGTTCGAGTCATGCTGGAGGGGAAGTGTGGAAACACTATAGATCCTCCTAATTTTGGGAGGGGTTTGAAATGAAAAAAAAAAAAAAAAAAAGCTCACACCATAAAGTATCTTACCAATATGCAACAATAGAACTCCCTCCTTGATAGTGCTTGGCTGGGCACAAAAAAAGACTTTTGAAATTTATGGTCTAAAACATATTTGTGTCGTTATAAATCATCTTATTAAGGGTAAAATAGGACGTTAAAAGTTAAATTGCTTCCAAATATAGAATGTCATTTTGTTCAATGACTGAAAAAAGGAAATACTATTACATAAACTATGCATTAGTGGAAAATAAACATGCCACCTGGATTTATATCATGACGACAGGTGTCATGGAAATTATTACGACAAAGAAGAATGACGTGTTCAGAGGGTATAAACAACACCCTCGGGGTTGCTTGCGTATGCACCATGCATGTTAGCTTCGAGATTAAACATAAAAGAATAGTCATGGGCTAATGATTAAAGTCATTAACAGCTACGAATATAAAAAGGAACAATCAATCCCTGATTACACGCAATTTGCTATTATTATCCCAACCGTTACAAATCAATCATGTAATGGGCAATTATTGCAATAAATGACAGAAACGAGCAGGAGCTAAACAAGGCAAATGGTTACTAGTGATAGTACTATTTAAATCCCTCTTCCATAGCTTGTATCCCCATCAAAAATTCTACGAAGTCATATTGTCAATTATAGAATTCTCTTACTGTTCTCTATTATTGGAAGACTATTTCTTGCCTACTGGAGAAAGGCTGCAATCATCAATAAGATTTCTATTTCCTTTATTCTCTAAGTTTATTTATTTGTTATTATTATTCTTTTTTCACATCAATTATATCTAGAAAAGTGAAGTAAATCGGTTGTTGGAAACCCGAATTATTTTATTTGCTTTGAATCTCAAAAACTATTTTTGGGGTTAAACAGTTTGGCAGCGTTGTCGGGAATCTAACAATCTTTCAACTTTCCATTTATATTTTCACTTTATCGACAAATCATGTCTGGAACTAATCAAATTACTCAGCAGGGGAATGGACAAGGGGAATCTTCTCCAAGAAATTCGCCTACACATTCTCCACAACATTCACGTGATAATTCACCAGTCAGATTTGCTGATCATAGTATCGAGCAGTGCAATGAAGAACAATCAAGTTTGCAGGAAGAGTTAAAACAATTCATTGCTCAGCAGATTGGAGAGGCATTACGAGCCAGTTAACACAACCACATAAAATCCTAATTCAGGGCTTGAAAATTCAGGAAGTAGAGAAATTCCAAGCAGCTCTGGAGTAGGAGGCAGGTACTCCAAGTAATCCTGATTTACAAAATTTAGTTCTAACCTAGCAGAAACAACTCAAGGAACAAACCAAATGGATAGAATAAATATCGGGTGTACCGCCAGTAATCAAAGGTGTGGATATGGACAAATATTCACAACCATGTAAACCTAGTGTTGCACCTTTGCTCATTCCTAAGAAATTCAAGATGCCGGATATTCCCAAATACGATGGAACCTCTGATCCACGAGACCATGTGACTGCATTTTTCACATGAGTCAAGGCAATGATTTGACTAAGCAAGAAATAGAGTCGGTGATAAAATTCGGTGAAACCCTTACAAAAGGAACATTAACATGGTATTCTCTTTTACCTGAAAATTCAATTGAATCGTTTGCTGAGCTTGCAGATTCATTTATTAAAGCACATTCGGGAGCCCAAAAAGTCGAGAAACAAATGGAGGCATCTTTAAAATACAACAAGGAAGCACTGAATTACTCTGAGAATTTGTGCACCGCTTCCGGCGAGAAAGAATATTGTTACCTCCCGTACCTGATAATTGGGCAGTAATAGCTTTTGCAAGAAACTTGAAGGAGATAAGTTCAGAAGCTACGAGAAGGTTGAAGGAAAGTTTACGATAATTTCCACCAACTACTTGGAATGATGTCTACAACAGGTACAGCATGAAGCTTCGAATAGACGAAGGCACGGTGTCCCATCCAAAGGTGGAAGACAGGTTCGAGCCTAAAAGATCAGAGTCAGAGCGAAGAAATTGCATAAAATAGGTATGAGCCTTATATGGGACCAGCGAAGCGAGATCACGTGCAAAAAACAGAATAGGTACGATCTGATCAAAGGTCAAGGCAGAGGGAGGTAAGTTCTTCACGAGCTGGAAAAGAACGAGAAGTAACGAGGAATAACGACCAGAGTCCCGGACCAAAATTAGCGGATTACAATTTTAATGCAAGTACTTCAGAATTAGTAGTGGTATTAAGAAGCATGGGATATAAGATACGAAGGCCAAGAGAGATGAGGTCAGATCCAAGCAAAATAAGTCAGGAGTTTGGTGTGAATTTCACAATAATCATGGGCACAAAACAGCGGATTGCAAGCTCTTACAAGGAGAGGTTGACTACTTGTTGAAGAAAGGTTACCTTACGGATTTATTTAGTGAAAAGGGTAAACAGGCTTACATGAAGAATAGAGAGGAATCACCAAAGCCTCCATCACCTAAAAGGACAGTGAACGTCATAACCGGAGGTGAAGAGGTCAATGGGGTAACATACACGGGGACAAAGAGAACAACTACAATATCCATAACGATGGGAAACGCATTCGACAAATTCTGGAAGGGGAGAGCATAACATTTGACGATGAAGACGCAGATGGCTTGTTCATACCCCATATGATGCATTGGTAATTTCTCTACTTGTTCATGATACTAATGTAAAACAAGTTTTGATTAATTCGGTAAATATTATATTACTACACGGTTAATGAAATGCAAACAACGGATCGGATAATGTCTGAAGCTCGATCTCTGTCCGAATTTGACAATTCAAGTGTAATAACCAAGGGAGAGATCACATTGTCAACTTTCACCGATGGAGTGGTGAAAGACATTAATAGCCTGTTTGGTCAAGCTTCTCCAATCGTACAAGCACTTTTTTTGAATTATTTTTCAAAGTTGGAGTATACGGCCAAGCTTTTGGAAGAAAAAAAGTGATTTTGAGAAGCAGAAGCAGTTTTGGAGAAGCGGAAAAAAGTAGCTTCTCTCCAAAAGCACTTTTTTGAAAAGCACTTTTGAGAAAAATACACTTAGAAGCGGTTTTTAAAAGCTTGGCCAAACACTAATTGTTGCTTAGAAGTGCTTTTCAAATTAATTAGCCAAACAAAAACTGCTTCTCACCAAAAGTACTTTTGAGAAAAGCACTTTTGAGAAAAAAACACTTCTCAAAATAAGCTGATTTTTGTAGCTTGGCCAAACGGGCTATAAAATTCAAGTGGTGAAAGCTGATATGACTTATAAAATAATTCTAGGAAGATCATGGATTCATGAGATGGATGCATTATCCTCAACTTTGCATCAAATTATTAAATCCTCATCACAATGGAGAATTCTACAGATTAGGGGAGATCAATGAGCAGCACGAGAAACAAATACGGCGGCTGTTGCAAGTGGAACAACCAAGGATGGAGAAGAAAAATAGCAATTACAGTGCAAGCTAAGGAAACTACTGAGCCCTCAGCGACTGTAGTATCAGATACGGGCATCGAAGCTGATATAGACGGCAAACCAGAGGAGAATGAAACAATTAAAACAACATCAGAGGAGCTCGAGGCTGTTATCTTATTCATCCACTGGCCCAAGAGAAGAGTTTATATTGGAACAAACCTTAGCCCGGAGCTAAAGCATAAAATAATTGAATTTTTACGGGCTAACTCTGATTGTTTTGCTTGGTCGCATTCAGATATGACATAAATTCCACCGGAGGTAATGACTCACAAACTTAATGAAGATCAATTACACCCACCGTTAAAGCAAAAGGAGAGGAAATAAGGTGCTTTCAAAAATCAGGTAATACAGGAAGATGTAAGTAAACTCTTGAAAATCGGTTTCATACGTGAGGTAAAATACCCTGATTGGCTAGCAAATACTGTCGTAGTTCCAAAAAAGAATGGTAAATGGCGAGTATGCATAGACTATACTGATTTGAACAAAGCATGTCCTAAAGATTCATTTCATTTACCGCATATTGATCAATTAATTGATTCTAATGTTGGCCATGAGCTTTTCATTTTTTTAAATGGTTATTATGGATATAATCAAATTAAAATGGATCCCGAGAACAAGGAAAAAACTTCTTTCATTACAGACAGGGGATTTATTATTACAAGATTATGCCCTTTGGTCTAAAGAACGTTGGAGCCACATATCAAAGGTTGGTAACCAAAATGTTCTAAGAACATTTGGAGAAGACTATGGAAGTGAACATTGAAGATCATCTCGAGCATTTGAAAGAAACTTTTGTAATTCTTTGAAAGTGCATCATGAAGTTGAAGAGAAATATGCATTCGATGTTGCATCAAGTAAGTTTTTAGGCTTTCTTGTTTCTAACAGAGGGGTCAAGGTGAATCCAGCTAAATCAAAGCTATTGAAGAAATCTCGGATGTACTTACAAGCAAAAAAGAAGTACAGAGACTCACGGGGAGAGCAGCAACCCTGGAGAGATTCATATCCAAATCCTCTTAAAGATGTTTCAAATTTTTCTCGTTGCTGAAAAAGCAAAGCAAGTTTGAATGGACAAATGAATGCCAACAAGCATTGAGGGATTTGAAAACCTATCTTTCAAAGCCACCTTTGCTATCAAAGCCAAAGGAGGGGGAAAGGTTGATTGTTTACCTTGCCATGTTTGAAGTATCGGTGAGTACAGTTTTGGTTCGAGAAGAAAAAGGTATGCAATCTCTTATCTGTTATGTTATTAAAGCATTATTAGAAGTTGAGACAACATATCCACATTTAAAAAAATCAGCATTGGCACTAATAATGGCATCAAGAAATTATGAACTTATTTTTAATGTCACCCCATATCTGTTGTGACAACTTTTCCATTATGTAAATTTTATATAAGCATGGGTTATCGGAAGATTAGTCAAATGGGCAATAGAACTTAGTGCATATGATATTATTTATCAACTACGAGCTACCATAAAGTCACATGTACTAGCAGATTTTGTAGCAGACATTAGCTCGAACCTACTTCCCGAAGCTGAAAAAGAGGTATCTATCAGCACCGGGTCCAATCTAGGGACTTGGGCTTCATACACGGATGGATCCTTTAATGTAAAAGGAGCAGGTTTGGGTATTATTTTGATTGCACCCACTAGGGAAATTGTTAGACAAGCGATAAATGTTATCTTATTACTTATAATGAAGCCGAGTATGAAGCAATGGTTGCAAGTTTGGAACTCGCAAAAGAAATGAGAGTTGAGTAGATCGAAATTAAAATTGACTCTCCGCTGGTAGTTAACCAAATGCAAGGAAATTACATGGAATGAGAGTTACGAATGCAACAGTACCGAGAAAAGGTATGGGATTTGTTACATCAGTTCCGAGAATGGAAAGCTACTCAAATCCCAAGGGAAGAAAATGCAGAAGCAGGTGCGTTAGCGAACCTTGGATCGATAGCGGATATAACCAACTCTGAAAATGCAATAGTGGTGCATCTATTTCATTCGTCACTCGATCAACCAAAAAAGCGAGGTAAATTTTAATAGCTTAATATAGGATTGGCGAAATGAATTTATGAATTATTTGCAGCATAGAATATTGCGTGAAGATTAAAAAACAATCTCAACGGCTATGAATACAAGCTGCTCGCTATTGCTTGGTAGAAGGGAATTTGTATCGAAAAATGTTTAGTGGTCCTTTGACTAAATATCGCGGCCTGGACAAACTGAATATGTTATGCGAGAAGTGCATGAGCAACAGTATGCAGTCAAGCAAGTGGTAGTCATTGGTAAAAAAATTTATAAGAACGGGGTATTATTGGCCACGAATGGAAGAAGAAGCAGAAAATTTCGTGAAAAGATGTGATAAGTGTCAATGGTACACAAATCAATTGCATTAACCAGACTACATTCAGCGCTCGCACCGTGGCCGTTTATGAAGTGAGGATGGATATCGTATGTCCATTACCTCAAGCGTCGGGAAAGGTAAGGCTTTTGCTGGTTTTAACTGATTATTTTTCTAAGTGGGTAGAAGTAGGTACCTTCAAATAGGTACGAGAAAAAGAAGTCATAGACTTCATTTGGAGAAATATAATTTGCCGATTTGGAGTTTCAAGGAAAATCATGTGTGACAATGGACCATAATTTGTGGGGGCAAAGAGCAACGAATTTTTTTAAAGTTGGAAAATCAAGAAAATAACTTTGTCACCATATCATCCCATTGCTAATGACAAGCAGAGTCGATAAACAAGATAATTATCAATAATGTGAAGAAACGGTTGAAGCAGCAAAAGGTAAATGGCTGAGGTGTTACCAAGAGTGTTATAGGCCTATAAAACAATATCAAAAACAAGTGCGGGAGAAACTCCTTTTTCACTTGTTTACAACACTTAAGCTTGATTCCAGTGAAGATAGGAGAACCGAGTCGAGATATAATCACGTAAGTGGACTATCGAATGACGAGGCACTACGCACATATCTGGATATGACAGAGGAGCGAAGGGAGTTAGCATTGATATGAATGGAAGCTCAAAAGCAAAGGGATAGAGCGATACTATAATAAGAGCAAATTTACGACATTTCAAAATTGGGGACTTTATCCTTAGAAAGGTGCTCCAGTCTACATAAGAGGTAAATTCAGGAAAATTAGGCCCGAGATGGGAAGGTCCGTATTTAGTTCGTGGCATGGAAGGGAAAGGAGCATATGAATTAGAGCTATGGACGGGAAAGTGCTATCTTCAAATTGGAATGCAGTACACTTAAAGAGACACCCACGGTCAGGTATCTTTTAATCAATTATTTATTTGTTCATATAAATTTTACTAACATTTTTTTATGATAGGCACAAAGCTAACCCGAACCAAATAATAACAATAGACCCAACAGGCAGAACACTTAATTATTACCGGTCAACGTTACAATAATTCTGACGGAGGAGATTAAGCACAGTCTTCATCTAAAAGTCTCGAGTCCCGTGCATGTTTCCATTTCAGAAAAAGGACCAAGGAGAGAAGTCATTGAAATTCCCTCGAAAATCCAGTGTTCAATTTTTCATACTTTAAACTCAAACATTGGGGGACTATATAAGAGTTATCATCTCAAGAAGATTTCCAAGAAGACGCGAAGGAAAAGAATTCCAAGAAGAAGTGAAGATTTCAAAGAGAATTCAAGAAATTTCAATTCAAGTAGTCACGGGATAAAATATTCCCGAGAACTTGTAAAGTATGAAATAATTTTGCTACAAGAAAGCAGTTGTAATGATCTCATAAATGAATATTTGCTTTGAAAGTTTAAAGAAAACTTCTCAAGTTATTTCATTTTTTTACACTAATATAAAGATGAGACGTCATCTTCATTAGTGCCGATTGCATGAAAGGTCCCTCTTTTACGATTAAGACCGTATATGTTTAGCTACGGCAACAATAAGGCATTCACTTAATCAAAGCATAAAAGTAATGCAATAAAAGACTCGGGAAAAATTGAACGAGCAAAACGAAACATGTTTGATATAAAAATATCTCCAAAAACAAACTTAAACACAAAAACTCGGCAAAAATAAAAGCTAAGGCTCGGAAGGAACATCTTGAGAAGGAGGATAATCAATTGGGGAAGGAACCGCAGTTGAAGGAGAATTAATTCGGAGACTCAAAGATGAAGGTTGAGGATCTACCTCCACATCTCCCTTACTCATATCACCCCTACAACTTTCTTTATTGGGAGTGGAAAAGCTTTGACCTTGCTGAGACACTTCAATAGCTTCCTTAGCCTTGGCAAGTTCAGCTTCGAGGTCAATACCTTCCTAGTTGGCTTCAGTCAAAGTCTCAAAACGGGTGCAGAGATAAGCCCAACTTAAATCCATAGTCAATTCTCATACTCTTTTTCCAATTGATCAACTTCAAGCCGCAAATTTTCTTTCTCTACTTCGGTAGCATCATAAGAAGACCTTTCAAACTTCGAATCTCTTCTGTGGCCATAGAATGTTGCTTGGCAAAATTATCCTCCATTTTAGCCTTCTCCTTCTCCGCTTAATTTACCTCAACCTTTGCCACCGCTACTTCAGCGGTCGTTAACTTGAATTGTTGGCTTTGCCTTTAGAAGAAGATTCAGGGGTAGAAGACGCCCTAGTTCTAGAAGAAGATGCGGATTTTGAAGAACCCCCTCTGGTGGAAGAGGAAGTATTTCTATTTGCTATAGAACCAATGCTACGAAGCCTTCTACCACCTTTTCTATTCCTAACTAGAGCCACCGTAGAAGGAAGATTGTCGACTATAATAGCACGACGAAGGGAAGCAGCAAAAGTAGAAGAATTGGAAGTCATTGAAAATAAGAAAGAATGAAATCAAAAGAAAGAGTGAAGAGCTAGAGAAAGGGTTTGGAGAAGAAGAAAGAGGTGAAAGAAAGTACAAGGAGAATTTTGAGGATTTAAGCTTCCGTATTTATAAGGGAAAGATATATCATCACAGACGGTCATCATGGAACTGTCATATTAAATTAACAGAGTCGTTTGTGCCTGGAAAACCGATGCAGAATTTAGAACGAATCACGACAAGACATGTGTCTCGAGCATTAAATAGAAGGAGAAGTGCATGTCTCATCACTTCTGCAACACGTCATAATTATCTCGGGAGGAGGCGGCAAAACATTCCCACCATAAATAAAATCTCTACTTCCCGAATATTCAGTTGAGAATATTCATGAAGTGGAGGGACTATCTGTATTAGTGGAAAATAAACTTGCCACGTGAATTTATATCATGACAACAGGTGTCATGGATGTTATTACAACAAAAAAGAATGACGTGTTGAGATGATATAAACAACATCCTCGGGGTTGTTTGTGTATGCACCGTGCCTGTTAGCTTCGAGGTTAAACATAAAAGAATAGCCATGGCACTGATGATTAAAGTCATTAACAGCTACGAATATGGAAAGGAACAGTCAATCCCTGATTACACGCGATTTACTATTATTATCTCAATCGTTACAAATCAATCACGTAACGGGCAATTAATGCAATAAATAACAGAAACAAGCAAGAGCTAAACAACGCAAATGGTTACGAGTGATAGTACTATTTAAATCTCCCTTCCATATCTTGTATCCCCAACAAAAATTCTACTAAGTCATATTGTCAATTATAGAATTCTCTTACTATTCTCTATTAATGGAAGACTATTTCTTGCCTACTGGAGAAAGGCTGCAATCATCAATAAGATTTCTATTTCCTTTATTCTCTCAATTTATTTCTTTATTATTATTACTCTTTTTTCGCATCAATTATATTTGGAAAAGTGAAGTAAATCGGTTGTTGAAAACCCAAATTATTTTATTTAATTGCTTTGACCTCAAAAACTATTTTTTGAACTAAACAAACTGGAAATAAGGAAAGAGCAAAAAGACATACCTTTGCTGGCGCTAATGAGGAAGAACCCATCAGAGGTAACTGGGCTATAGAACAAATCAACCACTGGACGTGAATGACCATGGCAAACCAATGGCACTGCCACTTTCTTTTTATCCATTTTCACGAAACCCCAACCTAAAATCTTAACTATGTTTCTGTATTTTAGCCTTCCAAATACCACCGTCTTCAAGTTGGGCAAATCAGATATAAGCAAAAGCCTTTCTTATAAACTTTTTCTGGAGCCAAAACAATGAAAATACAAACTCTTTGTAAAGGAGTAGAAGTCTTGGGTTTAAAGTTAGAAAGCCGAAAATTAACAACTTTTATACGTATTTTTTGGGTATGTAAAAGTCGAGGGCAAATGGCAAGCAAATGGCAATTAAAGTCTAGTTCTTTACAGAAAATAAAGCTTGCTTGGGAGCTTATAAATAAAAATGAGAGTCGGAAGTACTAGGCGCGATTTTGAAAAGGAGGGGGAGGACAAAGAAGGATGGAAGGAGTAGTCCGCTAAATAGTCTCTAGGCTCAAGGTCATCTCTTAAGTTCTATATGGGGATTTTCTTATTGGTGTGGTGTGGATGTACATTTGGATCTAGTACTCTAGGATCCCGGAAACATTTTCCTTCTTTTTCCAAAAAAAATTCACTTTTTTTTTTAAATCTGTTATGAAAATTTATATTGTGGATGTCCATTTATTACTCCGCTATAGATAATCTTCCTGAAAAAGATTATCCATTTAGTACAGTTTATCTACAAGCAGCTGATGCAGGCAGGTTGCAAGTAGCTCAATGAAATAATTTGCAGCAGCTTCTTATTAAACAGGCAGGTTGCAAGCAGCTCATGCAGACAGCTTACAAGCAGCTAAAGAAAAGCCTTGCAGTTGCTTCCTGAAAAGCCTCGCAGCTACTTCCTTTCTTCTATAAATAGAGGAGTTTTCAGTTCATTATATATATAAGTTTGAAATTTGAATAATATATCAATCTCTCTCTATACTTGTCTTCGGTTTATTTACTTTACACGTTATCAGCACAAGACTCTGTCATCTCGAACAAATACTTTGAAAGTATCATAGGTACGAACTTTCTTTTTCTAAATAATGTCAAATCTTTCTAAACTTGAATTTGTAGCCTTGGATATATCGGGCAAAAGCTACATGTCTTGGGTGCTTGATGCCGAAATTCATCTTGATACGATGGGTCTGGCAGATACCATCAAGGACAAAAATCAGGCATCAAACCAAGATCGTGCCAAAGCAATGATATTCCTACGTCATCACCTTGATGAGGGCCTGAAAATGGAATATCTTACTTTTAAAGATTCAGTCATACTGTGGGATAATTTGAAAGATATATATGACCACCTGAAGATGATCGTTCTTTCACAGGCACGATATGATTGGACTCATTTAAGGCTACAAGATTTTAAATCTATCAGTGAGTATAATTCTGCTATGTTCAGAATTATTTCCCAATTAAAATTATGTGGTGATAATATTATTGATCATGATATATTTGAGAAAATTTTCACCACTTTTCATGTCTCGAACATGCTCCTGCAACAGCAATATCGAGAGATGGGATTCAAAAAGTATTCTGAACTTATCTCACATCTTTTTGTAGTCGAGCAACATAATGGGCTATTAATAAAAAATCATGAAAGTCGACCTATTGGTTCTCGTCCATTCCCTGAAGTGAATGAGACGAACTTCCACCAAGCTAAGCATTGAAGAGGACGTGGGCCCAGTCGTGGTCATGACCGTGGTCGGTGAAGAAACACTAATCATGGTAATAATAATGCACCAAAGAACCATCCTTACCACCAGCAGTGGAAAAGGAATGAACAAAAGCATGAAGCGATGCAAGCAGCAAACGCAAAAAATGCATGCTATAGATGTGGAGGAAAAGGGCACTGGTTACGCCAAAGCACCTGGTTGAGCTGTATCAAGCCTTCCTGAAGAAGACTGAGAAAAATACTGAAGCAAATTTTATTTCTGAAGATAATTTAGACTTCATGCATTTGGATGTAGCTGATTACTTTGCACTCCCGAAAGGAGAAACAAGTCATGTGATCGGTGATGAATCTGTAGAGATGTAAATATTTTAATTTTTATTGTTTGTAGTAGATAGTATGGTTATGTAATAGTTGTACATAAATAAAAGTTATGCTTTGATAATAATGTTTACTATCATATTTATTTTGTTTATGTCATTTTGAAGAATATGGATAATCCTCAAATTATGTTTGGATCAAAGACCAATTATGAAGATATTCGTATAATTGATAGTGGGACAACTCATGCCATATTCAAATATCATAAATAATTTTCTTATTTGCATAAGAAAAAAGCAAATGTTTCTACAATTTCTGGTAATATAAGTTTGATTGAAGGCTCCGGAAGAGCTATTGTATTTCTGTCTAAGGGAACAAAACTTATTATAAACAATGCATTATTCTCCTCCAAGTCCCGAAGAAACTTGTTGAGTTTTATAAATATTCGCCGAAATGGGTATCATGTTGAGACGATAGATGAAATGAATATGGAATATCTTTGTATTACAAAGAATATTTCTGGCCATAATTGCATTGTAGAAAATTTACCAACTTTATCTGTTGGCTTATACTATTCAAAGATTAGTACAGTTGAAGCACAATCTATCGTAAATCGGAAGTTTACTAATTCAAATACTTTTGTGCTTTGGCATGGCCGTTTGGGCCATCCTTGATCAATAATGATGAGACGAATTATTGAAAATTCGAGTGGGCATCCACTAAAGAACCTGGAGATTCTTACAAATGATAAATTTTCTTGTGATGCTTGTTATCAATGCAAAATGATCACTAGACCATCACCAATGAAGGTTGGAATTAAGTCCCCTACCTTTTTAGAGCGTATACATGGGGATATATGTAGACCTATTTACCCACCAAATGGGTTGTTCAGATATTTTATGGTTCTAATAGATGCATCTTCAAGATGGTCTCATGTGTGCCTACTATCATCTCGCAACCTGGCGTTTTCAAAGTTATTAGCCCAAATAATTCGATTAAGCGCACAATTCCCAGATTATCCTATAAAGGTTATTCGCCTTGATAATGCTGGAGAATTCTCATCTCAAGATTTTGATGATTATTGTCTATCAGTTGGGATAAAAGTTGAACATCCTGTAGCTTATGTTTATACTCAAAATAGCCTTGCAGAGTCATTTATTAAACACTTGCAGTTGATAGCAAGACCACTACTTAAGAAAGCAAAATTGCCTACTACTATTTGGGGCCATACTATCTTGCACGCAGCATCACTTATCCGTCTCAGACCGACACATTATAATAAATATTCTCCGTCACAATTAGTTTTTGGTCATGAACCAAATATTGCCCATCTACGAATTTTTGGATGTGTTGTATATGTGTCAGTAGCACCACCACAACGCAGTAAGATGGGCCCGCAGAGAAGGTTAGGAATATATGTTGGGTTTGAATCACCCTCTATTATTCGCTATCTTGAACCATTGATAGGAGATTTATTTACTGCTCGATTTGCAGATTATCGATTTGATGAAACAAATTTCCCACAATTAGGGGGAGAGAAAAAGGAAATCAAAAGAGAAATTGTGTGAAAAGTTTCATCCTTATATCACTTTGATCCGCGTACCCCTATATGTAATCAGGAGGTCCAGAAGATCATCCATTTATAGAATATAGCAAATCAAATGCCAGATGCATTTACTGATTTGAAAAGGATAACTAAGTCATATATCCTTGCAGAGAATATGCCTATCTGAATTGATGTCCCAGCAGGACCATCTACTATCATGAGATCTAGTGAACCTAAAGCACGCCTGAAGCGTGGTAGGCCTTTGGGTTCTAAGGATCGAAATTCTAGAAAAAGAAAATCGATAAATGATCGAAATGAGATTATGAAGGGATCTCCTAAAAAGACCCAAGATCTGATTAGTTCTGAGATTCCTGAAGAAATCAATGAACCCGAGACTCAAGTGAGTAAGGAACTTTTAATAAGTTCTACTGGTGATGGGATTAATTTAAATCGATCTGAAATAGTGGTGGATAATATTTTTGCATATAATGTTGCACTTAACATTATGCAAGATAGTGAGAATCTTGAACCCCGATCTGTCGAAGAATGTCGACAAAGATCTGATTAGCCAAAATGGCAAAAGTCAATTCAATCGAAATTGAAGTCACTTGCTAAAAGAGAGGTCTTTGGACTAGTAGTCCAAACACCTGCTAGTATAAAGCCAGTTGGTCATAAATGGGTTTTTGTGTGAAAAAGGAATGATAAAAATAAAGTTGAAAGATACAAGGCCCGCCTTGTTGCACAAGGATTCTCACAACGTCCTGGACTCGATTATGAAGAAACATATTCACCCGTTATGGATGCCATAACATTTAGATATCTCATCAGTTTAGCCTTACGTGAAAGGCTTGAAATACATCTAATGGATGTGGTTACAACTTATCTATACGGGTCACTTGATAATGAAATTTACATGAAAATTTCTGAAGGATTTAAAATGCCTGAAGCATATTCAAAATCTCGGAAAATGTACTCAATCAGATTACAAAGATCTTTGTACAGTTTAAAGCAATCTGGACGCGTGTGGTATAATCGCCTCAGTGAATATTTGCTGAAAGAGGGTTACATAAATGATGTTATTTGTCCATGTATTTTTATAAAGAAAATGACTTCAGAATTTGTTATACTTGTTGTTTATGTTGATGACATAAATCTTATTGGAACTCCAGAAGAGCTCCAAAAGGCAATTGAATATCTTAAGAAAGAATTTGAGATGAAAGATCTTGGAAAGACAAAACTTTGCCTTGGTCTGCAAATTGAACATTTAGCAGACGGGATCTTTATCCATCAATCTGCATATACAGAAAGGGTCTTAAAACGCTTTTATATGGACAAAGCGCACCCATTGAGTACACCAATAATTGTTCGATCACTTGAAGTGAATAAAGATTTGTTCCTACCTCCAGAAGAGGATGAGGAACTCCTTGGTCCTGAAGTATCCTATCTCAGTGCAATTGGTGCACTAATGTATTTTGCTAATACTACAAGGCCTGACATAGCATTTTCTGTTAATTTACTAGCAATATATAGTTCTTCTCCTACACTGAGATATTGGAACAGGATTAAGCATATATTGCGATATTTAAAAGGAACTCTTGATATGAGTTTGTTTTATGCTAACAAAGATAGTGCAGATCTTGTTGGTTATGTAGATACAGGTTATTTATCTGATCCCCATAAATCTAGATCTCAAACCGGTTACGTGTTTACATGTGGAGGTACTATCATATCATGGCGCTACACAAAGTAATCTATTGTTGCTACTTCTTCAAACCATGCTAAAATAATAGCTATTCATGAAGCAAGTAGGGAATGCATATGGTTGAGATCAATAATTTATTTTATTCGAGAAAAATGTGGTTTGGAATGTGAGAAAAAATCCATAATTTTATACGAAGACAATGCTGCATGCATAGCCCAATTGAAGGGAGGATTTATAAAAGGAGATAGAACGAAGCATATTTCACCAAAATTATTCTACACACACGATCTTCAGAAAAATGCTGATATTGATGTACAACAAATCCGTTCAAATGGCAATCCAACAGATTTATTCACTAAATCTTTGCCAACTTCAACTTTTGAGAAGATGGTATACAAGATTCGAATGCGGAGACTCAAATATTTGAAACAAGGTTTTCATCAAGGGGAGTAAAATACGCGATATACTCTTTTTTCCTTACTAAGATTTTTTTCCACAGGATTTTCCTCATAAGGTTTTTAATGAGGCAGTTAAAAATGTGTATTACTAAATATGTGTACTCTTTTTCCTTCACTAGGATTTTTTCCACTGGGTTTTTCCTAGTAAGGTTTTAATGAGGCACAATACCTTTTAATGAACATCCAAGGGGGAGTGTTATGAAGATAATTATATTGTGGATGTTTATTTATTACTCCGCTATAGATAATCTTCCTGAAGAAGATTATCCATTTAAAAGCAGCTGATGCAGGCAGGTTGCAAGCAGCTCAATGAAATGATTTGGAGCAGCTTCTTATTAAACAGGCAGGTTGCAAGCAGCTCATGCAGACAACTTACAAGCAGCTAAAGAAAAGCCTTGCAGCTGCTTCCTTAAAAGCCTCGCAGCTGCTTCCTTTCTTCTATAAATAGAGGAGTTTTCAGTTCATTATATATATAAGTTTGAAGTTTGAATAATATATCAATCTATCTATATACTTGTCTTCGGTTTATTTACTTTACAACCTTTATTTTATAA
Source organism: Nicotiana tabacum (assembly GCF_000715075.1). Lineage (NCBI taxonomy): Eukaryota > Viridiplantae > Streptophyta > Magnoliopsida > Solanales > Solanaceae > Nicotiana > Nicotiana tabacum. The sequence goes on along the minus strand of NC_134092.1, from coordinate 55,961,550 downwards.
CAAAATCGCGTTGTTCATAAAATTTTTAATTTTCACTTGAATATGCATTTTGAAAATTTTCAAAAATTTGAAAAACTCCAAAAAGTTATTTTTCAAAATTTTCAATCAAATCACTTACAAAACTTCAAAAACAACCCAAAATTATATTCATGTCCAAACACAACTTTAAATTTCAAATACCATTTTCACTTGAAAATTTGTTTCCCCTATTTTAGAATTTTATGATTCTTATGTCCAAACGCCCACTAGATATAACTCTCATTACAATTTAATAATTTAACTCATAACCAGAATATATTTCAAGATTGCCATGAAAGGTAGCAGAAACGATGAATAGAAAAATAAATCTCAAATTAGGTCATAAACTAACTTAATTTTCACTGTAAGCCACACTTTTCCCTACCATTTCATGTTTAAAATAATCTCAAATTATGAGAAGATAATAAGGACCGGTCATTCAGTAACTTAGTACATGAAAGTAAATAAAATTAAGTAATTGGTGCATCATAACATGGAATTAATAAAAAATCAAAAAGTATACTACTCTCTTCATATGGAAGTGCTCTAAAGGAAAGGAAAAACACAGAGATTGAAATTATCTTGGTAGAATTAAGTAAAACTTTTAAAATTTAAAAGTATAAAAGCCACATATATGAATAAGATAATGCTTGGTCGTTCTTCAAACTCAAAACTTGTGAGTCTTATCTCCCTTTATGTCACTTCCGGTGATAGAAAGCATCTCCACGGGTCCCGCATGAAAACCTCATTCTTTTTCAAAATATTCAAGACCTGAAAACAAAAAACAAAAAAAAAAACAAAAAAAAAGAAAGATAAGAAGTTCGGAATAAAAAGAATGTCGTTGATGAAGAGAGTATTATTCTATAAATAAATACATAATATAAATATAAATTTTATCGATATTAATTAGGAGAAGAAAAAAAGATTAGAAGGCATGATTACTATTTATTAGTATATGATATTTTTCCCTTATATCCATAAATTTTTACTATTCCACTACTACATTTGTAATTCTTTTATAGCATCCCTTTGTATTACCTTAATGCAATCCTATAAATAGAGAATTTAGGCATCACATTGTATGCACTTAGAAACAGGGAACAACTAATAGCCGACCTCTTGCACCTGCGGATTTCCTTCTGCTTCTGCGCAACCGCAGGTGAGAAGCAAAACACGCTTCTGCACTCCAGCTCGCTTCGACGCCCAAGGCCATCGCTTCTGCGAGGCCGCAGATGCGCCTCAAGTTCCGCTTTTGCGATGACTCCAAACTCAATCCCTTTTCATAGGTGCGACCACATTTCCGCTTCTGCGACCACCACACCTATGCAAAAGCAACTACAGGTGTGCAACACCAGAACCAACTGCAACCAGCACCACACATGAATGAAAGATGATCCGAAACACGTTCGCAACTCACTCGAGCCCCTCGAGACCCTGTCCGAATATACCAACAAGTCTCAAAACATAACAGGGACGTACTCGAGACCTCAAATCACACATAACAACATCAAAACAATGAATCGCACCTCGAATCGAACTTAATGAACTTTTGAACTTTCATATTCCAAAACGCGTGTCGAACCATATCAAACCAACTTTGAATGACCTTAAATTTTGCACACAAGTCCCCAAATAACATAACGAAGCTATTCCAATTCTTGGAACCACCATTCGAACCCGATATCATCAAAGTCAACTCCTGGTCAAACCTATGAACTTTCTAAAGCTTCAAATTGCCAACTTTCGCCAAATAGAGCCGAAACCTTCTAGGAACATCCAAATGCAAATCCGGGCATACGCCCGAGTCCAAAATCACCATCTAGACCTAACGGAACCATCAAAACTTCGATCTGAGGTCAATTGCTCAAATGTCAGACTTGGTCAACTCTTCCAACTTAAAGCTTGTAACATGCGATTCATTCTTCCAAATCAATTCTGAATCGCCTGAAAACCAAAACCGTTGATTCACACAAGTCACAATACATCATATGAGGCTACTCAAGACTTTAAAGAGCTGAACAAGATGCAAATGTTCAAAACGACCGGTTGGGTCGTTATATTCTCCCACACTTAACCATACGTTCATCCTCGAACGTGCCAAGAGTCGTGCCAAGAGTCGTTCCAACTTAAACTCACCTTGCACATACCCGAGGGTGATCCCACGTCACCCCAATCCATGTAAGCCTAACAACACAACATAACTAGAGATCATTACTCTAACCTTAGTCCGTAAATCTTAGAACCCAATTTCCAACATCCGAAATTCATTACAAGACACGAATCTCACATCTACACACTGTATAAGCCTGAACAAGATGTATCAAGCCATAACCATAACCCAAGATGTAATCACATGATATACCACATAACTCACATACTCGTAGCAATAATTTTTTATCACAGTAGCTGCTCAAAAACAAACCTGGTACCGGTAACAAACCTCATATTAATTAAAACCATGTTCTAAACCTTCGTACAATTCCAATGATGAAAGAAACACGCAGAAACTCATAACCACTCATCAGATCAACAAGTCATGGAGCTCTCTCGCCAAACAAGAACCATAGCCAAATTCTAAGCTAACTAGTGACATCATCACATCTCCAAACATACCTTACTCAATCCCGATAGTGCTCATTCCAGGTTCAATGACCTAATCTCATCAAACACAGCTATTCTATTGACATGTCACACCAATACAACCTAAAGCGACAAACCATGCAATCTGTGCACCAATAAGCAACAATTCAAATGTATTCAAACATGGAAAATGACTCAAATGAGAACCATCCCGCAAGCTCAACAAGTACCACCACAAACGCAATGCTATGAACCTATCACACAGTAGGACCAAGACACACGAATCTATCATAAGAATCATATGCCAACATAAGCTCGCTGCAATGCTTGACCCATCTAAACACCGGTCCATATGAAATACCTCAAGCCACAATGCTCAAAATCAACAACCACATGCAATTCGACATCAAGAACACGAAGTGCATGACCATAACCATGGGGAAGCGAATAACGCAATATACCACAGCCCAAAAAGACCATAACCAAGGTGCAATCAACCATTCAATACCCCAATAGCCATCTCACTCAAATTTTGTCGAAAGCCCCAAATAGAAACGCATCTAGAGTATAATTAGCCAACAGATCACCACCCATCGTAGCATAAAAAAGTAATGCATAGAACATATCAAAACACGAACAAGCTCACCTCTAACCGAATGACTCACCCCTCAACATTAACCGTGTTGAGTTAACAAATCCGGCCAGGTGTAGAATACAAATCCTCATTGAGCCTACCAATGGGCCCCCAAATCAACTTCGGTCATCCACAAATAGATAAATAACCCTCCAAAAGTCCACATAACTTAACCATAACACATACTATTGGTTGTCTAGCTTTTGCCATATCTACATAGTCTGCAACCAAGAAACAATCTACCTCTGAGACTCCTCAGTCTCCAAACCACAAGAACACATGAATCACCATAGCCGATCCCAACTCCACCACTCGAATGACTAACACATATCTCATACACAATCATCCTACAAAATATACTTCTATAATTCTCCCGCGCCACTTAGCAAAATCTGAGTATCAGCAGTCAACCGACCAGGCGAGTACCGCAACACCAATGATGCATCCGGAGTCTAAAAACACAGTGCGCCTTCTGAAATACACATCCCTCCTAGGTAATACCAAGTAGTAATAGCATTCATCTAAACATCTGAGGCCATCCCTGCTGTCTAAAACTCATGATCTTTCCTTCAAAACTGAACTACAACCTTGTACATGCAAACCTCCATCCCACACAGTGCACCGCATCTATTAGGCCATCATATGAAAAGCATGAGAATCTCATTATCAAATCTGAGTCACAAGAAGAATACATACTCAATAAGCCATGAACCTTCCACTCGATCCCATCCAGAAGAAAAATCACAATACGCAACATGCTCCTCACGCCGGTAAAAAATATCCATCTTAAACTGTGGTAGAAACCATCGAGAACTCTTCGAAACCCATTTTCACATAACCAAGTCATCAGAACTGAATCTCTCTAACTTAACTAAATCACGCAGGTCGCCAAAACTCAAGAATATTGCCACAAAACACTGATAGAGCCTTACCACATCATAAGAACCCAAAAGAACCGATCATACTATCAACATACTGGTCCAACCTACTACTGAGCTGTCTTATTTTTCTCTGAGTTGCTTCAAGTTAACACTCCTCCTTACCAGTACACTACGATCCTTAACCCTACACTCACCACAAGAGATCCTAGCATGAAATCACGTCGTCCTAAGCTCATAAGCCATTGTATTCCCTTTTTAAGCACTCAAAACACCGCAACTGAGATACCCACTCTGAGGAGATCTTTTGTGAATCTAAAGTCGTTTCTTTAACCTCTCAAATGTTGAAATGTAGAATCCATAATGCTATAGAAACACCGCAAGAATCGACACCATCCAATGCAAATCTCTGTTTCTTGCAATATACAAATCCGAAAAATTCTCAATTGCCACATATAAATCTTGAATCTATTAGAACCTTCTCAAGAGATCCACTCTACCCAAATCTCAATTGCACCGCCCAAACAGGTCAAACGACTTGTGCCCCATTAGCACAACAACACCCAAAGAAGTAACCCCGTCTTAACACAACCGAGCAAATTCCTACTCCATGTGCACTACATCCGTCATGAATAACAACTCAAATCATTCCATGATTTCCATATACCCATAAAGTGTAATATAACCATATCCAAAAATTTCCTTAATCGAGTCATCCTCGATCTCAACCTTTGCATGTCATAACTGATTCACAAGTATGCCTCAAACCGAAACCAGTACAACGCATAACCATGCAATCAAATCGTCAATAGCAGACTCCCCCACTTGGCTCAAAGCCATAGAACAAAGCATTCGATAACTCACAATAACCATACTCTATTACTGCCATAATCCCGCACTGAAATTCAACTAAATCCTTCATAAGCTCATGCAACACAAATTATAAAATACCTTAAATCATCCGCTAAGCTCATATTCTTCCTCGTGACAGTCAGGTCAACTTTCCCAACCGATCCAAACTCAAATCACGACACATATAACCCACTGGTAGAAAGAAATTCTTCACACGACATCATAAGGATCACACATCCGTAGATTACCCCGCAGGTGATAACCCACCTGCTTAGCTTCAAACTGATATCTCTCTATGCCCTTTCACAGCTACAACTACTATGCAATCACTTAATCTTCCCGAGTCTGAACTCATGAACAAGACATGAGAATCCACTTCATTCCACAAATAAACAACATGAAAGACCCCTCGACATGCACATATCTCAAGATCGTTCAGCACATCAAGACAGACCCAATAGTCCGTTTCACATCCCAAGCAACTCTTCTCGTTATGTCAAAGCCATCCGAACACATCCCGTAGTCACATAATACACATCATATAGCTATTCAACCACTCACCGAGCCGCCAGTCCCACTCCTAGGGACACCACCGGACATAGAAGTCCAAAATCACATACTCACACAACTAAAATCATCGTGCCCAAGTTGTGGTCAAAACCCGACCATAACTCTTCCTGACTGGCCCATCACAAAAACACATAAAACACATCTCGTACCTTATCAATGGAATCACAAGCCGTCGATGCACAGCTGATACCGAGTGCTCACATAACATACGAGTGAGTGGGAGGAATTCAAAGAGGTAAGCTTCGAGCTAAATCAATGTCGCACGATGAGGAAAGAAATATGGGAAGTTTATCCTAGATGCCCTATAGCCTCTCGAAGATAGGTATGGACGTCATCATATCGATATGCAAGACTCTACTAGACACTTGATCATGACTCGTAGAACCTATGAACCTAGAGCTCTGATACCAACTAGTTCACGACCCAAAAATCTAACTAGTCGTAATGGCACTTAACCTAATCCGCTAGGTAAGACAATTAACAATAATCTAATTCAAATGAGATTTACTGAGAAATAAATAATGAAATAACTAAAATTTTATACAACAACCTAAGGACTGGTAGTACAAATCATGAGCTTCTAAGACTTAGAGTTTACAAAACTGGTATGAAATAAATACATCATCTATTCGAAATATACATAAACAGATTTATAAATCTAAAGCTACCAAGTACAAGAGGCAGTTATAACCGGAACGCAAGTACATCTTCAATGCCAGCTCCTTCCATACACACCAACGTCAGCTCCAAAATCTCCATACAAGGTGTAGAAGTGTAGTGTGAGTACAACCGACCATATGTACTCAATAAGTAACAAACCTAACCTTAGGTTGAAAGAAGTGACGAGCTCGAAAAACGGTCAGAGTCCAACACCAATAGCCAAAAATAACTAGTAACAATATAATGAAAGTAGTACAAGTAATAACTCAAAAGATATTATACTCAGCTCGTTCACAGTTACGGAAAAATAGACATGCTCTTCAGGTATAACAGAAAAAACCCAAATCTTTCACTGAATTTTCAAAATATCTCATATTAGAAAAAATGTGATTTTTCCCAAACTTTCAACAACAAATAATATATTTCATTATCAGATACCATAAGGAAAGTACATCTCTATGCCTACATGTCAATATGCATGTCAAGTCATCAATTATCATATACCGTCTAACATGAGGAATATACATCTCAATGCCTATATGTCAATGTACATGTCAAACCATGAATGTCACAGCACCGTATAACATGAGCAAAAATGCAACTATATGCCTACATGCCAAGTATATATGTCAGATGAATTATTTCACGGTGATATTCCCAGGTTCTCTCACCCTCAACATACTCAAGTTGTCTATCTCATTTGCCCACTTCATCACACACACAATCACTCAGCATTATACGGTGTTTGGTTCATAAGCCCCTTATAAAAGCACGTGTATATATATCATTGTGCATGCGCTCACTGCTGGTATGTCAGACTCCAGAGGGGTGGATCTTGCCCAAGTGCTAATCAAAAGCCTATAAGGCCTGCTGTGCGTGTAACCCGATCCAAGCCTATAAGTCTTGATGTGCGTGTAACCCGATCTAGAATAATAGATAAGACAATAAGGCCTGTTGCGATGTGTAGACCGATCCGCAATAATAAGAATAGTCACAAAGCTAATATGTCCTGTTGCGGCGTGTAGCCCGATCCACAATAACACTCATAACACGGCTCTGAGGCCCACCTCAGTCATCAATCTCTCAAGTCTCAAGGGCTCACAGTCTCATACCGCTCAGCCCAAACAATAATAACATGTGATGTAACAGTGAATGATAAATAGAGACCGAGATATGATATGCAAATGATGAACCATTACTGAATATATAATTGCAGTTAAAGCATATAACTCAAAATAATAGAAATAACCTCATTAGGTCTCAACCGAATAAGCACATAGCCTAAACATGATTTCTAGCATGAATCACAGCTCAATTACACTAGCAAGTAGGAATTTCATAGATAAGATAAGACTGGATATCAACTCAGTACAAAAATCAACCAGGTTCATGTTTACCACAGTGCACACCCACACGCTCGTCACCTAGCATGTGTGTCACCCCAACACAACACAAACAACACGTTTTACAGGGATAAATACCCTCAATTCCAAGTTTAGAAGTGTTACTTACATCGAACAAGCCAAATCAAATACCGAGCAAGCCAAACAATACTCTAGAAATGCCATCCCGCGCATAACAACCTCCAAACGGCTCGAAACTAGCCAAAAGAAACTCAAATACATCAAATAATGCCTAAGGAAACAATCTCAAATGATAAAGGTCGAATCTTTATACATTAACTCAAAGTCAACCAAAACGTCAATCCCAGGATCGCACCTCGGAACCCGACAAAACTCACAAAATCCGACAACACATTCAATTATGAGTCCAACCATACTAATTTCACTCAAATATGATTCCGAATCGATGTTCAAAACTCAAAAATTCACTTTAGGAAAGTTTAGACAAAAAAATCCCAATTTCTCTTTAAAATTCACAATCCAAATGCCAAAATCGAAGATATATTCATGAAATATAATCAAAACCGAGTCAAAAATAGATACCCCAATCCATGTGGTGAAATCCCACTCCAAAGTCGCCCAAAACTGAGCTCCAAATCTCAAAATGTGAATAAAAATGACCAAGCCCTCGAAATATAGCTTCCGCCCAGGCATCGTCGCTTCTGCGACTAATCCTCCACTTCTGCGGAAACAACTAACAGCCGACCTCTCGCACCTGCGAATTTCCTTCTGCTTCTGCGCAATTGCAGGTGCGAAGAAAAACATGCTTATGCGCTCTAGCTTGCTTCTGCGTCCAAGGACATCGCTTCTGCGAGGCCGCAGATGCGCCCCAAGTTCTGCATCTGCGATGACTCCAAACTCAATCCATTTTCATAGGTGCGACCACATTCCCGCTTCTATGACCACCACACCTGTGCAAAGTCAACCGCAGGTGTGCAACACCAGAACCAGCTATAACCAGCACTACACATGAATGAAAGATGATCTAAAACACGTCCGCAACTCACCCGAGTCCCTTGGGGCCCCATCCAAACATACCAACAAGTCTCAAAACATAACACAGACCTACTAGAAGCCTCAAATCACACATAAAAAAATCAAAACCACGAATCGTATCTCGAACCGAACTTAATGAACTTTTGAACTTTCATCTTCCAGAACTCATGTCGAACCATATCAAACCAACCCAGAATGACCTCAAATTTTGCACACAAGTCCCAAATGATATAATGAAGTTATACCAATTTTCGGAACTACCATCCGAATATCATCAAATTTAACTCCCGGTCAAACCTATGAACTTTCCAAAGCTTCAAATTGCCAACTTTCGCCAAATAGAGTCGAAACCTTCTAGGAATATCGAAATGCAAATCCGGGCATATGCCCTAGTCCAAAATTACCATCCGGACCTAACAGAACCGTCAAAACTCTGATCTGTGGTCAATTACTCAAAAGTCAAATTTGGTCAACTCTTCCAACCTAAAGCTTCTAACATGAGATTCATTCTTCCAAATTAATTTTGAATTACCTAAAAACCAAAATAGATGATTCACACAAGTCACAATATATCATATGAAGCTACTCAAGACATTAAACAACTGAACTGAATGAAAATGCTCAAAATGACCGGTTGGGTCATTACACAATTAATAACAAGCCACCTTTCCGTTCAAATCCAATACCAAACTACTCGAATCTAGTCAAATATAACTCAATAACGTCAAACAAAGTCATAGGAATAAATTCCAAATAACAAAGCTTCAATCTTTAATCAAATCCCCAAAAGTCAACCCAAACTCACATGGTCAAAACCCGAGTCAAGGGGTAGATTCCGACTACCCATAACTCCATTAGTCCAAATATGTAGCTAGATTCCAAAATCAAGCCCAAATCGACCATGAAACCCCCAAAATATACCTTCTTGAGTTGTAGACAAAAATCCCAAATTTCACTTTAAAATTCCAAGTTTTAGGTGTAGAAATCCATAGGGAAACAATATATAAAACCAAATCCAACTAAAAATTGCTTATCTCCAATATATTAATGAAATTCCTCTCTAAATTATCCTCTTGTCGAAGTCTATGACTCAAAATATGAAAGAATGGGCAAAGTCCCGAATTTGGGCAACTTAAATCAAATGCTAGCAAATAGCTTTCGCGATCGTGGAAAAACCTCATGATCGCAATGCACAAATCAAAACTTCCCCTTGAACATCCTACACGAATGTGGCATAGGACACGCGAACGCGAAGGCCAATTGGCCTATCCATTCCACGAACATGAAGGTCCAAACACGATAGTGACAGCCAACTCCCTAACACTCTACGAGTGTGGATGCTCCCACGCGAACGTGATCTATGCTGACTGCCAGACCTGGAACCTTCCTTGCGATCGCATAGATACTCCCAAGTTCGGGAAGTATAAAACTTCTCATGCCATTCTCTTCCCTGCGAATGCAAGGTTACCCTCGCGAACGCGATGTACAACTGACACCAGCCAAAAATCAACAATGTGAACTCAACTGAAATGGTCTGAAACTACCCCGGATCACACCTAAGCCCCTCGGGATCCCGTCCAATCATACCATCAAGTCTAATACATCATCCAAACTTATCCAAAGGCTCGAAACACCAAAAAATAATATCAAAACAAAGTATCAAAGATCAAAATCCTATTCTTAGCTTTCAAACCATCAAACTTCCCCGACCTCGTCCAAATCACACTTAAGATATTTTTCATAGAGTAGAAATATGATTTTTGGGTAGAAATCTAGGATTTGATATTTTAGAGATTTAGACCTCGATATGAGGTCGAATCTTGAGACAAATCACATATTTGGACTCGAGGGTGAATGTGTAATCGACATTTGATCTTGATTTCGGATTTCAACCAAGTGGGCCCCAGTTGACTTTTTGTTGACATTTCCAAATATGTTAAACATTAAACCTTTTTTATATGAGAATAGTTTCTAAATCTTATTTTGACTTATTTGAGTATTAATTGGCTAGATTCGAGTGGTTTGGATGCTTGTGCTAAAGGGAAAACGATATTGGAAGGTTGACTTATTCTAGAAAGAGGTAAGTATCTTGTTTAACCTTAATATGAGGGAATTAGAATGTAATTGGGTAAATTTATTGTGTGTTGGGGCCAATGTATATACAAGGTGGTGAGTGTATATGCGTTTTCTATGGCTTAAGCATACATGTAGAACTAGCCTTACTATGTCATGTTGCTTTTTGTATCATGTCTTCTATGCTTTAAATAGATTGTGAAATTCTTTTGAGTGTTCTAATTCATGTTAATAACTATGTTGAGCTTGTTGACATATTGGCCGTTAAGATTATCGAAATGTTGATTTGGCTATTGGTGCAAAAGTGATGGTAACCTCACTTGTGGTGTGTGTATTTACTCACTCTAATTGATGTTGTGGTTGCTCCTTACCTTGCTCAATAATGATTTACATATGCTCTGTGAGGATGAGTGATATTGCACGACGAGTGCTTCCGTGCCGTGAGAATGAGTGATATTTTAACGACGGGTGCTTCCATGCTGTTAGTTGAGAGATATTGCATGATGGGGCTTCTATTCTTGTGACGATGAGAGTATGTGCACGACAGGTGTTGTCGTACTATATGCATGAAGAGTATATGCACTAGGTTTTGATTGTTTAGAGGAATATTTCTAGGGAAATCGATATTGGGTTGTTGAGCTTGTTCAAGAATGAGGTAAGTCTAGCCTAGCTTCGGTTGATGATATTTTTCCTAATAAATAGTATTAATTTTTACATGTGGGGTGATGCATATACGAGGTGACGAGCATATATGCATGTGCCAGGGTTATCTATGCTTTTTTTTACCTTGTTAATCTTTGTCATCTTCTTGACTTGTGTTTCATTTGCTTCTAAAACTATATGAGTATAATTATCCATGCTAGAAGTCATGTTTAAACGTATGAGATCTTAAATAAGTATGACAGACTATTCTTGAAATTGTTGATATACTTGATTTGATTGTAGTCATACCTTATATCACTAACACATATCTCTACTTGTTACTCTTATGCTACTTGAGATTCTTTATTCATATTAAAAGATCATGATTAGGACCTTAGGGAAATATTTGGCACGATGAATGCCAAATATAAACTAAAGATGCAGAGGATTAGTCACAGAAGGGACGCCGCAAAAGCGGCTAGGATGTCGCAGATGCGACGATGCCTGGACAGAAGCTATATTTCAAGGTCTTGGTCATTTGTATTCACATTTTGAGATTTTGGGATCGGTTTTGGGAGACTTTGGAGAGGGATTTAACCACATTGATATTTTTGACTCGGTATTGATTATATTTCATGAATCTTTCTTTGATTTTGGCATTTGGATTGTGAAATTTAAAGAGAAATTGGGAGGTTTTTGTCTAAACTTTCCTAAAGTATTTTTTTTGAGTTTTTAACTTCGATTCGGAGTCATATTTGAGTGATATAGTGTGGTTTGACTCGTAATTGAATGGGTTATTGGATTTTGTGAGTTTCGTCGGGTTTCGAGGAGCGAGCCTGGGTTTTGACTTTTTGGTTGACTTTGAGTAAATGTGTAAAGATTCGACCTTTATCATTTGGGATTGTTTTCTTAGGCATTATTTGATGTTTTTGAGTTACTTTTGTCTAGTTGCGAGCCGTTTGGAGGTTGATACGCGTGGGATGGCATTTCTGGAGTATTGTTTGGCTTGTTCGGTATTGGATTTGGCTTGTTCGAGGTACGTAACACTTCTTAACTTGGAATTGAGGGTATTTATCCCTGTGAAAATGTGTTGTTTGTGTTGTGTTGGTGTGACGCACATGCTAGGTGACAAGCGTGTGGGCGTGCACCGTGGTAAACATGAACGAGGTTGATTTTTTTACTGAGCTGCTATCCAGTCTTGTTTTATCTGTGAAATTCCTACTTGTTAGAGTAATTGAGCTGTGATTCATGCTAGAAATCATGTTTAGGCTATGTGTTATTCGGTTAAGACCTAATAGAGTTATTTCTGTTGTTTTGAGTTATCTGCTTTAATTGCAATTATATACGCAGTCATGGTTCATCATTTGCATATCATATCTCAGTCTCTATTTATCATTCGCTATTACATCACATGTTATTATTGTTTGGGTTGAGTGGCACGAGATTGTGAGCCCTTGAGACTTGAGAGATTGATGACTGAGGTGGGCCAGAGTGCCGTGTTATGAGTGTTATTGTTGATCGGGCTGCACGCCGCAACATGCCATATAAGCTTTGTGACTATTCTTATTATTGCGGATCGGGTAGCATGCCGCAACAGGCCTTATTGGCTTATCTATTATTGTTGATCGGGCTACAAGTCGTAGCAGGCCTTATAGACTTTTGATTAGCGCTTGGGTAGGATCCGCCCTTATGAAGTCTAACATACCAACCGTGAGCGCATACACAATGATATATATATATATACACGTGCTTTGGTGAGGGGTTTATGAGTCAGGCACCCGTACAGTGATGAGTGATTTTGTGTGTGATGAAGTGGGCAAATGAGACAAACAACTTGAGTATGTTGAGGGTGAGAGTACTTGGGAATATCACCATGAAATCATTCATTTGACATGCATACTTGGCATGTAGGCATAGAGATGCATTTTTTCTTATGCTATACGTTATTGTGACATTCATGATTTAACATGTACATTGACATATATACATTGAGATGTATATTCCTTATGCTAGATGGTATATGATAATTGATGACTTGACATGCATATTGACATGTAGGCATATAGATGTACTTTCCTCATGCTATTTGAAAATGAAATATCTTATCTGTTGTTGAAAGTTTGGGAAATATCATAGTTTTTCTGATATACTCATATTTTGGTAATTCCGGTGAAAGATTTGGGTTTTTCTATTATACCCTAAAACCATGTCTATTTTTCCGTAACTGTGAACGAGCTGAGCATAATATCTTTTGAGTTATTACTTGTACCTCTTTCATTATATTGTTACAAGTTGTTTTTGGCTATTGGTGTTGGACTATGACCGTTTTCCGAGCTCGACTGCTTTCAACCTAAGGTTAGGTTTGTTACTTATTGAGTACATGGGGCCGGTTGTACTCATACTACACTTCTACACCTTGCCTGCAGATTTTTGAGCTGATGTTGCTGTTTATGGAGGGAGATGGCATTGAAGATGTATCTGCGTTCCGGTTATAGCTGCATCTTGTTCTTGGTAGCTTTAGATTTATTAATCTGTTTATGTATATTTCCCACATATGATGTATTTATTTCATACCAGCTTTGTAAACTCTAAGTCTTAGAAGCTCATAATTTGTACTATCAGTCCGTGGGTTGTTGTATAAAAGTTCAGTTATTTCATCATTTATTTATCAGTAAATCTTATTTGAATTGGATTATTGTTAATTGGCTTACCTAGCGGGTTGGGTTATGTGCCATCACGACTAGTTAGGTTTTTGGGTCATGACAAATTGAAGCTTGCCGGAAGGAGGTAAGTCTCTTATTTATCATTGTAATAGGGAATTTTTCCCATAGGTAATCTATTTGCTACTTATTGCTCTATATAGGAGCCACGTATATGCTAGGTGATGAGCATATATGCGTAGCTAGATTTTGACCATATCCAATTTTGTTGACTTGAATTATGCTTTCCTCAAACTATGTGAAGCTAATATACATGTTTCAACTAATTCTATGACTACATTATAATACTTATATATGATTTAAGAGCATGCTTTAGGTTATGACTTGTTGATTTAGGCGTAAAGGATTGTATTTCCATGATGAGCTTTATTATTAATCCGTAGTCATACAATTGTTTTATTTTCTCGATGATTTGGTGGTTTCTATAGCTTAAATGATTCACGTTAAATAAGATGATTAAACTTGCTCATGCTTAAATAGCTTATTGAGTTGTTGTAATAAATTGAATTACATGATTAGCCATAGCCATCTTTAGCTCTACAAGCTTTTATCCGCATTTTCATTGTTATGTCCGGTGCCTCTTAATTATTTCATATGCATATGCATGAGTTGGAGAGTTGGATGTTGTGGAAATATTGAGGAATTTGGCAGCAAGGGCAGTGTGAGCGGATATTGATTATTGATTATTGACGGTATTATGATTGGAATGGGTTGCGCCCCACAACGATTGATGAATAATCATTAAATATAAAATGTTCAACGCTTGAATATGGATTCGTCCCTGAGTCAAGTGATTAGCCATGTTATCTTGGGCCCTGTGAGCATAAGCAATGGGATTTGTGGTGCTTGGTTGGACACATGGCATATGTCAGACACATGAATTTGTGTTGTGAGGTATTGAGAAAGGGATTCGGAGCATGAATAAGTACATATCGTAGACTCATGCAGCTAATTTGTATAATGTTGATGACATGTATCATGTCTTGATGCGAGGATTGAGGTATTGACACCTGATTTGATTTCCCATATCTATGGAGCTTGAATTTTCTTATTATGAATTGTGTTTCTAGCTTTCATATCTTATTTGATGATATCATGTCTTATCTCATATCTGAGTCATGCTTTATCTGACTATTGGACTTCTAGTAAGTGTCGCTGTCGACCACTCGCCACTACTTCTTTGAGGCTAGACTTGATAGTTACTGAGTACCGTGGTTTTATACTCATACTATACTTTTGCATGTTTTTGTGCAGGTTTTGAGACTGGTATTAGTGGTACCCTTTGAGTTGAGTAGGAGTATTAATGGAGAATTCGTGGTGAGCTGTTGTAATTGATCTAATACGCAATACATGGAGTCCCCTTCCCTACTTATCTATTTCTATCTAATGTATATTTTTTCGGTCAGACATATTTGTTCAGTTGATTATAGTTTCTCTTATTAGATGCTCATGATATAGTGACACTGGGTTTTGGGCGTTTGTTAGACAATTGTGGTGGTATTTAGACCTTGCCTTTGATTTTGTAATTATGATAGTGAATTGAAATTTATTCTGCATTGTTATTTATATCATGAAACATTTAATGACTTAATAATTGGATTCTATGGTTGTTGCTGTATGTTGGCTTGCTTAGCGAGCATATTGGAGCCATCACGGTCTTTGGTGGGATTTTGGGTCATGATACCTTTCTACTCAAGGCATCAACTACCACATTTGCCTTCCTCGAATAATATAAGATAGTGATATCATAGTTTTTCAGCAACTCCAACCACCTCCGGTGCCTCAAATTCACTTGAACAAATGCTGGAGACTGTGATGATCGGTATAAACCTCACATGACATGCCATACAAGTAGTGACTCCAAATCTTGAGCGCTTCCACAATAGTTGATACCTCCAAATCATGGACCGGACAATTCTTCTCATGGGTCTTGAACTGACGAGATGCGTAGGCGAATCACCCTACCATCCTACATCAGCACTACACCAAGCCCAATGCGAGAAGCATCACAATACACAATATAAGGCCCCGAACCTGCGGGCAACACAGTATAAGAACCTGTGGGCAACACCAACACTGGAGTTGTAGTCAAAGTAACCTTGAGCTTCTGATAGCTCTCCTCACACTCATCAGACCATCTGAAAGGAGCACCATTTTGAGTCAACTTGGTTAATAGGGTTGCAATAGATGAAAATCCCTCAACAAAGCGTCAATAGTAGCCTGCCAAACCCAAGAAACTTTGAATCTCTTTAGCTTAAATAGGTCTAGGCCAATTATGAACTGCCTCGATCTTCTTAGGATCAACCTTGATCCCCTCACTAGACACAACATGATCCAAGAATGCAACTGATTCCAACCAGACCTCACGCTCCAAAAACTTGGCATAGAGCTGGCGATCCTTCAAAGTCTGCAGTACAATCTACAAGTGCTACTCATTCTCCTCTCTACTACGAGAGTAAACCAGAATATCATCATTGAACAGAATCACGAAGGAATCCAAAAAAGGCTTGAACACTCGGTTCATCAAATCCATGAAAGTCGCTGGAGCATTAGTCAAAACAAATGACATCACTAAGAACTCATAATGACCATAGTGAGTCCTAAAACTGTCTTAGGAACATCCGAAGCCCTAATATTCACCTGATGAGCCAGATCTCAAATTAATCTTGGAGAACACTATGTCATCCTGAAGTTGATCAAATAAATTATCAATACGAGAAAATGGATACTTGTTCTTGATAGTAACCTTGTTCAACTGTCAATAGTCAATGTACATCCTCATAGAACCATCCTTCTTCTTCACAAAACAATACCGGCACACTATAAGGAGAAACATTCGGCCGAATGAACCCCTTATCAAGCAAATCTTGCAATGCATATAGTATGGTGGAATAGAAATGGGCTGTATGCCCAGAACCAAGTCAATGTAGAAATCAATATCCCTATCAGTGGCATGACCGGTAAATCTATAGGGAACACGTCTAGGAGTTCTGTCACGATCAGTACTGAATCCATAGAGGGAACCTCCACACTAGAATCTCGAATGTAAGCCAAGTATTAAAAACATCCTTTCTCAACCATACACCGAGCCTTCAAAAATGAGACCATCCTACTCGTAGAATGGCCAACGGTCCCTTTGCACTCTTATCTAGGCAACCCTGGCATAACTAACATCACAGTCTTGGCGTGACAATCCAGGATAGCATGATACGGGGACAATCAATCCATACTAAGAATAACCTTAAAATCCATCATATCCAGTAACAAGAGATCAACTAAAGTATCAAAACCATTAATATTGACAACAAAAGACCAGTACACCCGATCAACTACTTTGGAATCTCCAACAGGTGTAGTCACAGAAATAAGAATATCAAGAGAATCACAAGTCATTCTCAAGTGCGATACAAAGTATGAAGACACTTAAGAATATGTAGAACCTGGATCAAATAACACTGAAGCATCTCTATGAAAAACTAAGACAATAACTGTGATGACTATATTAGACGACTTCACCTCAGGCCTAACAGGAAATGCATAAAGATGGGGCTGGGCCCTACCAGCCTGTCCTCCTCCTCTAGGATGACCTCTAACTAGATGACCTCCACCTCTAGTTGGCTAACCCCTACCCCTAGCTGGTTGGGCGGGTGGTGTAGCAACCGGTTTTGGAATCATAGAATGAGTACCCTGCATGGCATAACACTATGCAACCTGGAGAAAAACCTCTTGATGTGTCTCGTATCACCACACTCATAACAACCTGCCTATAGATATGCTGCTAATTCTGAAGTTGTCCCTAATGACCAGAATGACCACCATAGAAACTCTGTAATGAAGGTTCAATGATGAAAACTAGAGGCGTACTGAATACTGACTGCTCTGGGTGTGAACCATAGGTACCATGACTGCCTGAAGTACCATGAGAAACCTAAAGTGCTGACTAAACTGGTCTAGTAGCATGACCTCCACCAAAATGAACCTTGACTCTAGATGAGGCACCACTAAAACCACTAAAATGGCGAGGCCTCTTATCAGGTGTCGCCTCTCTCCCTTGGATATAGATGCGCTCAATCCTCCTAGCAATCTCAACCATCTAAGAGAATGAAGTCTCATTCTCAACCTTTCTAGCCATCTGAAGTCTAATACCATAAGCAAGCCCCTTTATGAATCTCTGCACCTTCTCCCACTCAATAGGGAAAAGGATAGCTGTATGATGAGACAAATCAACAAACCTCGTCTCATACTGAGACAGTTATGCTACCCTGCTGAAGACGCTCAAACTGGTTGTATATGTCATCCCTCTAATTGAGTGGGATTAACTTCTCCAAGAATAACTTTGAAAATTGAGCCCAAGTAAGAGGAGGTGATCTTGCTAGACTGCCCATCTCATAAGTTTGCCTTCACCTCTTGGCTCAACCCTTCATCTGGAAGATGGTGAAATCAACTCCATTTGATTCAATTAGTCCCAAATTGGTCAAGATCTCTTGACAACGACCTAAGAACTCCTGGACATCCTATGAAGGTGTACCACTAAAGTGAGGAGGAAACAACTTGTAAGGCCTCATAAAGGTTTGCCAAGGATTTAAGGTTTTATAGTGCCAAAGTCAAGCTAATGTGTTCGGAAGGTTGTTGCTCGCCGCAGTACAAATTTGTGGATTGCGCGATGCATCATAAGTAGGTAGGAGAGTTGAATAAATGGCTATTCTGCAGTCACTTATGCGGACCGTGGATTGGTTCCGCTAACCACATAACCATCGCGGATTGGTTCCGCTAACCGCATAACCATCGCGGATTGAGTTAGAAGTAGATTAATTTTGAGGGTCATTTCGCGGTGAGTTATGGGATTGCATAGTCATTTTGCAGATCACATATCCATCGCATAATCAGCATGGAAATTTATGGATGGAGACTTCACGATCCAATGTACAGATCGTAGAATCGTTCCGCTTACTGCGAATCTATTGCAGACCTGAGCATACCCAACCCAAATTTGGAGGCCCAATTCGTGGACCGCATAACATTTTTGTAGTGCATTCTGTGATCGTGGATTTAACATCGGGGGTTATTTTTGGGAATTTTCTAACCCGACTCTATTTTGATAAAAAGGCTTAAGGGGTTATTTTAGAGAGAGAATTATATTGTTTTGAGAAGAAGATACACTCTAGAGAGAGAATGGGAGAGCTCTAACACTTCTACTCCTAAATTGCCTTCTCAATCTTGTAGATACAAGGAAGATACTCACAAGGTCTTCAACTAATGGAGTAAGATTTCATCCCTAAGCTTTCATGAAAAGTTTTGTAACAGGTTAAGTAAGATTTTAATATGTTGGGACTTATAGAATGGTGATCGGAAGCCATAAGCCCTCAATCTCGAATTTGGGTGTGTATGAAGAATGGGAGATGTGATTGTGATTCTTATGGGTTGGAAGTAAATGGTTGGGCATGTATGTGCCAATTAAGGTTGTTGGGTGTTGTAGGAATATTGTAGATTGAATTTTTGCTTGGAAATTGGTTGTGGGGTGAAGGAATTTCCATTATAGAACCTTGTAGTCGATTTCGCATGTTAGGTGTTTGATGAAATGCTTAATAGACCTATATCATGAGAATCCTTCTAATAGTGGTTCTATTGAATTATGTTAATGTAGATTGAGGTTGCTAAGAGTAGTGGAAAATTGTAGCGATCGTAAGGAAAGCTTAATCAAAGTATATTGGCTAAACTCCTTCTATTGAATTGGATTACATGAGTTCTTTGTAAGCTCCAAGCATGGTTTGTTCAAGCTCTTATTACTATTGTTCCGAATTGCTTCCAATGGTTGATTTACCCAAATGCTTATATACTCAAGACATGTTCCAATTACCCCTATCATATTATGTTCCCCTTTGGGAAAATGTTTCAAGTATGATTGCTGTATCAAATGCTTATGATTTAAATTCATGTTTTAATGGCAAATTACTATGCTCACCTTTTTTGGAAGTAATCCAATGTGTTTAAAGCTCTTGTTACTCCTGTATTTAAAGTCACGATCTTCCAATATCTTACATATCATTGATATCTTATAACGAGCCATGGCAAAGGATAGTATGAAATATGAAATGTGGCCATTTCTACCAAATGATAATGATGATTTATGTCCCAAGGGACAAATGAAAGAAAAGGGATTTATGAAATGCTTTATATGAAATGCTTTTGGGAGTATCGTTAGGCCATCGAGGAAATAGTGGTTTGTAAAGGCCTAAGCCTGAAACTACACTTGTCGGTGTAGGATATGAATGGGGGACAAATCCCCTTAGTACTATGATGAGATTATTTCCCCTTAATTGGGCTGAATTGATTGATAGCAAAGATCATGTCTATCCACACGACATTGTGGTGAGACGACCTAGACGATCAGGCTGAGATCAGATGCAATGACGCACACATAGTGGTTTTACGTTACCACGTTGATCCACATATATTGGGGTGAGATGGCTTAGCCGATCAGGCTTAGATCGGACTCCATGCCACGTGCATGGTGGTGTGTCGGTAACTAATGATCTCCCTACTAGAAATGTTAATGCCTATTTGACAATAGATTATGCTTTAACTTGGCATTTAAATATTATTGATCTTCTTGCTGCTTCCATATTTCTCTCTTCTTATGTACTTAGGTTTACATACTAGTATTATTATATACGTACTAACTTTCCTTTTGCTGGGGGAGGTGCATCTTTGATGGATGCGGGTGGTTCCTCCGCATGTGGCACAAGTTCTTGATAGGTCTACCCTTTTCTTAGCTGATTTAGTGAGCCCTACTCCATATCAGAGTCTTATGTCATTTTGATTCTTGTACATTGTATTTTGAGGTATAGCTGGGGACTTATCATCGACACTTCCATATTACACTCATGTTTATTTAGAGGCTTCGTAGACATACTGTGGGTCGTGTCTTGTATGGGGAAATACAAACTAAAAATGTTGTAGTTATCGGATGTTTCCACTTTTAAATTATGAACTTGTAATATTTTTCCATCTAGCAGCGGAACATCCTAAATAATGAAAAATCAGTATCATACGCTTTATCCTCTCGATTGTCTATCTCTTGTTATTCATTATGGAATTATTAATGGGAAAGGTTGATTGGTAGGCACCATGTAGGCTTTCTTGACTGGGTTACCTTGGTTGAGCGCCGGTTCTACTCCCCAAGGTCGGGGCATGACACTTCTAAAACCTATCCATCCTCTTTAGCTCATCAGCTGACATTGCAGGCCTAACCCCAGGCTGTGCGGCAATAATAGGCTGAACCACCCAACTGGTAACACTCCCGTGGTCTGATATCCCTGAGCCATCTGCTCCGGAGTACGAGTGGTGGGAGTCTGAGCTCCTCCCCCGGCCTGGAAGTGGCTGGTACCATCTCTATAAGGCCCACCGTACGGCCAAGGCATCCTGAAGCACTGGAGTAGTAATAAATCCCTTTGTAACATGTGATGGCCTAACTGGCTCAACTTCAAATGGAATCTCATCATCTGGATCCATTTGAGGCTCAGCTGACGCCGCTCTAGCATGAGCTTGACTAGCTACAGGTACTGCTGCACGCGCCTTGTGCTGGACTGTACCTATGCCCCTACCTTGGCCTCTACCCCAGCTTCTATCCCTAGTTGCGATTACGTCTCGGGGCTCCGGTTCTTGATCAGTAGTGGCCGAAGCATGTGCCCTCACCATCTGTGAGAGAATACGAGAAGAAAGATTCAAACTTTAGGATAGAACAAAGTCGCACAATAGAGAAAGAAATAAAGTAAAGTTTCCTAAAAGCCTTATAGCCTCTCAAAGATAAGTACAAATGTCTCCGTACTGATCCTCAAGACTCTACCAAGGTTGCTCATGACTCGTGAGACCTATGCATCCTAGTCCACTGATACCTACTTGTCATGACCCAAAATCCTAACCATGGTGTCGATGGTGCCTCCCACTACTTGCTAGGCTAGCCAATACTTAACAATAATAAAAGGACAAAACTAACATGAAGCAACATAATATCATAATAAAAAGTAAAACTCAAAAATACATAACAAGTTTAAGCCCAAACATTTGTCCAATAACCTTCCGAAACTGTGTCACTGAGTACAGGAGCTTCTATAGAGTTACTAAATACAATTTCTGAAATGATAAATGACACTGTTTGACACAAATAAGCAGTAGCAAAACAAATAGAAAGGTGACTTCAAGGCTTGAGGACACAGTACGGAAGCACCTGCCGTGAAATATAACTCATCCGCACAACATGGAAGCACCCGTCGTACAATATTACTAATCCTCATAGAGCATATATAATTCAGTACCAAGCAAGGTAAGGAGCAACCACAACATCAATAAGAGTGATCAAATATACACACCACAAGAGAGGTAATCATCACTTTTACACCAATAGCCAAATCAACATTTCAATAATCTTATTGCCTAATATCTCTACAAGCTCAACATAGCTATTAACAGGAATAAGAACACTCAAAAAGTTTCACAATCTACTTAAAGCATGGAAGACATGATACAAAAATCAACATGACATAATAAGGCTAGTTCTACCTGTATGCTTAACCGATAGCAAACAGATTGTAAGGCCCCGTAAAATTTCGTAAAGGAATTTAAGGTTTCGAGGTGCCAAGGTGGGTTTTCGTGTTTGAGGTGCTCGAACCTTTTGGGTTGAACAATGCGTTGGGAGTAAAGGAAAATGTTTTGGCAAAAAAGACATTTCTGCGGCCCACTATGCGGTCGCAGAATCGCTCTGTGGGCTGTAGACTGGCCGTAGAGTGAAGCAGTAATTGGGCAAGTTTGGAGGAAAGTCTGCGGTGCATTATGCGACCGCAGAAAAGGTTTGTGGGCTGCAGATCCAACCCGTATGTTCCAGTTTAGGGGCACCAATTGTGCGACCGATTTGCGGACCGCATATCCATTATGGTGTCACTATGCGACCACAGATTTGTGTTTCGTAGCTTCATTTTTCTGATTATTATACCCGACCCCATTTTGATAAATAGCCTTGGGGGATTATTTTGGGGCATCCATCTGGTGATTTTAGAGAGAGGCAAGAGTATTTTAGAGAGAGAAAGAGGGAACCTAATATTCTAATCATCCATTCTTGTCCTAATCTTCAAGAATCAAGGAAGCCAACCACAAGATCTTCATCTAAGAGGTATGATTCAAACCCTAGTCCTCAATTTCGAGTTTGGGTATGAGATGGGTAATTTAGGAGTATGATTTTTGGGTATGGGAATTGTTATTTATCACATGCATGAGCTAGTAGGGATTATGGAGAAGTTGTTGAACAATCTTGGGTAGTTTTGGTGTTGAATTAGTTGTGGTGTGAAGGAAATCTTGTGGACGAACCTTGTAGTGTAATTTGCACACCTAGTGTTTGATAAAATGCTCAAGTGAGCTGGAACTATGAACTCCTTCCAAATTTGTGTTCAATTTTGCTATATCTCTAAATAGATCGAAGTGGCTAAGATTTTCGGAACGTTGTAGTAAATTACAAGGCTCGAAGCAAGGTATGTTGGCTAAACTTCTCTTGTAGAATCGAATCCATGATATCCTCGTAAGTTGTAATTATGATTGGCTCAAGCTCTTATATCTCATGTTCTGAGTTGTTCTTTATACGCTTGACTATTCCGAACAAACTCTGTGTCGAAAGATATATGTTCAAAATGTGTTCCGAATGCTGTTATCCTATTGTATTATCCTTCGAGATTGTATTTAAATGTGACCATGTGTCGAAATAGTATGAATTCAATTATATCTTAATTGCTAGGTATCATGCCAAATTGTTGGAGAAAGCTCAATGTGCCTAAGATTTCTTATTTGCTCATATGTGAACTAAAAGTCATGATTTAGAGATGCTTTGTTGTTGATAATCCATGATGAAGTGTGAAAGTGAAAGGGGTGAACATGAAATATGAAATACGGCCGATGTTCCAAGAATGATATTACATTTGTGGCCACTAGTGCCAATCAAATGAAAAGATGCCTAAAAGACTATGAAATGAGCTGAAAGTCCTTTATATAATAATGTCATTAGTGTTCTATGATCAACCGTGACAAGTACAAGTAAGTGGTAGTATGAACGGGAACTGTGGCCGTTGCCAAAACGAGAATCATGAACTTAGCTAGTGACCCAAGATGACAAAGAGGTATATAATGAGGTGTAAAAGATACGTCCTATGCATAATGATGATGAACCATAAGAAAAGAAATTGGGTCTATGTACCATTGAAATCTACTTAGTGATTTTCCATGCATGTGTTAATGTAAAGAACTATGTTTCTCCATGATGAGCATGAACATGAAGTGTTCCAATGATCCGGGAACTTACGACCTTAAAAGTAACGTTAGTCATGTCGCTTGAGTTTATATATGATTTTGTGGATAGTGATGTGTTATGGAAACCCTATGGACGGTCTATGAAACGCATAGGTATATTGTGTTATGAATCCTATGGACAGTCTATGAAACGCATAAGTATATTGTGATATGAAATCCTGTGGACGGTCTATGAAACGCATAGGTGCATTGTATATGGAACCCTATGGACTATCTATGAAATGCATAGGTATATTGTGTTATGAACCCTATGGACAGCCTATGAAACACATAGGTATATTGTGTTATGAACCCTATAGACGGTCTATGAAATGCATATGTATATTGTGTTATGAATTCTATGGACGGTCTATTAAACGCATAGGTATACTGTGATATGAAATCCTATGGACGGTCTATGAAACGCATAGGTGCATTGTATATGGAATCCTATGGACGATCTATGAATGCATAGGTGTATTGTGTATGAAATGTATAGGTGTACAGTATGAATAAACACCATGGACGGTCTACGAAACGCATAGGTGTATAATATGATATGTGAATACTAAGGACGGTCTATGAAATATATGGGCGTGAAATAAAAGAGGGATATGGACGGTCTAGTGAGACGCATTATTAATGCAGACAATAGGTGCCACTTTCGTTGGGCTTGTTTGTACATGTTGTTTCAATTACATTATACTATGTATTCCACGTATGGTTCGTATGGCTCAGTTGATCCTAAAAGAAGTTTAGAATGATGCAAGTATAATAAGGCTTGATATTTGATTTTATGGGACATTTCGTAGTCTATTGGTGCACTTTAAATGCCTTTTATCTGAGTTACTGTATTTTCATATGTTGTTCTGTCTGCCTTTCATACCAGTACTATTCCACATGTACTCACGTCCCTTTTGTCGGGGGCGCTGCATCTTTTAATGGATGCAGGTGGTTTCATAGAAGGCGGCATTGATCAGTGACAACAGTATACCCTCCTCTCAGCTTCTTGGTGAGCCCCATTTCATACTGGGGTCATGTACCTTTTGTTTTCTCATGTATTGTGTTTGAGGTATAGCCAGAGCCTTGCTGCCGGCATTATCCTTGTACTCTTTTGTACCCGTTAGAGGCTCCATAGACATGGTATGGGTTGTACGTTGGTATTGGAAAGGTCAAACTAATAATGTTGTAAATGTATCGCATGTTCCACTTCTAAACTATGGATGTGCAATGTAATATTTTGAGGACTTTAAAATGAAGTAACTAATGGTAATGAATTGGTATTGTACACATGATCTCTTTATTGTCTAATTGACGAAAATATGTATTATCTTTATTCATAAGTGAGTTTGGGTAGAAAGTATCTAACATGCTTGCTTGAGTAGGTTCACTCGGTTGAGCGCCGGCTCTGATACCAACTTGTTACGACCCAAATACCTAACCAGTCATGATGGCGCCTATCGTAGAACTAGGCAAGCCGACATTCTCAATATGTTTTCAATATATAACAAAAGAGAGCTGAAGCAATTAAACTAACTGAAGATTTACATAATAACGGGGTAAAAACCCAAAATACCAATGTAGAATGATAGCCCGACATCGGGGTGTCACTAAGTCATGAGCATCTAACAACCAATCTAGAATCAGAGTCTACTACATTCTATGCCAAATGCTAATACAAGAGAGAAAAGATAATAAGAAAGGAGAAACAAGGACTGCAGGCGCCGACAGCTACCTTGTAAGTCTCCGATAATCAGCTCTCGCACGAACTCAGCGACCGTCAGAACCGTACACACCTGGATCTGCACATGAAGTGCAGGGTGCAACATTAGTACAACCAACTCAGCAAGTAATAGAATTAAATAAGGATCTGAGAAGCAGTGATGAGCTATAACAAAAATACAGATCATTTCAAAAGGTTTCAGCGAAGGGTGAACATGCTTTCAAATCTGGTGGTATAAGTCAAAACAGTTCGAGTTCAAGTAAAACCAATATGAATCTTCTAGAAATTTCACAACAACAACAAATAACAACTAAGTGCAACAATAAATAAAAGCAAGTACAGCCTCTTAAGGCAGCAGTCACTCAACTCATCTCAACAGCTCATACCCTGGCTCTCAGCCCTCAATACACACTCTCAATAGGTACCTGCGCTCACTGGAGGTTTGCAGACTCTGGAGGAGCTCCTTTCAGCACAAGCGCTATATCGCTGCGGCGTGCAGCCCGACCCAATCATATAAGTAGCCATAAGGCTCGTTGCGGCATGCAACCTGATCCACAATCCATAAATAGCCATAAGGCTCGTTGCGGCGTGCAACCCGATCCATATAACCTCACATAGCTCACAGCTCGACACTCAGGCCCTATCTCAGTCACTAACCTCTCCAGCCCCTCGGGCTCACAGAATATCATAATAATCATCCCAAACAGAGAATGCAACAAGTATCAAAAAGACTGAGAGGGAATAGAAATATAACACACAAGTAAGACTGTGACTGAGTACAAGACAACAATTAGCAGTCAATTTAACAAGTATACGACCGCTGCGGGTCCCAACAATGATATCATATGGCCTAAGCATGGTTTCTAACATGAAAGGTAGTCAATTGCTCAAAGAAAAGGAAAAATAAGTAATAACAATGGCTATTCAACTTTACAGTCTCACGGGACGGACCAAGTCACAATCCCTCATGGTGCACGTTCGCACGCCCGTCATCTAGCATGTGTGTCACCTCCAAATATTCACATTATACAAATTCTCGGGGTTTCATACCCTCAAAACAAGATTTAAGACTGTTACTTACCTCAAACCAAGCAAATCTCTACTCCGAAAGGCCTTTACCTCTCAAATCGGTCTCCAAATGTCCCGAATCTAGCCACAAGTAGAACAATACAATCAATATAGGCTAAAAGGTTCATTTCCACAAGAAAAGTACTAAATTATAGCCAAAAATCCAAAATTGGCCCAAACACGGCCCCCGGGCCCACGTCTCGAAATCCGACAAAAGTCACAAAACCCGAAAGCCAATTCGCTCATGAGTCTAACCATACCAAATTTACTCAAATCCGATAACAAAATCCCATTCAAAACCTCAAAATCCCAACTTAAGAGTTCTTCCTCTTTTCCCCAATTTCTCACCCCAAATCACAAATTAGATGAACAAATTAAAGATGAAATCATGGGATTTAACCAAAACCAAGTAAGAATCACTTACCCCAATCAACTCCAAGAAAATCCCTTCAAGAATCTCCCAATTCCGTGTTCTCTAGCTCAAAATATGCAGAATGGGTTCCAACCCTCATTTTTGAAATTAATACCGCCTGCCCAGATATCCTTCATCGCGATCGCGGACCATTCCTCGCGATCGCGAAGCACAACTATGCTGCCCCACATTTTTACCCTACGCGAATGCGGAATCACCCACGCGATCACGGATCACTGCCTCTCATACCTACGCGATCGCATCCTGCCTCACATAATCGCATAGAGCATTGGCCACACCTCTCCTCCTGCTTAAAACCTTCTACGCGAACGCGTCCTTAGCCACGTGTTTGCGAAGTACATCTTCGCACACATACGCGATCACGTTCTTAACTCTACGATCGCATAGAACAAACTCACCTCTGTCCCAAATAAGCTTACGCGATCGCGAATGAATCCCTGTGATCGCATACAAGGAAACCAGAAACTGCTGAAATCAGAACTTCAGCTATCAAGCCAAGTCCAAAAATGATCCGTTAACCACCCGAAACTCACTCGAGGCCCCTGGGACCTCAACCAAACATACCAACACATCCCAAAATATTATACGAAGTTAGTCGAGCCTTCAAATCACTCAAAATAACATCAAAACACCAATTACACCCGGATTCAAGCCTAAAGAACTTCTAAACTTTCAAATTACACAAACGACACCGAAACCTACTAAACCACGTCCGATTGGCCTCAAATTTTGCACATAAGTCATATTCAACATTACGGACCTATTCCAACTTCCGGAATCGGAATCTGAAGCAGATATAAAAAAATCAACCCCCGATCAATCTTCCCAAAATTCGACTTTCGCCATTTTAAAGCCTAAATTAGCTACAGACCTCAAATTCACAGTCCGGACACGCTCCTAAGTCCAAAATCACCCAACGGAGCTAATGGAACCGACGAAACTCCATTCCATAGTCGTCTTCACACACTTCCGACTACGGTCAAAATCCTGAGACTTAAGCTTCCGTTTTAGGGACTAAGTGTCCCAAAATACTCCGAAACCAAAAACAAGACCTCCCGATAAGTCACTTAAGCAAAAACAGATACGGGGAAAACAATAAATAGGGGATCAGGGGCTAGTACACTCAAAACGACCGTCCAAGTCGTTAGATCTTCCCCCTCTTAAAACAATCGTTCGTCCTCGAACAAGCATAGAGACATACCTGAAGTGGTGAAAAGATGAGGATAACGGCTGCACATATCATGCTCGGTCTCCCAAGTCGCCTCCTCGGCCGGCTGACCCCTCCTCTGAACCTTCACTAAAGCAATATTCTTCGACCTCAGCTTTCGAACCTGCCTATCTAAGATCTCCACCAGCTCCTCAACATAAGATAAATCCTTGTCCAACTGGACTGAGATGAAATCCAATACGTGAGACGGATTGCCGTGATACTTTCGGTGCATAGAAACGTGAAATACTGGATGAACTCCTGCTAGACTGGGAGGCAAGGCAAGCTCATAAGCAACCTCCCAAACACGTCGCAATACCTCAAATAGACCGATAAACCTCGGGATCAACTTGCCCTTCTTTCCAAACCTCATAACACCCTTCATGGGTGACACCCAGAGCAAGACCCACTCTCCAACCATGAATGCAACATTGCAAACCTACTGATCCGCATAACTCTTCTGTCTGGACTGGGCTGTGCGTAGTCTATCCTGAATTACCCTAACCTTCTCCAGAGCATCCTGAACTAAGTTTGTATCCAATAATCTAGCCTCGCCTGGCTCAAACCAACCCACTGGAGACCTATAACGCCTACGATACAGATCCTTATACGGTGCCATCTAGATGCTTGACTGGTAACTGTTGTTGTAAGCAAACTCCACTAGAGGCAAGAACTGATCCCACAAACCCCCAAACTCCATCGCACACGCACAGAGCATATCCTCTAATATCTGAATAGTGCGTTCGGACTGTCCGTCCGTCTGAGGGTGAAATGCTATGCTCAATTCTACTCGAGTACCCAACTCATACTGTATGGACCTCCAAAATCGTGATGTAAACTGCGTACCCCGGTCAGAAATGATAGATACCGGTACGCCATGAAGCCTGACGATCTCGCGGATATACACTCGAGCCAGCTACTCAGAAGAATAGGTAGTCATCATAGGAATGAAATGAGCTGACTTGGTCAGCCGGTCCACAATCACCCAAACTGCATCAAACTTTTGGTGAGTCCGTGGAAGCCCAACAATGAAATCCATAGTGATCCACTCCCATTTCCACTCTGGATTCTCTAACTTCTGAAACAACCCACCTGGTCGCTGATGCGCGTACTTCACCTGCTGGCAATTTAGGCACCGAGCTACATACTCCACTATGTCCTTCTTCATTCTCCTCCACCAGTAATGCTGTCTCAAGTCATGATACATCTTCGTGGCACCTGGATGAATGGAGTACCGCGAGCTGTGAGCCTCCTGGAGAATCAACTCATGCAAACCATCTACATTGGGCACACATAGCCTGCCCTGCATCCTCAATGCACCATCATCCCCAATAGTGACCTCCTTAGCATCACCGTGCTGG
The DNA here is from genome assembly GCF_000715075.1 of Nicotiana tabacum. Taxonomy (NCBI): domain Eukaryota; kingdom Viridiplantae; phylum Streptophyta; class Magnoliopsida; order Solanales; family Solanaceae; genus Nicotiana; species Nicotiana tabacum. Next base: position 55,931,403 of record NC_134092.1, on the reverse strand, counting down.
ACTGTGTCCTTAAGAACAAGCAGATGAGGGTCCTCATACTGAAGGTCCCTGATATGATCATAAAGAGAAGACCGAGAGACCACACAAGCCAATACTCGACTCGGCTCAGAAATATCCAATCTAACAAACTGACTAGCTAAGGCCTGAACATCCAATGCCAATGACCTCTCTGCTGCTGGAAGATATGCTAAGCTCCCCAAACTCTCCACCTGGCGACTCAAGGCATCGGCCACCACATTAGCCTTCCCGGGATGGTACAAAATGGTGATATCATAGTCCTTAAGAAGCTCCAACTACCTCCGTTGATGCAAGTTAAGATCCTTTTGTTTGAACAGATGCTGTAAACTCTGATGATCAGTGTAAATCTCACAATGGACACCGTACAAATAGTGCCGCCAAATCTTCAAGGCGTGAACAATAGCTGCTAACTCAAGGTCGTGGACAAGATAGTTCTTCTCATGGGTCTTCAACTTCAAGGCGTGAACAATAGCTGCTAACTCAAGGTCGTGGACAAGATAGTTCTTCTCATGGGTCTTCAACTGGCGCGAAGCATAAGCAATCACTCTACCCTCCTGCATCAGAACACACCCAATGACGATCCATGAGGCATCATAATACACTGTGTAAGAATCAGAAGCTGATGGTAGAACTAGAACTGGAGTCGTGGTCCAAGCAGTCTTGAGCTTCTGAAAGCTCTCCTCGCACTCCTCCGACCACCTGAAAGAAGCACCCTTCTAGGTCAATTTAGTCAAGGGCAATGCAATAGATGAGAAACCCTCCACAATATGACGGTAATAGCACGCCAACCCAAGAAAGCTCCGAATCTCCGTGGCTGAGGACGATCTGGGCCAACTTTGCACCGCCTCTATCTTCTTCGGATCCACCTGGATACCCTCACTGGACACCATGTGCCCCAAGAATGCCTCTGAACTGAGCCAAAACTCACACTTGGAAAACTTTGCATAAAGCTTCTCCTCCCTCAATCGCTGTAACACAATCCTCAGATGATGGGCATGCTCCTCCTGGCTACGAGAGTACACAAGGATATCATCAATGAATATAATGACAAACGAGTCCAAATACGGCTGAAACACACTATTCATCAGATGCATGAACGCTGCTGGGGAGTTGGTCAGCCCAAAAGACATCACAAGGAACTCATAATGACCATATCGGGTCCTAAAAGCTGTCTTAAGGATATCCGAGTCTCGAATCTTCAGCTGGTGATACCCTGACCTCAAATCAATCTTGGAGAACACCATCGCTCCCTGAAGCTAGTCAAACAAGTCATCAATACGCGGCAAAGGATACCTGTTCTTGATTGTGACCTTGTTCAACTGTCTGTAATCAATGCACATTCTCATAGTACCATCCTTCTTCTTCACAAATAGAACTGGTGCACCCCAAGGTGACACGCTAGACCGAATAAACCCCTTATCAAGGAGTTTCTGAAGCTTCTCCTTCAACTCAGCCGGTGCCATACGGTACGATGGAATAGAAATGGGCTGAGTGTCCAGCACCAAATCAATATCGAAATTAATATCCCTGTCAGGTGGCATGCTTGACAGGTCTGCACGAAACACATCCGGGAAATCTCATACCACCAGAACAGAATCAATAGTAGGGGCCTCTGTACTAACATCCCTCATAAGACAAGATAAAATAGACAACCTTTCTCAACCATCCGCTGAGCTTTCAAGTATACAATCACTCTACTGGGAACATAGTCTATAAAGTCGCTCCACTCAACCCTCGACAACCCCGGCATCGCTAACGTCACGGTCTTAGCATGACAATCTAGAACAACATGACATGGAGACAACCAATCCATACCCAAAATCACATCAAAACCGACCATACTAAGCAACAAGAGGTCCACTCTAGTCTCCAGACTCCCAATAGTCACCATACATGATCGATATACACGGTCTATAATGATAGTATCACCCACTAGAGTAGATACATGAACAGATAAAACTAGAGACTCACAAGGCATATCTAGATAATGAGCGAAATACGAGGACACATATGAATAAGTAGAACCAGGGTCAAACAATATAGAGGCATCTCTATGGCAAACTGAGACAATACCTGTAATCACAGCATCCAAAGCAATGGCATCTGGTCTAGCAGGGAGAGCATAGAAACGGGCCTGGCCACCCCCCGATCGACCTCCCCCTCTCGGGCGACCCCTGGCTGACTGGGCTCCACCCCGAGCTGGCTGAGCAGGTGGTAAAGAAACTAGTGCTGATGCCATAGACTTGCTCCTCTGCTGAGCTCGACCTCCCGTAAGGCGGGGACAATGCCTCCTGATGTGGCCAATCTCTCCACACTCATAACAACTCCCCGGTGCTGGTGCTGGGGAATGAAGGGAGCCCTGAGCACCGGGATAACTGGTAGAAGGACCTGGCATAGGCGAAACCTGACCCGATGGAGCATGGGACAAACTCTGAGCTGGGAAGGCACTGAGAGATGAATGGCCCTGCTGATAACCATGTGAACCATAGCCAGATGATGCACCACGGTGAACTGGGCGAGCCGTCTGAGCATGTCTGAAAGGACGACCCCTGCCGTGGTGGAACTGCCCCCAGAAGGAACACCGCTAAATCCACCCCGTCCACGAGGCCTCTTGGCCTCTCTCTCAACCCACTCCTGGCTGCGAACCATCTCAATCTGCCGAGCAATGTCGACAACCTCATCAAAAGTAGCACCAGACACTCTCTCTCTGGTCATAAGCAATCGCAGCTAAAAAATGAGGCCATCTATAAACCTCCTGATCCTCTCCCTGTCTGTGGGAACCAACCAGATAGCATGACGTGCCAACTCTGAAAATATTATCTCATACTGCATCACAGACATATCACCCTGACGAAGCTGCTCGAACTGCCTGCGCAGCTCCTCTCTGCGGGACTGTGGCACGAACTTCTCCAGGAATAGACCGGAGAATTGCTTCCATGTAAGAGGTGCTGCGCCGACCGGCCTACGCCTCTCGTAAGCCTCCCACCAACTGAAGGCAGCTCTAGAGAATTGAAAAGTAGTGAACGAGACCCCACAGGACTCTAGAATACCTGCTGTACGGAGTATCCTTTGACACCTATCCAAGAAGCCCTGTGTATCCTCTCCCTAGGTACCACTAAAAGATGGAGGATGGAGTCTCCCAAACCTCTCCAATCGACGCTGCTCATCATCAGGTATGATAGGAACCACATAGTCTTGAGCAGTTGTAACCGGCTGGGCTGGTGGTGCCCCCGGTGTCTGGAATCCCTGTACTGCCTGTTCTGGTGTGCGGGCGGTGGGAGTCTGAGCACCTCCCCCGGCCTGAGAAGTGGCTGCTGCGGCCGGAACAGAGACCTCCTGAGCAAGACTGGTACACGCGGTCAGAATCTGAGCTAAGGCCTCCTGAAGGCCTGGAATCACAATAGGCACAGGTGGTCCTGAGCTGGTGCATCAACAATTGGAATCTGGTCCTGATCTGGGGAAACTAGTGGATCTGCAGGTACTGCCCCAGCTACTGTGCGAGCTGCACCTCTGCCCCTACCGCGGCCTCTACCGCGACCTCAGCCTCTCGCGACCCTGGCTGGTGGCACTGGTGGCTCTCCATCCTGCCCGGTAGTACGAGTCCTCACCATATGTGAAAGAATGAAACAACAGATGTTTAGTTACTAGAATCAATAGATTCGCATGGCAAGAATTCAAGAATGTGAAGTTTCCTAAGGGTTCGACAGCCTCTCGAAGATACGTACAGACGATTCGTACCGATCCGCAAGACTCTACTAAACCTGCTCATGACTCGTGAGACCTATGTAACCTAGGCTCTGATACCAACTTGTCACGACCCAAATACCTAACCAGTCATGATGGCACCTATCGTGGAACTAGGCAAGCCGACATTCTCAATATATTTTCAATATATAATAGAAGAGATCTGAAATAATTAAACTAATTGAAGATTTGCATAATAACGGGGTAAAAACCCAAAATACCAGTGCGGAATGATAGCCCGACATTGGGGTGTCACTAAGTCATAAGCATCTAACAACCAATCTAGAATCAGAGTCTACTACAGTCTGTGCCAAATGCCAATATAAGAGAGAAAAGATAATAATAAATGAGAAACAAGGACTGCGGACGCCTGAAGCTACCTCGTAAGTCTCTGATAATCAGCTCTCGCACGAACTCAGCGACCGTAAGAACCGTACACACCTGGATCTGCACATGAAATACAGGGTGTAGCATGAGTTCAACCAACTCAGCAAGTAACAGAATTAAATAAGGAACTGAGAAGCAGTAACGAGCTTCTCAGCTCTGAGCTATAACAAAAATACAGATCATTTCAAAAGTTTTCAGCGAAGGGTGAACATGATTTCAAATCCGGTGGTATAAGTCAAATCAGTTTGAGCTCAAGTAAAACCGATATGAATCTTCAAGAAATTTCACAGCAACAACAGATAACAACTTAGTGCAATAATAAATAAAAGCAAGTACAACCTCTCAAGGCAGTAGTCACTCAACTCATCTCAAAATCTCATACCCTCGGCTCTCAGCCCTCAATACACACTCTGAATAGGTTCCTGCGCTCATTAGGGGTGTGCAGACTCTGGAGAGGCTCCTTTTAGCCCAAGCGCTATATCGCTGTGGCGTGCAGCCCGACCCAATCATATAAGTAGCCATAAGGCTCGTTGCGGTGTGCAACCCGATCCACAATCCATAAATAGCCATAAGGATCATTGCGGCGTGCAACCCGATCCATATAACCTCACATAGCTCACAGCTCGACACTCAGGCCCTATCTCAGTCACTAACCTCTCCAGCCCATCGGGCTCACAGAATATCATAATAATCAGCCTAAACAGAGAATACAGCAAGTATCAACAAGAACTGAGAGGGAATAGCGATATAACAAACAAGTAAGACTGAGACTGAGTACAAGACAATAATTAGCAGTCAATTCAACTAGTATACGACCGCTGCAGGTCCCAACAGTGATATCATATGGCCTAAGCATGGTTTCTAACATGAAAGACAGTCAATTGCTCAAAGACAAGGAAAAATAAGTAATAACAATGGCTATTCGACTTTACAGTCTCACGGGACGGACCAAGTCACAATCCCTCATGGTTCACACTCACACACCCGTCACCTAGCATGTGCGTCACCTCCAAATATTCATATTATACAAATTCTCGGGGTTTCATACACTCAAAATCAGATTTAAGACTGTTACTTACCTCAAACCGAGCAAATATCTACTCCGAAATGCCTTTGCCTCTCAAATCGGTCTCCAAACGTCCCGAATCTAGCCACAAGTAGAACAATACAATCAATATAGGCTAAAGGGATCAATTCCACAAGAAAAGTACTAAATTATAGCAAATAATCCGAAATTGGCCCGAACCCGGCTCCCGGGCCCACATCTCGAAATCCAACAAAAGTCACAAAAACTAGAAAACCCATTCACTCACGAGTCTAACCATACCAAATTTACTCAAATACGATAACAAAATCCTATTCAAAACCTCAAAATCCCAACTCAAGAGTTCTTCCTCTTTTTCCTCAATTTCTCACCCCAAATCACAGATTAGATGATAAAATTAAAGATGAATTCATGGGATTTAACCAAAACCATGGAAGAATCACTTACCCCAATCAACTTCACGAAAATCCCTTCAAGAATCTATAACACCCCGTAAAATTTTGAAGTATTTCAGTGTAAAGCCCCGTATTTTTCGCAAGTGTTTTCAAGGTTTCGTGGTGCCGGAGTAGGCTTACATGTTTGACTTTTTGGGTTGAACAATGCATTGGAAAGTAAAGGAAAATATTTGGCAGAAAAGCGTGTTTATGCGGCCCATTATGCAACCGCATAATCACTCTGTGGACTGCATAATGGCCGCAGAGTGAAGCAGTAAGTTTGGCCAACTTGAGGTCCGTTTTGCGGTCGATTATGAGACCGCATAATCGATATGCGGACCGCATATCAATCATATAATCCCTCTTGGGTTTTTGCGGAGGGAGTTCTGCGGTGCATTATGCGACCGCAGAATGAGTATGCGGACCGCATACTGGTCGCATACTTTGGCCAAAAGTTCAGGCCCCTGAGGGCCATTTCTGCGGTCACTTTGTGGACCGCATAACCATTATGCGGTCGCATATGCGACCGCAGACCTGTGTCGGGGCACCCATTTTCTTAATTTAAAACCCGACTCCCATTCCGTTAAAACACCCCTTTAGTCTATTTTGAAACTCATTTATGATATTTCTAGTGTGAGAGAGAAAGTTCTAGAGGGAGGGCCTAATTTTATCAATTGATCTTCAACCATCACTCAAAGCCTTGGAAATATTCAAGTAGAGCACCAAAATTCTTCACCCTAAAATGTAAGGCTTCATCACCCCAGCTCTTAATTTCAAACATAGCTATAATGGGGTATTAGTATGATACTTCATGGGTATGAGGGTGGTTCATCTTACATGCATGTGATAAAGAGTGTGGAAAAAATAAAAAGTGAACTATAACCATGAACGGTTTCCTAATTTTGGGTTCAATTTGTATATTGCTAAAATAGATTGAGGCTGCTAAGGGTTCCGGATAATTGTAGAGTCTAAAGAAGCGCGATTGAGGTATGTTGGCTAAACTTTCTCTCTTGGAATTGAATTCCATAATGTTTTTGTAAGTTTCAAAGTGTGGGTTACGTATTAAAAGGTTATGGCTTTGAGTCGTGTTTCAATGAAAGATAGAATTGTCTAAAAGCTTTTGTACTAAATTCATGCCCATTAGTGGTTGCTTTAACTAATGCTTTGATTTATAAATATATCCAGTGTGATTCGAGTTCTATATACTCATGTGTTGAAATTGTACATTGTCATTTCTGGGGGAGAGTATTGCAAGAGTAAATGGTGTATTGACTGTTTATGATTTTTCATGTGTGTTTCTATTGTTGGTTGGTATGCTTCATTCTTTGGGAAGAAACCATTTGTGTTTGAAGTTTCCATTTCAAATGGATTTGAAGTATATGATTTTTAAAATATCCTATATGTTGATACTTGATGGTGATCTTTGAAATTGAAAGAGGTGAAAGTGTGAAATATGAAATATGGCCATCGTGCCAGGAATAAAGAATCTTGTGAATGGCCTAATAAACCAAGAAAATATTGTCGTTGTGAATGACTGGAAATACTATTGAGAATTCATACAATGTGAAAGATGTTGAGGTGAGTACAATTGTATTTATGATATTTCTGTTTGCAAATCAAATCAAAACTATTTTTGGGAGCATCATTAGCAATACCGAGGAAGGGTGGGTCATAAGGCCCATACCTGAAACTACACGTGCCGGTGTAGGGGTAGATTGTGATATTATTCCCCTTAATTGGGATGAAACTTGAACCTTTGTGGATTGGAAAAGTCAACCCGCATGGCATATGTGGGAAGGCGTCCTAGCTTATCGGGTGGAGATCAGACGCCATATTGCGCATATGGTGGTACTACTCTTGGTAACGACTTTCTTTCGCATCACATGTCAAACCACATTATTCGTGGGGAGATGGCCTAGCCGATCAGGCGTGATCGGACTCCGTGCTAACAAAGACGGTATATCAGTGCTAATGATCTCCCAACCAAACTTATATATGAACTTTGTATTTTGGAAATTATTATGTTTTAACTGGACGTTTAGATATTGTTGATTGTGACTTGTTGTTTCTATGTGTTGCCTTTTCTTATATGGGCATTCTATTTTGAAAGAGGATTTTTTAGCTATACATACTAGTGCTATTCGACAGTACTAACATCCCTTTTGCCGGGGGCACTGCATCTTTAATGGACGCAGGTGGTTCTTCAGCAGGCGGCATTGATCAGTGATAGCAGTACACTCTTTTCAGCTGATTTGGTGAGCCCCATTTCATTTCGGGGTCATGTATCTTTTGCTTCTCATGTACAGTGTTTCGAGGTATAACCGGGGCCTTGTTGCCGGTATTTCCATATTACTCTTCTATTGTATTTAGAGGCCCCATAGACAGGTTGTGGGTTATGGTTGATGTTGGGAATTGAACTAGAAATGTTGGTACTTGGAAATTATGTTTTTCATTAATTCTATAAACTCGTAATGTTTTGGAAATTATGAATGAAGCTACTAATGGGAATGAAAAGGAAGTTGTTAATAAAATATTTTCAGTGATTGATTAATGGAGCACATCTCCTCTTTATTCATGGATGAGTTTGGGTAGAAGGAAGTCTAATAGGCTTGCTCGGCCGGGTTCTCTCGGTTGAGCGCCGGTCGCGCTCCCTGAGTTTGGGGCGTGACAGAATCACCCAATTCCGTGTTCTCTAGCTCAAAATATGCAAAATGGGTTCAAACCTTCATTTTTGAAATTAATACTGCCTCCCCAGATATCTTTCATCGCGATCGCGGACCATACCTCATGATCGCAAAGCACAACTATGCTGCCCCACATTTTTAACCTATGCGGATGCGGAATCACCCACGCGATTACGGATCACTGCCTCTCATACCTACGTGATCGCATCCTGCCTCAAGCGATCGCATAGAGCATTGGCCACACCTCCCCTCCTGCTCAAATCCTTCTATGCGAACGCGTCCTTAGCCACGCATTCGCGAAGCACATCTTCGTACATATACGCGATCGCGTTCTTAACTCTGCAATCACATAGAACAAACTCACCTCTTCCCTAAATAAGCTTACACGATCGCGAATGAATCCCTGCGATCGCGTACAAGGAAACCAGAACCTGCTGAAACCAGAACTTCAGCTATCAAGCCAAGTCCAAAAATGATCCGTTAACCACCCGAAACTTACCCGAGGCCCCCGGGACCTCAACTAAACATACCAACATATCCCAAAACATCATACAAACTTAGTCGAGCCTACAAATCACTCAAAACAACATCAAAACACCAATTATACCCAAATTCAATCCTAAAGAACTTTTAAACTTTCAAATTTCACAAACGACGCCGAAACCTACCAAACCACATCCGATTGGCCTCAAATTTTGCACACAAGTCATATTCAACATTACGGACCTATTCCAACTTCCGAAATTGGAATCCGACCCCGATATCAAAAAATCAACCCCCCAATCAAACTTTCCAAAATTCGACTTTCGCCATTTCAAGCCTAAATTAGCTACAGACCTCAAATTCACAATCCAAACAAGCTCCTAAGTCCAAAATCACCCAACGGAGCTAACGAAACTCCATTCCGGAGTCGTCTTCACACACTTCTAACTAGGTCAAAATCCTGAGACTTAAGCTTTCGTTTTAGGGACTAAGTGTCTTGAAACACTCCGAAACCAAAAACAAGACCTCCCGGTAAGTCACTTAAGCAAAAATAGATACGGGAAAAATAGTAAATAGGGAATCGGGGCTAGTACACTCAAAATGACCAGCCGGGTCGTTACATCGGGGCATCACACAGATATACACTCGTCACCTAGCATATTGTCACGACCCAAATCCCACCATAGGGGTCGTGATGGCACCTAGTCTCTATGACTAGGTAAGCCTATCACTTAACAAAATTAAATCAACAAATTTTGATATAATAAGGCAGAAATTAATATAAAAGTGGAAATAGAGTTAATACAATTCAAAGGCAACACTCAAACATCTCCCAGAACTAGGTAGTACAGAGTCATAAGTTCTAATTGAATAACATTCGTAATATCCCCAAAGATACTATACAGTTTGAATGTAAATTAACAATATCAATGTAAAAGATGAGACTCTAAGGGACTGCGGCAACATGCAGCTCTACCTTGAATCTTCACGAACAAGAAAACTCTCACTCTAGGGGTCGGCTACAACCAATACCTGAATCTGTACAAAAATATCCAGAAGTGTGGTATGAGTACACCACGGTCGGCACCCAGTAAGTATCAAGACTAACCTCGGTGAAGTAGTGACAAGGTTCAAGTCATGTGATACTCAGTCAATAACCTGTGCAATATATCAATAACTTGCAACAGAATATATAAGGAAAAATAATATCAACCGTCTCGTAGAGCATGTGATGACATTTTAATATAGAAAAACTCATCTTAGTCAACAAAGCATTAAAAGAAGTGGGGCATGTGATAGCATGTCAAATTCAAAAACAACTCATTAAAAGAAATACAAGACGAGAACTTTTGAGAAACATGTATGTGATTAAAGTATCAACCCCATTTCAACACATAAACAACATCACGAAAGACACCTCCGAATCATCACATAACATAATCAACAATGCCGCCCTTATTTCGCCGCATGTGCACATAACAATGAAATGCCTCCCTTATTTCGCCACATGCGCATATCACCACTCTTATTTTGCAACGTGGGCAACCTGAGAAAATGCCACCCCTATTTCGCCCCACGCGTACAACCATAGACACAATCACACGGCAAAGACCTCATGCTGACACCCCCAATCAATCGGCTCAACATGTCCATATGTGCCACAATTATCATAAAAACAATAACACCAAAAACTTCATCAAAGGTATAAGCTCATAATTTATCAACAAGTTGCACAAGGACATGAAAATAGTAAAATGCGGATGGGTGTCAAACGTATAAAGCATTGCTACAACTAATACAATTGCAATGATCATGTTCATGTAGCCAAAGTGATTAAACATGTTTCATATAAAGTATATCTCCAAATTAAGGCATATCAATAGCCTAAGGTCTAATCCAGTCACAAGCCGCACATAGCACCCATGTACATGCTCGTCACCTCGTGTACACGTCGCTTTTCACATATCACAAATAGGCAATTAAGGCCAAATCCTAAGGGGTATTTCCTCACACAAGGTTAGCCAAGATACTTACCTCAAACAAGCCAATTTAATACTCCAAAAGTGCCTTTCCTCTAAAATTCACCTCTATCCGTCTCAAATCTAGCTAGAAATGACTTAATAATATCAAACAATACTAAATGAGTCAATTCCAAACAATAAAGTCCCAATCTTGACCCAATTCCCGAAAAGTCAACAAACGTCAACCCTAAGCTCGCACGGTCAAAAGTAGAGTCAAGGGGTTGATGTCGACTACCAATAATCCCATGAGTCCAATATAAGATTAGTTTTCAAAACCGAGTCCAAATCGGCTCACAAATCCCCAATTTTTATTTTTTAAAACATAGCCAAAATTCCCAAATCCTTTCAAATTCCATGCTTTTGGTGTAAGATCCATAAGAAATCAAGATATAATATCAAAATTAAGTGAAAATCACTTACCCAATAGTTATGTGTGAAGATCTTCTTCAAAAATTGCCTCCCACCAAGTCTAGGGCTACAAATGTGATAAAATAAGAGTGAGTCCCGAATAACCAGCTATAAACGAGATGCAGATGTCGCATTTGCGACCAGAGTTCGCAAATACGACCCTTTCCTCACAAATGCGAAGACACCCTGCCTAGAGCATTTCACGAATGCAACCAAGCACTTCGCAATTGTAAAGACCTACTGCCCCATCCACCCTCGCAAATGAGACAACCACTTCACCAATGCAAAATCTCAGCTGCCTTTCCATTGTCGCAAATGCAACCAATGCCTCGCAATTGCGATATCCCCCCCAGGAAGCCCCCCATTGAAAATGCAAGAAGTCCACAATAAATGCGGTCATCGCAAATACGAGCAGACCTTCGCAAATGCGAGGTTTGCAGCACCAGAAAATCTGAAACAAACCAAAACACTCTGATATTAATTCGAAACTCACCCAAGCCCCTCAGGCCCCACACCAAACGTCCACAGAAGTGCATAGACATCATAAAAACGTGCTTCTTAGCCCGGAACATCAAAATTACATGTAAAACCATGAATCAAACACCAAAATACATCTTGCAAGCTATGAAACTCAAGAATTTTAAAATTCACAACCAAGTGTCTTATTCCTACCAAACCAACTAGGAATGACACCAAACCTTGCACACAAGTTCTAGATGACAAAATGGACCTATTCCAAGTCCCGGAACAACAATCCTAACCCGATAGCCACAAAGTCAACCGTTAGTCAAACTTATGAAATTTCTAAACCTTCAAATTGAAAATATTCGGCAAAACGAGCCAAATCATCCTAGGAACTACCGAATCCAATTCTGGGCATACACCTAAGTCCTAAATTACCATACCAACCTATTGGAACAATTAAAATACCATTCCGGGTTTGTTTCCACAAAAGTCAAACCTTGGTTAACTCTTACAATTTAAGTTTCAAACCTTGGAACTATGTGTTCCATTTCCATCCAAAACCTTCCCGAAACCAAACCAACCATCCTTGCAAGTTATAAAACAAATTAAGCACATGAGAAGCATAAAACAGGGAAACATGATCAAATGCACAAAATGACCGACCGAGTCATTACATTCTACTCCTCTTAAATAAACATTCATCCTCGATCGAGTCAAAAATAATACCTGGGATATCAAAAAGATGAGGATATCGGCTTCGCATATAATGCTCAGTCTCCCAAGTCGCCTCCTCGACCGGTTGACCTCTCCATTAAACCTCAACTGATGCAATATTCTTCAACTTATCTTTCGAACTTGCCTATCCAAAATGGCCACCGACTCCTCAACATAAGTCAAATCCTTGTCCAACTGCACTGAGCTGAAATATAACACATGTGACAGATCCTCTTAGTCAAAGCATAGAAATATGAAATACCGGATGAACTCCTGATAAGTTGGGTGGCAAAGCAAGTCTGTAGGCCACCTCACCAACTCTCTCCAACACCTCGAAAAGACCAATATATCGAGGGCTCAACTTGCCCTAATTGCCAAACCTAATCAAACCCTTCATGGGCAAAACTTTGAGTAGAACACTCTCACCCACCATGTATGCCACATCACGAGCCTTCCTATCAGCATAACTCTTTTGCCTGGACTATGCTGTACGAAGCCGCTCCTAAAATAATTTCACCTTCTCCAAAGCATCACAAACTAAATCAGTGCCCAACAATCTAGCCTCACGAGGCTCAAACCAACTATTTGGAGAATGACATTGGCTCCTATACAAGGCCTCATATGGAGCCATCTGGATGCTCGACTTTTAGTTATTGTTGTAGGCAAACTCTGCTAATGGTATAAACTGATCCCTCTGGACCCCGAAATCAATAACACATGCTCGAAACATATCCTCCAAGATCTGAACAGTATGTTCGGACTGCGCGTTCATCTAGGGATGAAATGCCAAACTCATCTCGACCTGTGTGCCCAACTCACATTGCACAGCTCTCCAAGAATGCAATGTAAATTGTGCCTCAACCCGAGATAATAGATACAGGCACACCATACAAGTGAGCAATCTCTCTAAGATAAATCCGAGCAAGATGCTCTAAAGTGTAGGTAGTCATGACTAGAATAAAGTGTGCAGACAATGACCCACACAACATCAAATCTCCTCAAAGTCTGTGGCATCCCGACTACAAAATCCATAGTGATATGCTCCCACTTCCACTACGGTATGTCTTTCCTTTGAAGTAAACCACCAGGTCTTTGATGATCATACTTAACCTGACGACAATTCAAACAACTTGCAACATACTCAACAATGTCTTTCTACATACTTCTCCACCAGTAATGCTGCTTCATATCATGGTGCATCTTCACAGCACCCGGATGAATTGAATACAGTGAACTATGGGCCTCTTAAAGAATCAGCTCCCGCAATCCATCCATATTAGGCACACAAATCTAGCCCTGAATCCTCAATACCCCATCATCACCAATAGTCACCTCCTTAGCAACGTCTTGATGCACCATGTCCTTAAGGACAAGCAAGTGGCGATCATCATACTGACGCTCCTTGATGCACTCAAACAAGGACAAGGATGATACAACATAAGAAAGAACCCTGCTAGGCTCCGAAATATCTAACCTCACAACCCTGTTGGCCAAACCTGAATATCCAAAGCTAATAGTCTCTCCCCAGCTGGAATAAAAGCAAGACTTCCCATACTCTCGGCCTTCTCACTCAAGGCATCAACCACTACGCTGGTCTTCCCAAAATGATAAATAATGGTGATATCACAGTCCTTTAGTAGCTCTAACAACCTTCATTGCCTTAAGTTCAAATTCTTTTGCTTGAATAGGTGTTGAAGGCTCTGGTCATAAAGATAATGCCTCTAAAAATCTTGAGCACGTGTACAATAGCTGTTAACTCCAAATTATGCACTAAGTAGTTTTTCTCATGGGGATACAATTGACGCGAAGCATAAGCTATCACCCTACCGTCCTGCATCAACACATATATAATGGAAACCCGTGAAGCATCATAGTAGACTGTATATGAACCTGATGCCGAAGGTAAAGCCAGAACTGAAGTTGTAATCAAGGGAGTCTTGAGCTTCTGAAAGCTCTCCTCACACTCGTCAGACCACCTAAATGGGGCACCCTTCTGTGTCAACCTGGTCAATGGATCTTCAATAGATGATAAACCCTCCATGAAGCGACGAGAATACCCTGCCAAACCTTGAATACTCCTGATCTCAGTAGCGGTAGAAGGCTTGGAACAACTCTGAACTGCCTCAATCTTCTTCGAATGCACCTTAATACCCTCATTAGACACATGACCCAAGAATGCCACCGAGTCTAACCAAAATTCTCACTTGGAGAACTTAGCCTATAACATCTTTGTCACACCCCGACCTCAGGGAGCGCGACTGGCGCTCAACAGAGTTACCTCGGTCGAGCAAGCCTACACAATGCCATCTACCCAACTCACCCATAAATAAAGAGAAGAATACAATTCATTAATAAGTCAATAAGAAGTCATGTGAACAACACCGATTCATTTCCATTAGTTACGTCGTCAACAAGTTTTCAAAACAGTACATTGTACAATCATACTTAAAGTGGAACAGATGATAAAATTACAACATTTTTTGTTTAAACTTCCCCAAAACAGACACAACCTACACTATGTCTACGGAGCCTCTAACAGGAACAAAAGAGTGCTATGACAGTGCCGACAACAAGGCGCGGCTATACCTCAAAATGCTATGTACAAAGGATAGAAGATACAAGACCCTGAAATGAAGTAGGGCTCACCAAATCAGCTGAGGAGAGGGTGTGCTGCTATCACTGATCAATACCACCTGCTATGGAACCACCCGCATCTATTAAAGATGCAGCGCCCCCGGCAAAAGGGACGTTAGTACATATGGAATAGTACTAGTATGTAAAATGAAACACCCTCTGAATAGAATGAGTAACGGTAAACGAAAAATCAAACATGAAATCAATAAAAGACTCAAACGGTATCAAAATGACATATTAGGGGAAATGTAAATTTTAAGTAGGTTTCGGTAATTTAAGTTGGGAGATCATTAGCACCGATATACCACCGTGTTTTAACACGGAGTCCGATCTTAGCCCGACCGGCTAAGTCGTCTCACCCCGAGACATACACTCACAATACCACCATGTGCCTGGCATGGCATCTGATCTTAGCCCAATTGGCTAAGCCGTCTCACCACAATGCCGTGTGGGTCGACATTACATCATATCTAGCTACCAATAATCTCATCCGATTTAAGGGGAAAACTTCTCAACATACCAATCTCATCCCATATAAGGGGAAACAGTCTCATCACATTAACACATGGATTTACCCCTCAATCACTCCTACACCGGCACATGTAGTTTCGGGGTTAGGTTGTTCCGACCTACCCTTCCTCGGTGGCTAATCGATACTCCCAAAGCATTTGTTATTAAAAGTATTTACCTCTCAATTCATATTCTTTAACATGTCATTCATTTTATTTACATCATTGGCCATAACACAATATCATTCTTGGCACATTGGCCGTACTTCATAATTCAGCTCACTATTCCATTTCAATCATTATCGTGGATAATCAACAATAAGGCCTTTCAAATTAAGACTTTAATCACATACTTGAGCAAGTTAGGGTCTTAGGAACATATGACTTCTTACACAATTGACATGATAGCTTTCATAAAAATTCAAGCTTTTAAATCATAACAAAGTAACACACAGCCCATACTTAAACCACATTCTCAAACATTAACTCAACATAATAAGAATCTTTGGAATACATATTGAACGCATAATTATTTCGACATAAGGCTTATTTGACAAAAAAATCAATTTATAAGGGCATCACGAGACTTACAAGGATATTGCGGGGTTCAATTCTAAGAGAAGAGTTTAGCCAACATACCTTGCCTAGAGCCTTTTTAAATAACTACAATGTTCCCGAATTCTTAGCTTCTTCGATCTATTTAGAAATATAGCAAAATTGAACACAAATTAGGAGAGAGTTTATGGTTCCAACTCATTTGGTGATATCATAGTCCTTTAGTAGCTCTAACAACCTCCATTGCCTTAAGTTCAAATCCTTTTGCTTGAATAGGTGTTGAAGGCTCTGGTGATCTGTATACACCTCACAAGACACGCCATAAAGATAATGCCTCTAAAAATCTTGAGCACGTGTACAATAGCTGTTAACTCCAAATTATGCACTGAGTAGTTTTTCTCATGGGGCTACAATTGACGCGAAGCATAAGCTATCACCCTACCGTCCTGCATCAACACACACATAATGGAAACTCGCAAAGCATCACAGTAGACTGTATATGAACCTGATGCCGAAGGTAAAGCCAGAACTGAAGTTGTAATCAAGGGAGTCTTGAGCTTCTGAAAGCTCTCCTCACACTCGTCAGACCACCTAAATGGGGCACCCTTCTGTGTCAACCTGGTCAATGGATCTTCAATAGATGATAAACCCTCCATGAAGCGACGAGAATACCCTGCCAAACCTTGAATACTCCTGATCTCAGTAGCGGTAGAAGGCTTGGAACAACTCTGAACTGCCTCAATCTTCTTCGAATGCACCTTAATACCCTCATTAGACACATGACCCAAGAATGCCACCGTGTCTAACCAAAATTCTCACTTGGAGAACTTAGCCTATAACATCTTTGTCACACCCTGACCTCGGGGAGCGCGACTGGCGCTCAACAGAGTTACCTCGGTCGAGCAAGCCTGCACAGTGCCATCTACCCAACTCACCCACAAATAAAGAGAAGAATACAATTCATTAATAAATCAATAAGAAGTCATGTGAACAACACCGATTCATTTCCATTAGTTACGTCATCAACAAGTTTTCAAAACAGTACATTGTACAATCATACTTAAAGTGGAACAAATGATAAAATTACCACATTTTTTGTTTAAACTTCCCCAAAAAAGACACAACCAATACTATGTCTACGGAGCCTCTAACAGGAACAAAAGAGTGCTATGACAGTGCCGACAACAAGGCCCGGCTATACCTCAAAATGCTATGTACAAAGGATAGAAGATACAAGACCCCGAAATGAAGTAGGGCTCACCAAATCAGCTGAGGATAGGGTTAGCTGCTATCACTGATCAATACCACCTGCTATGGAACCACCCGCATCCATTAAAGATGCAGCGCCCCCGGAAAAAGGGACGTTAGTACATATAGAATAGTACTAGTATGTAAAATAAAACACCCTCTAAATAGAATGAGTAACAGTAAACGAAGAATCAAACATGAAATCAATAAGAGACTCAAACGGTATCAAAATGACATATTAGGGGAAACGTAAATTTTAAGTAGGTTTCGGTAATTTAAGTTGGGAGATCATTAGCACCGATATACCACCGTGTTTTACCACGGAGTCCGATCTCAGCCTGACTGGCTAAGACGTCTCACCCTGAGACATACACTCACAATACCACCATGTGCCCAGCATGGCATCCGATCTTAGCCCAATCGGCTAAGCCGTCTCACCACAATGCCGTATGGGTCAACATTACATCACATCTAGCTAGCAATAATCTCATCCCATTTAAGGGAAAAACATCTTAACATACCAATCTCATCCCATATAAGGGGAAACAATCTCATCACATTAACACATGGATTTACCCCTCAATCACTCCTATACCGGCACATGTAGTTTTGGGGTTAGGTTGTTCTGACCTACCCTTCCTCGGTGGCTAATCGATAACCAAAGCATTTGTTATTAAAAGTATTTACCTCTCAATTCATATTCTTTTACATGTCATTCATTTCATTGACATCATTGGCCATAACGCCATATCATTCTTGGCACATTGGCCGTACTTCATAATTCAGCTCACTATTCCATTTCAATCATTATCGTGGATAATCAACAATAAGGCCTTTCAAATTAAGACTTTAATCACATACTTGAGCAAGTTAGGGTCTTAGGAACATATGACTTCTTACACAATTGACATGATAGCTTTCATAAAAATTCAAGCTTTTAAATCATAACAAAGTAACACACAGCCCATACTTAAACCACATTCTCAAACATTAACTCAACATAACAAGAATCTTTAGAATACATATTTAACGCATAATTATTTCGACACAAGGCTTATTTGACAAAAATTCAATTTATAAGGGCATCACGAGACTTACAAGGATATTGCGGGGTTCAATTCTAAGAGAAGAGTTTAGCCAACATACCTTGACTAAAGCCTTTTTAAATAACTACAATGTTCCTGAATTCTTAGCTTCTTCGATCTATTTAGCAATATAGCAAAATTGAACACAAATTAGGAGAGAGTTTATGGTTCCAACTCATTTGAGCATTTTATCAAATACTAGGTGGGTATTATGATTTCAAGGTCCTCCCATGGTGGATTCTTTAACTCCACTACCCAAAGTCTACCCAATTTAGCTTAACATTCACCCCCAACCCTTGATAGTACATGCATGTAAAAATAAACAACTCCCACACCCAAGAATTGCCTTACTAATTACCTATTTTTAGTTAAATTTCGAAATTGAGGGTTAGGGTGTAGAATCTTACCTCTATGATGAAGTCCTAGTGTGTTTTCCTTGTTAATCTTCCAAGATTTGAGTAAGAATTGAGGAACAATTGGTTGGGGAACTCTCTCCCTCTCTAGAGCACTTTCTCACTCTAAAAATGTCAGGTTCTTACTTAAGAAATGGTCCATAGAGTCTATATAACGAAATGGGGTCGGGTTATAAAAACTAAAAATTGAAGCTCCGAAACAGAATCTGCGGTCGCATATGCGACCGCATAATACTTCTGCGGTCCGCAAAATGGCCTTCCAAAACTGGGCACCGCTGCTTTGGTATGCGACCGTTCTGCGGTCCATATATCGATTTTGCGGTCGCAAAGCGGACCGTAGAATCTCCTTCCGGAATTCCTCATGTCGATCCTGCGATGCAATCTTCGGCCCGCAAAGTAATTCTACGGCCGCATAATAGACCGCATAATGGCCCACAAATTTTGCTCAAGTTTTCGCTTCACTCTGCGGCCATTCTGCGGCCCGCAGAGTGATTCTGCGGCCGCATAGTGGGCCACAGAAATGTCTTTTTTTGCCAACATTTTCCTTTAACTCCCTTGCGCACTGTTCGACCCAAAAAGTCCGTACCACGGCGAGCAAGCTCGCCGCGAAGAATTTCTACAATCACCAAACATGTTAACCTACCTCGCCACCATGGAACCTCGAGTTTTAGGTGAAATTTTATGGGGCCTTACAGTCTTCTCCCTTAAAGTCTAGAGCACGTTCCTCAAGTGCTGCTCATGCTCCCCCCGGCTGCGAGAAAACACCAATATATCATCAATGAACACAATAACAAAAGAATCCAAATAAGGGTGAAACACGTTGTTCATCAAGTGTATGAAAGCTGTTGGGACATTAGTCAACCCAAAAGACATCACCAAGAATTCATAATGCCTATAACGGGTCCTATAAGCCGTCTTAGGATTATCTAAAGCCCTGATCTTTAACTGATGGTACCTCGATCTCAAGTCAATCTTCGAGAAAACCCTAGAACCCTGAAGCTAATCGAATAAATCATCAATATGCGGTAGTGGATACTTGTTCTTGATATTAATATTGTTTAATTTCCTGTAGTCAATACACATATCATGGAACCGTCTCTCTTCTTCACAAATAGAATCAGAGCACCCCATGGTGAAACACTCGGCCTGATGAAACCTTTATTTAGCAATTCCTGCAACTGTTCCTTTAATTCCTTCAATTCTGATGGAGCCATGCGATATGGCGGAATAGATATGGGCTGAGTGTCCAGCACCAAGTCAATACCAAAATAAATATCCCTATTGGGTGGCATGCCCAGTAGGTCTACTGGAAACACATCTGGAAACTCTCTAACCATGGAGACTAAATCAACCATTGTAATATCAACACTCACATCTCTAACAAAGGCCAAATATTCCAAGCACCGCTTCTCAACCATCCATTGAGCCTTTAGAAAAGACACCAATCCACTAGGAACATGACCCAGGGAATCTCTACACTCTAACCTCGGTAACCCCAACATAGAAAACATCACAGTCTTAGCGTGACAATCAAGAATAGCATGATATGGAGATAACCAATCCATACCCAAAATCACATCGGAATCTACCATATCAAGCAATAGACGATCAACCCTAGTCTTATAGCCCCCAATAGTGACCAGACAAGAACGATATACATAATCCACCATAATAGAATCCCACACGGGTGTAGACACATAAACTGGAGTATCCAGAGAATCACGAGACATTAAAATTTGAAGGAAAATAGGATGACACATATGAATAAGTAGTACCCAGATCAAATAAAATAGATGCACATCTATGAAAGACCGAAACAATACCTGTAATGATTGCATCTAATGCAACAGCCTCAGTCCTACTAGGGAAAGCACAACAATGGGCTTGACCTCCCCCGCTAAGACGTCCTTTACCCACCTGTCCTCTACCTCTAGCTAGCTGTGCAAGTGGAGTAGCAACTAGAGAGGAACCATAGCCTGAGTACCCTGCTGAGGTCCATCCCTCCGAAGTCTAGGACAATCTCTCATAATGTGCCTGGTATCACCACACTAAAAAAACCCCTCTATGGTCATGGGTGCTGGTACTAAGTCTACGCCGTATGTCTGGAATAACCGCTATAGGAACCCCATACATAAGGTGCACTGAAAGATGGTTGTCCGATATAAGTGCTTGGGGTCCCTGACTAGCTGGAGCACTATGGGTAACCTGAAGTGCGGACTGAATTGGTTGACTGATATGACCTCTACCATGATGCACTATCCCCCAGAGTAGGAGCCCCCAAATCCTCAAAAACCACGAGGCTTCTTATCCTCCCTCTCTTGCCCATAGATAAGCTACAACATCCTAGAAATCTCCAAAACTTGATGGAATGGAGTCTCAGTCTCCAACTCCCGTGCCATTCCAAACCTGAGGCTATAGACAAGTCCCTCAAAAACCTACAGATTTTCTCTCTATTAGTGTAAACCAAGGAAGGTGCATGATGATAACTTTGTAAACCACAAAGAATACTCAGAGAAAGTCAACTCGTTCCTATGGGTCTATGGAATAAACTTCCTCAATAAAAGATCAGAGAACGGGGACCAAGTAAGTGGTTCTTCGCCAGCTGGCCTACTCGCCTGATAAGTTTGCCACTATCTATATGCCTACCCCGTTAGCTGAAAAGTAGTAAGGTTGACCCGCTCGACTCCACCAAACCCATAGTACGTAGAATGTGGTGACGCTGATCCAAGAAAATCTGTGCATCCTTAGAAGCCCCTCATCTAAACTGGGGAGGATGGAACTTCTGAAACCTCTCCAAACTCCTCTGCCCCTCTACCGGCACAACTGGCCCTACCTAAGGCTGAATTGTAATTACTAGCTGGACCGGCACAACACCCGATGTTTGATAATCATGAGTCGACTGCTCTAGTGTACATGCAACAGGAGTTTGAGCTTCTCCCCTAGCCTGTGAAGTAGCTGGTGCAAGCAAAATCAACACTGATTGGGCCAAACTCCTGAACATACTCAGGAAGTGTGCCAAGGTCTCCTGGAGCCCCTGCGTAGCAATAGGCTGCTCAGGTGCCCGCTCAACATGCTCAGGCTCCTAATCCTCAGTTGGAGCTGCTGGAGGCTCCATAGATACAGCTCTAGCAGGTGCCCTAACTTTAGCACATGCCTCTCCTCGGCCTCTACCTCGGCCCCGGCCTCTCGCAGCTCTAGTAGGGGGCACTGGTGTCTAATCAGCTGATCCGGTAGCGCATATCCTCACCATATGTGAGAGAATAAAAGAGTAAAGGTTCAAACTTTGGAATTAACAAATCTGCATGATTAGGAATGAAAGAAAGTGTATTTTTCTAACAGTTCGGTAGCCTCTCGAAGATAAGTACAGACGTCTCCGTACTGGTTTGCAAGACTCTACTAAACTTGCTCATGACTCGTAGGACCTATGAACCTAGAGTGCTCTGATACCAACTTGTCATGACCCAAATCCCACCATAGGGGTCATGATGGCACCTAATCTCTAAGACTAGGTAAGCCTATCACTTAACAATATTAAATCAACAAATGTTGAAATAATAAGGCAGAAATTAATATAAAAGCTGAAATATCGTTAATACAATTCAAAGGCAATACTCAAACATATCCCCAGAACTAGGTAGTATAGAGTCATGAGATCTAATTGAATACATATGGAATATCCCAAAAGATACTATACTGTTCGAATGTAAATTAACAGTATCAATATAAAATATGAGACTCCAAGAGACTCCGACAATATGCAGATCTACCTTGAATCCTCACGAATAAGCAAGCTCTCACTCTCGGGGTCCGCTGCCACCAATACCTTAATCTACACAAAAATATGCAAAAGTGTGGTATGAGTACACCATGGTCGGCACCCAGTAAGTATCAAGACTAACCTCAGTGAAGTAGTGACTAGTTTCAAGTTACGTGATACTCACAAGTCAATAACCTGTACAATATATCAATAACTGACAACATAATATATAAGGAAAACAATATCAACTATCTCGTAGAGCATGTGATGATAACTTAATGTAGAAAAACTCATCTTAGTCAACAATTCATTAAAAAACGTGGGGCATGTGATAGCATGTCAAATTCAACCAACAACTCATTAAAAGAAATATAAGACGGAAACTTTTAAGAAATATGTATGTGATCAAAATATCTACCCCGTTTCAACACATAAACAACAACACGAAAGATACCCCCGAATATCACATAACATCATCAATGCCGCCCTTATTTCGCCGCATGTGCACATAACAATGAAATGCCTCCCTTATTTCTCCACATGCACATATCACCACCCTTATTTTTCCACGTAGGCAACCCAAGAAAACACCACCCTTATTATGCCCCACGTGCACAACAATAGACACATCCGCACGACAAAGACCTCGTGTTGACACCCCCAATCAATCCGCTCAACATGTCCATATGTGCCATAATTATCACAAAAACAATAACGCCAATAAACTCATAAAAGGTTTAAGATCATAATTTATCAACAAGGTGCACAAGGACATGAAAATAGTAAAATGCAGATGGGTGTCAAACATATAATTCGTTGCTACAACTAATATAATTGCAATGATCATGTTCATGTATCCACAAAGTACTTAAGCATGTTTCATATAAAGTACATCTCCAAATTAAGGCATATTAATAGACTAAGGACTAATCCAGTCACAAGCCACTCATAGCATCCATGTACACGCTCGTCACCTCAGATACACGTCACTTTTCACATAACACAAGTAGGAAACTAAGGCAAAATCCTAAGGGGTATTCCCTCATACAAGGTTAGCCAAGATACTCACCTCAAATAAGCCATTTCAATACCCAAAAATGCCTTTCCTCTAAAATTCACCTCCACCCGACTCATATCTAGCCAAAAATGACTTAATAATATCAAACAATGATAAAGGAATCAATTCCAAACATTAATGTCCCAATCTTTACCCAATTTCGAAAAGTTAACAAAAGTCAACCCCCGGCCCGCATGGTCAAAACCCGAGTCGAGGGCTAGATCTCGAATACCCATAATCCCACGAGTCCATATATAAGATTAGTTTTCAAAATCGAGTCCAAATCGACTTTCAAATCCCCAATTTTTATTTTTTAAAAACATTGTCAAAATCCCCAAAAATTCCTTTCAAATTCTGTTATTTTGTTGTAAAGATCTATAAGAAATCAAGATATAATATCAAAATTAATTGAAAATCACTTATCAATAGCTATGTATGAAAATCTCCTTCAAAAATTGCCTTCCACCATGTCTAGGGCTTAAAATGTGATAAAATAAGAGTAAGTCCCGAAATAACCAACTATAAACGACCTACAGATGTCGCATTTGCGACCAGAGGTTTGCAACTACGAACTCCACAAATGCGACCCATGCCTCACCAATGCGAATATAGCCTACCCAGTGAGTGCCGAAAATGCGACCAAGCAGTTTGCAATTGTAAAGACCTATTGCGCCATCCACCCTTGTAAATACGATGATCACTTTGCAAATGCGAAGTCCCAACTGCCTTTCCATTGTCGCAAATGTGACCAAATGCCTAGAAATTGTGAGGTCCCTCCAGGCAGTCCCCTCATCGCGAATGTGAGAAGTCCTCCGCAAATGCGGCCATCGCAAATGCGAGCAGACTTTTGCAAATGCGAGGTTTGCAGCACCAGAAAATCTGAAACAAACCAAAACACTCTGATTTCAATTCGAAACTCTCCTGAGGCTGTCGATCCATACACCAAACATCCACACAAGTATACAAACATCATACGAACTCGCTTGCTAACTCAGAATATCAAAATAATACATAAAACCACGAATCGAATACCAAAACACATCTTGCAAGCAATGAAGCTCAAGAATTTTAACATTCACAACCAAGCGTCCGATTCCTACCTAACCAACTCGAATTGACATCAAAGTTTGCACACAAGTTCTAGATGATAAAACAAGCCTATTCTAATTTCGAGAACAATAATACGAACCTGATAGCTACAAAGTCAACATATGGTCAAACTTTTGAATTTTCTAAACCTTCAAATTGCCAACTTTCGGCAAAACGAGCTAAATCATCCTAGGAATCTCCGAATCCAATTTTGGGTTTACCCCAAAGTCCAAAATCGTGTACGAACCTATTGGAACCATCAAAATACCTTTACGGGATCATTTTCACAAAAAATCAAACCTTGGTCAACTCTTTGAACTTAAGTTTCCAACCTTGGAACTAAGTATTCCATTTCCATCAAAAATCTTCCCAAAAACCAAACCAACTATCCCTGCAAGTCACAAAACAATAATTAAGCACATGGGAAACATCAAATAAGGAAAACGAGGTTAAAATACACAAAAGGACTGGCCAATTCGTAACACATATGTGCCACCCAACACATATAGACATAGTAAGTAGACCCAATTACATCCTAATTCCCTCAAATCAAGGTTAACTAAGACACTTACCTCTTTTCAGAATAGGTCAACCTTCCAATACCGCTTTCCCTTTAGCACAAGCCTACAAACCACTCGAATCTAGCAAATTAACCCTCAAATAAGTCAAAACAAGCGTTAGAAATTACTCTAGTATAAAAAGGTTCGATCTTTAACATATTTCGAAAAGTAGACAAAAAGTCAACTCGGGACTACTTGGTCGAAATCCGAAATCAAGACCAAATCCCGATTACCCATTCACCTATGAGTCCAGATATGTGATTTATTTCAAGATCCGGCCTCAATTCAAGGTCTAAACCTCTAAAATACCAAATCCTAAATTTCTACCCAAAACCCCAATTTATACCTTATGAAAATCTAGATCTATGGATGAAAATCTATGGAAAGTAATGGAAATTGATCAAATACAACTTAAAGTTACTAACCCTTGAAGTTGGGAAGACAATGCTTTCCAAAAATTACCTCCCACAAAGTTTAGGTCTCAAAAATGGAATAAATGAGCTAATCCTGAAATCCCCTATTTTACCCACCTGCAGATGTCGCAATTGTGAACTCTTGTTTGCAATTGTTCAGCTCGCAAATGCAAACCACATGGTCGCAATTGCAAAGTGGCCTTGGAGCCTCATGTCACGCCCCAAACCAGGGGAGGCGTGGCCGGCACCCAATGCCATACTTAACCCCGAGCGTACCACTATTTAACTGTAACTCTGGGTAACCTTCAACTTAGGACGATAAGGTCTACCTACAAACAAAAACAACCAACCAAGGACGACGAAACCATATTATGAATCATTTGAAATAACGTTTATCTCATCAGAAGGGTAAACATACCCAAAAGCTCATATACATAATTGTGCAGGACGATGAGGCCGTCATAAACGTCTACGACAACAATACCAAAATGAACATATGCAAGGGCTGCAAGGCTGCTATACTGACCTACCGATATACAGGACTCATCTACAAGACTCTAGAGATAACAGAACTATACTATGGTCGGGAGAGAGCCTCGACCTACCCATCAAACCAATATATTCAAAATGCACTCCAAAATCTAGACATGGTAAATCCAGATGAATGGAGCTTACCGATGCTGATGTCTGGCTCTGTCTAACTAGGAAGGTCATCCGGCTGCCTACTAGAACCTGGAGGCATGAAAATGCAGTTCCCCCATCAAAATGGACGTAAATATGAAATAATGTATAGAATAGGTAAGGCAATAGAGTATTTGAAAGTTGAAACTGAAATGAAGTACATAGTAATCTGGAAGCCAAAGAATGCTTTGAGACATACTCACCTGTTCTGACTCAACACAATGTAACATAGTGATATCATAGCTAGCCTGCCGTGTATCTCTCACTGACTAAGTGGCCAACCAACAGTAAACTCTCACTGACCATAAGGCTAGGCAAATATAAACTCTCACTGGCCATAAGGCCAGACAATAGTATCTCTTACTGACCAAGTGGCCAGGCAATATTATCTCTCACTGACCAAGTGGACAGGCAAATATAAACTCTCACTCACCATAAGGTCAGGCAATAATATCTCTCATTGACCAAGTAGCCAGGAAATAGTAAACTCTCACTGACCAAGTGGCCATGCTACAGAAATATATGTATACGATGTTGTATATCATGTACATAGTAGAACGTATGAAAATACATATGTAACTCTCTATCTTTGTCCAATATCATGGGATAACATAAAACAGATGGGAATCCCTCTCGATAAGATACGATGGAAGTATATGGAAAGATGTACCACCTATTGAGACACGAGCTCTACAATATGTGTTTCTCGTATATGATTCATCCAACTCGTACTTCCTACGGACTCATGCCAATGAAAGAAAAGGGATAGCCATTACATACCTTATCACAACCTGTCCAATAATCACGTTGAACTCGTCTCATCGCACCTTAATCCACAATAATGATAATAATGCTATCGTTAAGCTACAAAAGATACAATAATTGTACAACAAACGACAAACTTATTTTATAATGAAACGGACAACATCTCCCCTATTTTCCTTACTTTCCCAAGTCCATAAAAACAAAAAGAACATGTATAACCTTCAACTATATACTTTCAACACTATAACACATCCAACAGCCCAATACCACAAATCAATCTACTCAACAACAAGCACACAAACGCTACCAACGAAACTACTATTTAACACGATGAGCGGCAAGCTCGGATTGGAACCAATTTAAACCCCTTTTAACCTTCTTAAGCCTTTACTAAAATACAACAATATATACAGCATAAGAACAAGTTTATTTAAAGGTTTTTCAACCTTATATCCATCTTCACAACAACACTAAACATCCCCAACAAGAGGTAACACCAACATGAACAACTTCCAGAACAAGTTTATTCTTCTTCTAGCTTATAACCTCATCCATACAACTAACACATAGAAAAGAATAATAACAAAACGAATATCATAACCAAACTATTTCCCAGAATTTTCAGCCACAAGAAGCCATATATACCACTCCGAAACAGTCCAACATGAGACAACAACACCTTACACCAATTCAAGTGTTATTTTGTGTTTTTCATCCAAACAACTTAACCAACATATAAATAACATTAAGAAAAAGAAAGAGGATATTATACTTACCTCAACCATTAGAAACAACCTAGAATCCAAGCTTTACTTAACACACAACAACCTTTAATTACACCACAACACCATAGAGGTGTTATTCTTCACCTTAGCTAACTTGTGATGTTGGATTTTGATATAAACACTTGGTTTTCACCTTGAACCATTAGGGAACTGTTGAGATGTCTTAGGAGAGTGAGAGGATGAAGTTTGGTCGAAATATGATGAGAAATGAACCTTCCAACCACTTTAAAATGTTCAAAGGTAGGCCACCGTCTAAGTGGGTCCCATATAGGCTGCCTGCGTTGTCTCGCAAAAACGCAAATATCTCTCCGCTCCAACATCTTATCAACGAACGGTTTAATGAGTTAAAAACTAGACTTGTATACCTTAAATTTTATGGGTGGATTACCCTTTAAATCCAAGTATATTGGGAAAAAATCTCAATGACAATAGACCCAAGTTTCAGTAAAATTATGAAAGTAACTTGCGACAACTTTTGCCGACTTTTGTTTTAAAACTTGTTTGACTTCAAAACGCAACATACAAATATTATATGATTCAAGTACCTTAAAATATGACCTCCTTAGCATATTAAGCACTCCTAACTTCACCCCGAAAGTATGGGTTATAACATCTTTGATTTGTTTAGCCTCCAACCCTCACAATACTTCCTTTACACCTGTTTTAACTTATCATTATCTATGTAAAGGTCTTTAAATGCTCCAGCTCATATTGATTCACTTAAGACGTATTCTAACATGAAAGTACGAGGTGTACCACCTCAGATGCTACAAATACGACACATACTTAACAATTGAGAAGGCATCAAATGTGACTCTAGTACGGAGCTAGCCTACCCATCCCCCATTCACATATGCGAGGTCTAGTTTGCAATTAGGAACTCGCATTTGCAAGCAGATCATCACAATTGAAATGACTGCAGCACCAACAATTCCAAACTTAGCAAAATCAATCCGAAACTTACTCGAGCCCCTAGGGCCCCATTTAAGACATTCACACAAGTATAATAACCTCACACGAACTCTCTCATAATCTCAAAACATAAAAATAACATTAAAAACCAAGAATAAAGTATTAAAACTCAATGATTTTAGGTGTTTATAAGTTCAAATTCCAACTTTCTATAATAAGCGTTGAAACGGCCTCGCTTCACCGGGGAACCACACCAAACATACGTACAAGTTCAAAATCATCATACGAACCTACCAGAATCGTAAAACGCCGACCCGAGGTCGTTTATGATGAATGTTGACTAAGGTCAACTCTAACAATATTAGAGTTTCAAAATCAAGTTTTCTCTGTAAAAACACATTTAAACTTTTTGAAAATTGAAATGAACTATGCACACAAGTCATAAATCATCACATAAGGCTATTCAAGTTCTCAAATCACAAAATAGAACTTCCTTCCGAAACCTGATTCCCACAAGTACCTCTACTGTATCAACCTTAAACACTGATATCAAGTCATGGATGAATATTGAAACACAACTACCCGATATATTCCGCATCAATCATATCTCGAGCCATACCTCTTGGTCACAATACTGCTCGTAGCCAAACCCAGTACTGATCAAATGCCCCAACTCAATATATACTTATTCCAATCCTTTACAACACTGCTAATGGTAAAAGAAGCATGTAGAAAATCGTAACCACTCATCATATCAACAAGTCATGGAGTCCTTTCGTTCGACGAGAGTAGATGCCAAATTTCTAAGCTACCCAATCATATTGTTTTTCAAAATATACCCTATCAAAATTCGTTCGTGCTAATTGCAGGTCCAATAACCTTGTCTCATCCAGTACAAGATTCATAACTAACAAGTCACAATACATACCACATGGAACCTTATATAATATAGTTCGTTCACCAAACAAGCAATAACTCAAATATGACAAGTAATAGTAAGAGAATCAAATAAGAGATCTACCAAGCAAGTTTAATAGGTAGGGCAAACAAAACATAACCTTGTGAACCATTTCCATAAAGAAGAAGTAAAAAATATGAAATAAGCACAAGGAATCAGATCCCATCATAATAACTGCACGACACAAACCTCGTGCCACAATAATGTCAATATTATAATAATTGCATGGCAGAAACCCCGTGCCATAATCATCTCAACATCAATCCCCTTGAAATATCCCAGTGTGCCATAGTTATGCAAATTCTTATAAGACTTCCATTTCTAGGGATGTATGCATATGCTTAAGAGATAATCAATAAGATGCACGAGTACATAATAAATAAAGATACGATAATGTATGCATGAATATATGAGATGATCGTATGCTTGTATGTAACGTATGACTACAACTTAAATATGTAATCCATCAAACAAGTGATCTTCAACTCAAAAATAAAGAATCAAAGCCTAGTCATGATATCTAATATAAATAAGAGAGCTCAAGTAGTCATACAACCGTTCAAGGAATATTGTAGGAGATAATAGGTGCACACGTGTATTCATAATATAAGGTGTGACCTCCACCCAAACGACCTCGATGTCACATAAACATAAGCACCCCATAAAGCATATCTCAATCAATCTGTCACGTCAAGTAGCGAAAATATGAACATCAATAGTTACCAGCAACACAATTTCTAAAAATACTTGGTCAAAGCATCCACAGATTCATACACAATGCGTCTTCTACAACACACACTTCTAAGAAGATACAAGATAGTACTAGCATTCTCTTAGAAATTTGAAATATCTCATGTTTTCTAGAGCTCATGACCTTCCTCTTAAAACTGAACCACAATCGTGTCGGTTTAATCCCAAATCCCACACGGTTCACCGCATCTATCATGATATCATATGAAATTCGAGAATCCCACTGTCAACTCTGAACTACAAGTAGGATAGTCCTCCCTATAAGCACTCTATCAACTAGAAACATAACATTTAACTCAATTCAAGAAACAATCACAACATCTAACAACTTTCCATACCCTTTGAAGACATTAACCTCAAAAGTATGGTCAAAACCATCATAAGTTCTTCGAAACTCATTTGCACATAACCAATCCATCAGAACTAAATCTATCTAAATCAACAAAGTCTCGCAGGCTGCCAAACCCGAAGGTATACTGCAAAAGTGTCTGAAATACCTCATCATACAGAAAAAACTAATCAATGCTATTACCATACTGACCTGAGCTACCACCGCCTAATCCATCTTCTTCAATTTACTCTAGAGTAGGTTGATGAGGATACCTAAGTTCTCCAAGTCCTCATCATAATTCCATGTCGATCGCAATTCCCAAAGACTGCAAATGTCCGGTCAATCCTCACGCATCACACCGTGAAGCTCAATCCCACTAGAACCATATTCCAAAAGTCAACTACTCTACTCTAATGCCCCAATGGATATCAAAACATACCAAATAATCTGTGTCATTTGCACATCTTCCCATTCTACACTATCACCACAATGAATACCGAACCTAAGTCATTCAGCCATCCCCATGCATCATTCAGGCATAACACTCACATCTCTAATAAATCCCTATCCGAGTCAACCTCGATGCCGCTCTACTCAGGTCACAAAAACCCACAAATGCACGTCAGTCCATAAACTATGATAACACATGCCCACATGACCCAATCATCAACGGTAAGCTCCACCACTTGGCCGAAAGCAATATTCACATCATCTGGGAACAACCACTAACCTTATAAGGAAATTCATACAACCTAGAATCTCATCATGGAAGACAACCCACCTATTAAACCTCAATGCGATATCTAACTATGATCTCACCATGATTACAACCCCATCAAATAGGTTCAAGAATCTGTTCTATCCCTTTAGTGAACTACTAAAGATCCATCGATACATTCATACATTAAGACTTCATCATAATTCAAAACAATAATCAAGTGCCCATATCCCGTGGCATCACAAGCAAACCCTTGTCGTTATAGAAAAGCTCTCCAAGCACAACCCTTAGACGCATAACACTGATCACATAGCTGCCTCGCCACTCTTCCACAATAGCAATACAAGGTGTCGGTGCTTAACGAATAACATGCTCTCAACAACACATATGAATAAATAGAGAGAGAAATCAACAAGTAGACTTCAAGCTGAATCAAGGCTGCACTATAAGGATAGAAAAATGTGAAGTTTTCTAAGATGCCTTATAGACTCTCATCATACTGATTTGCAAGACTCCACTAGACACTTTCTCATGACTCTTAGAACCTATGAAATTTTGATATCAACTTATCAGGACCCAAAATCTCACCAAGTCGTGATGGCACCTAGCCCAAACCTGCTAGGTAAGCCAACAAACATAAAACATTATCAAACCCGAAGATCATCAATTAATATAGAGATAAGAGTTCAAATTTAGATACAACCACCCTAAGATCCAAAAGTACAAGTCATGAGCAACTAAGATTTAGAATTACAACATTGGCCAAAAGCAATACATTATTGGTTTGGAAGTTGCATAAATAGAAACACAAATCCCACACTACCATGAACAATATGATAGTAGATGGCTGGAAAGCTGAAGTTCTCAATGCCTGCCCTCGAACTCTGCAGCTGCTTAGCTCTAAGATCTACACGCAAGGTACAAAAGTGTAGTATGAGTACAACCAACCCCATATATTCAGTACGTATCTTGATTAACCTTGATAAACTAGTGGTGAGGTTTTAAGTCTAAATATATTCATTTAATATACCTATACAGTTTATAAGCATAAAAAATAATAGGAAAGAAATAACTAGAAAAAAAGTCATGAAACAATAAACATCGACGATAAGGTACACTTTAAAGGAAAAAGATGACAACATGCTTTTCTAACTCAACCAGGTCAAAAACATATGCAAATACACCAAAGTCGTATACAGAAGAAGATATATGCCCAGTAGCACTAGCTTAGCTATTTCTACATAAATGTGGAGGGTCTTTATATGAATAGGGTCAAGTTCCATCAATGACCAATTACCATTATATGAATGCAATTGCACGGGCCTGGTGTCAAGATATGAAGGAAAGTCTTTCTTTACATCAATTTGACACATTCCAAGTATCCAACAGTTCTTCAACGAGTGCCATGCATACATAAGAAAATATATGAAAAGCATACGAAGAAATGTACATGTAGGTTGCATAAGCAAATGCATATATAATCACATGTTGATAGCTTAATTCAACAAATCACAACATTATTGTGGCACGCACGATCCGATTATTATTATGATGTGTAACCCGATCTTAAGGACATATAGTGCGGTGTGCGCTCGATTCAATTACAATATTGCGTGGCGTGTGCCCGATCCAATAAATATACGGCGCGCAGCCGATCCTATTGTATCAATCAGCACGAAAATAGTAACAACCAAATCAATAACTCATCAAGGTAACCATAAAAAACAAGGCGAAAGGCATATATGTAACAACAACAAATAAGTAAGAAGGTATATATGTAACAATAACAAACAAGGTAGAAGGCACAAATGTAACAACTATTTTCAAGGTAGAAGACAAATATATAACAGTAATAAACCAAGTGAAAAGCATAGACGTAACGGTAACAAACCAAATAAGAAACATACCTATGATAGTAACAAACCTAGTGGGAAACATAGATGTAAACCAAGTGGGACACAAAGATCTGATAGTAACACACAAGATAGAAAAAATATATGTAACAGTAACAAACTAAGTGGGAAACATTGATGTGATAGTAACAAATAAGATAGGAAACATAAATATAAGCCAAATAGGAAATACTGATGTCATAGTAACAAACAAGATATGAAACATAGATATAAACCAAGTAAGAAACATTGATGTGATAGAAACAAACAAGATATGAAAGCATGTAGGAGCAACCAAGGTAGAATGCATGTATGTATTTAAGAAACGAATAAACATAGCATAAAGTCCAACTCCCATCCTCCCCGCAAAGAGACAACCATTATTCCAATCTCATATCAAACTGCACTAAAATATCCATCGTGCCAATATCATATCAATCACACAAAAATACCTATTGTGTCACATATCTCTCTAAGGCACCAATCATGATCTTTTAATATGAATAAAGAAGCTCAAATAGCAAAAGAATAACATGTATAGATATTTGTTCGTGATATAAGGCGTGACTACAATCATCAACAACAACAACAACCCAGTATAATCCCACTAGTGGGGTATGGAGAGGGTAGTGTGTACGAAGACCTTACCCCTACCCTGGGGTAGAGAGGCTGTTTCCGATAGACCCTCGGCTCCATCCCATAATAATCAGATCCATTGATCAAATGATCCAATGGCTCCCGTTCCATCTCACATTCTTAACCCTAGAGAAAACCAGTTCACCTCAAACCCTAAAATCATTTCGTTTAAGACCCAGCTGCCCCATTTCCCCTTTCGTTCACTTTTCTCTCAACCTCCCATGAACGTCAATCAACAGACCTTGCACAAATTCGTGCAAGGTCATGAGATTTCAGCAAATCATCTCTCCTGCCTTCCTATCCGTGAATCCCGCTATATTTCCTTCTTTATTAATCAAATCTGAAATACCAAAATCTGAACCTTAGAACCAAAATATCATTTCGTCTTTGTTCTTTCAAATACAAGCTTATAGAATCATCCTCTTTGTCTCTAGGCTATGAGGCTAGTGATTCACTTTCCAATTTCGCTGATTGGATTCAAAAACCCCAAATCTGAAACCATAGACTCAAAGGTGAAATCTCAAGTCTCCAGATTTCTTCTATGCTCAGTCAAATCGGAGCATGCATGAGCATATATCAAAGCCTCATTATGATTATTCGAAGTCCAGAGGTCAAATACAATGACCTCTAAACATTCAAGCTTTGGCCAACGGGATTTGGCTTCAACGGTCAGCCTTCCCCACTTAGGTAAATCTTCTCATGATTTCTCCCCTGATTTCTTCAATTTTCACTCGTTTGCTTGCATCATCTGAGCTTCGTCACTTTTCACTATCATTTGAATCCTTTGAAACCCTAAGGCATTAAGTACACTATAAATAGAGCCTTTAATGCCCTCACCTAATAGACCAGAACAAAAAGAATGAAAACAAAACTAAGATTTCATTTAAAAACGTTTTAGGTTTCATACTGATCTCTGTTTCTCGTTTTGTTTCTAAGTGCTTTCACTACTCAAGCTTGAAGCTTTGGGTCCTAGGCAATTAGAAAGAATCTCTGTTTGGTCTACTGCCCTAGAGAAGATCAGTATACCTCCACCTTTTCTCTTTTGATTGTCTTATTCGAAAATCATGAACATGTTGTTGGCTTTTAATAATTGTGTTCATTTATGATGTTTTGTCATTAGTGTATAGATGTTATTTCTAGTTCAAGATAATGTGTTGTTAATTTATGGTTATTTGTCATATTTTTGAGTATCCCTAATTGGTATTAATTAAGTTGTTATGTGATCTTAATGACTTTCATTCTGAATTCAAATAGTCTACATGATTAAGTTTCCTTAATATACCTCAATGACTTCTCATGTTTGCCTAAACATCATATTTTCTTTAATGATTCTGTTGTGATCTCTATCCCTTCCACACTATTTCCTGTATTATGTTGTTTTGTAGTCGAGATTGTTGTTTGATTATTCTAACTAGAACAAACCAGAAAGCTCATAGTTTAATCCTTTACCATTTTAGCTGAAGCATGTGAAGTTTAAGTGTTTAACTGCTCTCCTTCTCTATATAAGTGTTTGTTATCTCTAAGAGCAACATTTGAGTCATTGCTATGACAATCTTATATTTGTGTCTAACTGCTAGTTGCTTCTCTAGGTCTCTCTATATAAAACAGTCTCATTAAGGTGAACTTTATGATCATCAGTAACCCTACTGCATATATTCTGTTATGATCAAGTTATCTTTTATAAAAATAGGTTATAGTCATGTTTGCTATAGTTGAACGACAACTGTTTTACAAGCTGAGTATAACTACATCATGTTTAGATGTTAATCCTAGTCTGCACAGCTAAGTTAAACCTGTTTGGTACAATATGTTCCTTGTCTTTAATCCCCATTATAACATTGCTGACTTGGTCTAATAATAGGTGAAACTCCCCATGTCTGTGTAAGATCATAACCTCATTTGAAGTATCTATGTGTAGTTGATTGAAAAATGCTACATGTCCCTCTATTTGTCTTTATGATTTCATATCCTTATAGATTGTTTTGAAACTGCACTTAGTCCTCTATTTCCCTGCTAATTTGAACTAAACCCGGTCTATAAATCATAAGAAAAACTTCCTATTGCTGCTATTTGGGCATAACAGTTTACCTATTTCAAATATAAGATTAGTATTCTTATGAAGATGTGGTTCTGCCATCAATTACAAATGAAGTAGGATTGATAATCTGTGATCTTGTTAAGCACCTTTAGGAATTCCATGTTTAAATCTATAAACCTGTAGTCATGCTAAGTGTTCTGATTATATTCTAGTATCTTTAATAACACATGTGGAGGTTGCTAACTATGACTGTTTGTCTGAATCTTAACTGATGCCTTAAAGAGTTCCAAGTGATATTGTTAACCATGTGTGTGCTAGTGGTAAGACCTAAGCTAACCAATCTGTGATAAGTCTGCTAAGACAAAGGCATCTGTACATCTGGGTTGCTACATATCTGAACTGTGTGCTCTTTATTTATCCTTTAAATGTGATCCCAAGTGTTTGGGTTCTTTAGCAAAAATATTATAGTGTTTCTGCCTCAATGTTTGTTTGGAACCTGACCTTCAGACTTGGTTAATGTGTGTTTCATTCATTTAGTATTGGAAGTGTAGTTATAAAAATGAAACTGTTTTCTGTGTCTTTATGTTATTATGCCAAGAAAGAAGTATACTTCTGTGTTAGGCAGTATTATGGTAGTTGGTTTACATTGAAAGAGCATCATTGGCACTTTAACCTATGGAGAAAAATGAGCCGTCAGTGCTTAGGGGTATTTGAGAGCAGAGTTTAACTCTAGGTTGGGCTGCTCTCCCCGACACAAGTATTTTCGTGGGCCTTGAGACCCTTGGGATCTTTGAAGTGTCGGGGGATCCAAAGGGGGCATCAACCTTGAGAGAAACTCTCTCATTAGCCCTTATTTCATTGATACTTGTTATTCTCTTTGGGTTTAGTGTTTAATGACAACAAAAGGTTTTAAACGTAAATTATTTACCATATATAACCGCCACATTAGTATAAGTTCTCATAGTATTTGAGTATTGATAGTTTGTTCTATTTTTCTTCAATTATTTACTTATGTGTTTCATGCATGATTCAATATACAGAATATGTATCTAATGACATTCTCTTTCATTTTTTGAACATGTACATTTGTTTGGGCCTGTTGAGTTCTTAAGAAACTCAGGCCCAAATTTAGCATTGCTGTGTTTTCTGGAAATTCGAAGTCAACTGTTGCCGTCCCTATTACTGCTGGGCCTGCCTCTTTGAGGCCCAAA
Organism: Nicotiana tabacum; assembly: GCF_000715075.1. Taxonomy (NCBI): domain Eukaryota; kingdom Viridiplantae; phylum Streptophyta; class Magnoliopsida; order Solanales; family Solanaceae; genus Nicotiana; species Nicotiana tabacum. The sequence continues at coordinate 55,894,003 of NC_134092.1, read as the reverse complement.
TACTAGAGTCCAATCCTCTCCTTTAACTCCTTTATTATTTACTGATTCATTGCCTTTGCCTTACTACCTTGTCGCATTTTGCTGTGTTCTTGTTGTTGTTTTATCTCACATGTATACAACAATTATATATTGGATTGAATGCTTTACTTTATATCTTAAGTCATATAAACTTTGGCAAGCCTTAAAGAACCTAAGATTTAAAGAAGTATTAGTTAGTAACTAATCTCCCATTCGTTAATTATAAGTTGTTCTGCTATGTTTTTTGCTAACTTTCATTAAAGATTTTGAAGCCCAAAAAAGCTTAGCAAAGGACGGCAGCCCCTCTTTCAAAAAAAAAAAAAGAAAACCAGAACTAAATAGGAAGCTTGATCTTCAAAAAGGGAAATCAAATCATTTCGAAAAATAAAGTGCTGTCGGCCAAAAATAAAGATTTTCAAATGGTTTTTTTCAAGTCTAAAATCCAAGGTATATCTTAGGCTTACTTTCATAGTACATTCATCTCATTATTGTAATATGCACCTCCATGATTTAGGAACAAAGTGTTTTAATTTAGTATTCCTTTTTACATATTTTTCTTAAATACAAATATCTTATATACTCTTTTAAAAGCACTTTTCAAGATATATGCACTAACATTATTTTCTTCTATAAATTCATACCCTTTTAACTACAACCTCCCCTTGTAAGAATTATGTCCTAATATACGGTAAGCCATACTTTTAGAACACTAGTTAAGTCATAGTACAAATAATTGATTCCAGATCTAGTCTAAGTCCTATGGAGCTATCACAGGTAGATTTTAAGGGGTGCTTGACACCTTTTCCTTAGAAAAATAAGAACTCTTACCCATAATCTCACCGGTTAATAGACTAATAAAGAATATGACTTTAGTAATCAAAAAGGTACCCTAATATACCTTTAAATATTAGGTGGTAACTCTATTTCATTAACAACAGAGAAAACACAAGTTGAATCTTGTTTTGACTACTGCAAAATAGGGTGCAACAATCAACACTTGAAGAAACTCAAAGGGTTATACTACTGGTTGGCTAATATTTTTCCACGAAATCCTAGTATGAGAGACAATACAAATTTACTCTTTCCTTAGCTTTTCCCATTTTTAGACTATTCTAATGTTTATTTCTAGATTTATGTGATGACCTGGCCGATTATTTTGTGTATTTGAGCAACGTTCCCCTATTTGATGTTCCCCTTAGTGTCTTTTGATGTTTTATGACTCACCAGGATGGTTGGTTTGGTCTTGGAAAGGCTTGTGACTGAATTGGAATACTTAGTTGCATCTTTGGAAGCTTAAGTGGTAAGAGTTAACCAAAGTTTGAATTTTGAGTAGACGACCTTGGATTGGTGTTTCGATGGTTCCAATAGGTTTATATGGTAATTTCGTACTTGGGGGTATGTTCATATTTGGTTTTTGATATTCCTAGGAGATTTTTGCTTTATTTGCCGAAAGTTGGCAATTTGAAGAATTAGAGAGTTTGTAGGTTTCACCGATAGTTGGCTTTGGTGTTATCAGACTCCGATTATGGTTTTGAGACCTTGGGTAGGTTTATTTAGTTTATTAAAGCTTGTGTGTAAATTTTGGTTGTAATCCGGAATGTCTTAGTGCGATTCGGATGTGTTTAGTAAAGTTAGAAAGTTTGGAAGTTAAGAGATGGATTTTGATCTTTGATTCTTGGTTTTGATTTTATTTATGGTATTTTGAGCATGTGGATAAGTTTAGAAAGGTTTTAGGACTTGATGATATGGTTGGTGAGGGCCCGGGGGCTCGGGTATGTATCAGACCATTTTGGGATGCTTTGTTATTGTTGGTGCTGGTGTGTCGCACCTGCGGTGCATGTTGTATAGGTAAGAGAACACATAAGCCTATCCTTAGGGAGCCTGCGAGGATCACATTTGCGGATTGCAGGATGCATATACGATGTTTGGTCTTGGCAGGTAGGATCAAACCTACATTGGTGTTTGCCATAGTTATGGCACCGCACCTGCAGTAGATGGACCGCAGATGTGAGGTTGGCTTTGATCTGGGATTTGAGCAAAAGCGATTATTTTGTCGCACCTGCGCTTAGGGAGCACAGGTGTGAGGAAGCTTGATAGGGGTTATATTTTGAGGGTTTGGCTCTTTTTCATTATTTTGAGTTTTGAAGCTTGGGAAGAGGTGATTTTGGAAAAGACATTCACTACTATTTTGGGGTCACCGGTGCAGACTAAAAGTGCTCTCCGAACTGTGCTGGATCCCGGGAGTCAAAGTCCGCTTCTTGTAACAAAAGAAATTTCATAAGAGAGATAAGGCAAATAAGGAATTGATAGAGGTGCATTGAGGAGTTCAATACCTTCTTGATTGAGAAAATGTCCTTGCTTGTACTTCTCTTTGTTTTTCTAGATTGGGATGATGTTCAATTCACTTCTACATAAGTAATCCTCTTTGTTTAATCTCTTTCTTCATGCAAGTCTACTAGTTGATCGAGAAAGCACCACCCAAAGGGCTTCATCAGCAGTTGGGGGGGGGGGGTAAGTGATTTTCACTCGATTTTAGTTGCATATCTTGATACCCCATGGATTTATACACTTAATCATGGAAGTTTAAGGAGAAATTTGGATATTTGAGGGTCGATTTTGTCACGACCCGAAATCCCACCAAAGGTCATGATGATGCCTAACTAGCTCGCTAGGAAAGCCAACACAATAACAAACAAAATTCTAAAAAAGATAAATCAACCTTAACGAAATACCTAATATAATAAGGAAATAAAATAATCCCAAGTCTGATAATCATTGATAGAATATCCAAGGTAGGGTCTAAACATGACCACAACTACAAGAACGCCTAAAATCTAGCTACGCATATTTGCTCGTCACCTCGCATATACATAGCTCCTAAATAATGCATCAAATAGAAATAAAGTCATCTAAAGGGAAAATTCACTCTTATAAGGATAGACAAGAGAATTACCTCCGCCCGACAACCTCTACATGAACCCCATACAAATAGCGAAGCCAAATCTTCAATGCAAAAACCACCACCGCAAGCTCTAAGTCTTGTGTTGGATAATTCTACTCATGGTTCTTGAGTTGCCTAGAAACATAAGCGATCACCTCGAGATATTGCATTAACACACAGGTCCATATGTACGTTCCGGTAAGATCAACACCATTGCCGTGGTCAACCTTGACTTCAACTCTTAAAAGATCCTTTCAAAAGCATCTGCCAAATGTATTTAGCTTCCTTTTGTGTTAACTTGATCAACAGAGAGGCAAGAGAAGAAAACCCCTCCACAAACCTTCTGTAATATCCAGGTAAGCCTAAGAAACTATGAATCTCTATCAGAGTTGTTGGTCTAGGCCAATTCTTCACAACTGCAATCATCTAAGGATCAACCTTGATTCCCTTACTAGAAACAACATGACCCAATAAAGTGACGGACTCGAGCCAAAATTCACATTTTGAAAACTTCGCATACAACTTGTGTTGATATAGAGTTTGCAAAATTGCCCTGAGATGATTGGCATGGTCCTCTCGATTTCATGAATACACAGGGATGTCGTTGATGAACACTCTTACAAAAGAGTCGAGGAAAGTCTTGAAGACTCGATTCATAACATCCATGAAATCCGTAGGAGCATTTGTTAGGCCAAAAGACATCAGCAGAAAGTCAAAGTGCACATACTGGGTTTTGAAAGCTATTTTTGTAATATCCTGCTCCCCGATCTTCAATTGGTGATATCCCGATCTTAAATCAATCTAGGAGAAGTACTTAGTAGATGTAACTCATCAACCAAGTCGTCTCTACTTGGAAATGGGTACTTATTCTTGATTATGACCTTGTTGAGTTGCCGATAGTTGATGTACATTCTCAGTGACCTATCCTTCTTCCTTATAAAATGAATCGGTGTGCCTCAAGGCGACACACTCGGTTGGATGAAACCTTTCTTTAGCAGTCTTTCAACTGCTCCTTCAACTTCTTCAATTCTTCTGGTGCCATTCTGTAGGGTGGAATTGATATAGGCCACACGCCCGGCAATACATCAATACCAAAGTATATCTCCTGTCGGGTGGGACTCCAGGAAACTCATCAGTAAAGACATCCGAAAATTCATTCACAACTGGTACATACTGAAGTGTCGGTGCCTCAACATCAGAGTCCGTGACTCACACCAAATGGTAGATACATTCTTGATGATCATCTTTGCTACCTTAAGGTAAGAAATAAACCTACCCTTCGACACTACATCATCCCCTTCCACTCAATAACTGGCTCATTTGGAAATTCTAACCTAACAATTTTGGTTCGGCAATCAAGCTTCGCAAAACATGAATAAAGCCATTCCATCCCCTATCACGCCTTGACCTCGGGGAGCGCGACCGGCACTCAACTGAGATACCCCGGTCAAGCAAGCCTTTATAATACCTTCTACCCAAACTCACTTATGACCAACGAGCAGATATATTTTTATTAATTAGACAATAATGAGACCATGTATACAACACCAATCCATTACTATGAGCTACTTCATTTATAAGTCCCCAAAATATTACATTACACATCTATAGTTTAGAAGTGGAACATGTGATACAATTACAACATCATTAGTTTGACCTTCCCAATACCAACGTACAACCCACACCATGATTATGAAGCCTCTAACGGGGTAAAACAGAGTACTAGGATGGTGCCGGCAACAAAGCCCCTGCTATAACTCAAAATAGAATACATGAGAAATAAAAGATACATGACCCCAATATGAAGTGGGGCTCACCAAGTCAGCTGAGAGGAGGATGTACTGCTATCACTGATCGATGTTACCTACTATTGAACCACCTGCATCTATTAAAAGATGCAGCGCCATCAGCAAAAGGGACGGGAGTACATGTGGAATAGTACTCGTATGTAAGGCAGACTGAACAACATATGGAAATACGAGAACTCAAATAAGAGGCAAATAAAGTACGTCAAGAAACTACGAACTGACCCATAGCATCACATGTCAAGTCTTATTATACTTACATCATTCTGAACTTCTTTTAGGATCAAGCGTGGCCTATGAACTATGCGTGGGATAAAAAAATATAATGTAAAAGTACCAACATGTACAAACAAGGGCAATGGAAGTGGCACCTATTGTTCGAGTTGTCTATGCGTCTCACTAGACCGTCCATAGGGTTCACATATTATATTATACACCTATGCGTTTCATAGACCGTCCATATGGTTCACATATTATATTATAGACCTATGCGTTTCATAGACCGTCCATAGGGTTTCATTCATATTACACACCAATGCGTTTCATAGACCTTCCATAGGGATTCATTCATATTATACACTTATGCATTTCATAGACCATCCATAGGGATTCATTCATATTATATACCTATGAATTTCACAGACTGTCCATAGGGATTCATTCATATTATATACCTATGCATTTCATATACCGTCCATAAGATTCATTTATTATACCATCATGACACGACTTTATTTATACTCAAGCGACATGATTAACATTACTGTTAAGGTCGTAAGTTCCCAGATCATTGGAATACTTCATGTTCATGCTCATCATGGAGAAACATAGCTTATTACATTAACACATGCATGAAAAATCACTAAGTAGATTTCAATGGTGCATGGACCCAATTTCTTTTCTTAAGGTTCATCATCATTTAACATAGGGCGTTTCTTTTCCACCTCATTATATACCTCCTTGTCATCTTAAGGTCAATAGCTAAGTTCATGATTCTCGGTGACTTAACATCAAAGTAATTGACATCCATTATTTCAAAAGCATACAACTATAGTTGAAACCACTGGAACATACAATTACTCATGATTCTCATTTTGGCAAGCGACCACAGTTCATGTTCATACTATCACTTACTTGTACTAGCCATGGGTGATCATAGGACATTAATGACATTATTATATAGAGGAGTCAAAACTCATCTCATAATGTTTCACACATTCTTTCATTTCATTGGAACTATTGGTCACAAATGTAATTCTCATTCTTGGCATGATGGCCACATTTCTACATCTCATACTCGCTTCTTTCACTTTCAAACATCATCACGGAACATCAACAACAAAGCATTTCTATTCAAGGCTTTAAGTCCACATGTGAGCAAATAAGAATGTTAAGCACATTGAGATTTCTTACATAATTTGGCATAATAGCTGTCATTTGGATTGCGACTTGAAGTTATAATAATTAGATATGTAACCCATGCTTCGAGCACATTTTCAAATAGCACATAACATAACAGGAAAATTTGGAATACATATTGAGCATATATCTTTTGGACATATGGCTTATTCATAATAATCAATTTTTAATGAGGAGCACGGGACTTACAAGGATATCGTGGGGTTCAATTCTAATAGAAAAGTTTAGCCAACATACGTTGTTTGGGATTTCCTTAAGTTATTACATCGTTCCGAAAATCCTAGTGTCACGCCCCAAAACCGTGGAGCGTGACCGACGCTCAACCGAGTGAACCCGACCGAGCAAGCCTGTTAGATTTCTTCTACCCCAAACTCATTCATGAATAAAGAGAATATATGTCTTCTTTAATTAAACAATAAAGTGGTCGTGTCTGCAATTAACAATTTCTTACCATAAGTTTCACCATTTTTAAAGTCTCAAATGGACAAGTAATACAACCACAACATAGTATAGTTTGTCTTTCCCAGTACCAATACACAACCCACACTATGTCTACGGAGCCTCTATAGATAAAGAAGAATACAATGATAATGTCGGCAACAAGGCCCCGGCTATACCTAAACCATAATACATAAAGAACAAAAGATACACGACCCCGGGATGAAATGGGGCTCACCAAGTCAGCTGGGAAGAAGGTGTACTGCTATCACTGATCAATTTCTCCTGCTGTGGAACCACCTGCATTCATTTAAAGATGCAGCGCCCCCGATAAAAGAGACGTTAGTACCATCGAATAGTACTAGTATGAAAACTAAACACCAATTTAAGAATTTAGAAATACAAGATAATTATGATGAACCAGTGCGGAAATAGAATAATATAGATAACCGTCTCAACCATAGCAAGCTTATTAAAAGCTATCAACAACATTTATAGGATTTAAGATGAGATCCTCTATAACCATCTTCACACAAAGCGGCCCCTCCGCCTTACCCGATGTATGCAGGTGGAGGTGTACGTACAATACCACAACTTTAATCAAGCGGCCCTACCACCTCACCTCAATGTATGCAGGTGGATGTATAACCACAGTACCAATACCAACACAAAGCGGCTATGCCGCCTCACCCCAATGTATGCGGGTGGTGGTGCCACAACAATACCAAAACCATACACAAAGCGGTCGTACCGCCTCACCCCAATGTAAGCGGGTGGAGGTGTAGTCCCACAATATCATAATCCCTACACAAAGTGGTCATGCCGCCTCACCCCAATATATATGCGGGTGGAGGTGTGTCACAATCACAATCTCTATACCATAATCCCCACACAAAGCGGTCATGCTGCCTCACCCCAATGTATGCAGGTGGAGGTGTATCACAATCGCAATCTCTACACAACTTGGCATAATAACTTTCACATAAATCACGACTAGAAATTATAACATGGTGATACATAATCCATAGTTTGGGACACATCCTCAATTTATAATGCAATATGATAAGAGAATTTGAAATACGAATTGAACATATATCTTCATCACAGAACTTATCGGAATACTCCATTTATAATCAACATCTCGGACTTACAAGGATATTGGGAATTCCAATTCTTAAAGAAGAGTTTAGCCAACATACCTCACTTGAGCTTCCTTACACTCTAAATATTCTGGAATTCTTAGCAACTTCAATCTATTTTAGAAATATAACAAATTGAACCACAATTAGGAAGATGATTATGGTTCTAGCTCATTTGAGCATTTTATCAAACACTAGGTGTGCATTAAGGTTTCAAGGCCCTTTTTATGGAGGATTCCATCATCTCACAACCCAATCTTTACTATTTTTAGCTCAACAAACTTCCTACATCCTTTGATAACACATGCAAGTAAAATAACCAATCCTCTTGCCCAGAAATTATCTTGCTTATTATCCATTTCTACACAAAATTCGAAATTGAGGGTTAGGGCGTAGAACCTTACCTCTAGGATGAAGACCTAGTGAGTTTTCCTTCTTAATCTTCCAAAACTTGGGCAAGAATTGAAGGAAATATATTGGATAACACCTTCTCACTCTAGGGCACCCTCTCTCACTTTAAAATGTCAGATAATAGCTCAAATATTACCCAAAGAGTGTATTTAACGAAATAGGGTCGGATTTTAAAAACTCAAAAATGGAGCTCCGGAACAAGGTATGCGATCGCATAACCAATATGCGGATCGCATATCGGTCGCATAGTTGGTTACAAAATAGCCAAAAGAACTGTCTTTGTATGCGGTCACTATGCAGTCCGCATAACTGTTATGTGGTCGCATAATGCACCGCATAACAGTTATGTGATCGCATAGTCGACCGCATAGTTGCTTGAACTGACCCAATTAACTGCCTCACTCTGCGGCCATTATGCGGTCCGCAGAGTGGTTCTACAATCCTCAAACACGTAAACCTAGTCCGGCACCATGAAATATTATTTTCTTTGCAAAATCTAGTCCGACACCATGAAACTTTTTTCCCGGGGTGTTACACCTAGCAATCCCAATCTATTTTGAGACATAACAGAATTGTACACAAATTAGGAAGATATTCATGGTTTCAGCTCATTTGAGTATTTTATCAAATACTTGATGTTAAACTTTGACCACAAGGTTCTTCTACAAGATTTGCTTCACTCCACCACCCATTCAATACCAAGAGTTTACTCATATTAGCTCAATCACTTCCCACCATCCTTATATTTACATGCATGCACAAATAACAACACTCATACCCAAGAATCACACTCCCAATTTCCCATCTTCTGCCCAAACTCAAAATTGAAAACAAGGGTTAGACCTCTTGGGTAAAGATCTTGCGAGATTTCCTTGTTGAATTTCAAAGTTTGGACAAGGATTGATGAACAACACACTTGGGGCTTCCTCATATCTCTCTAGAACACTCTCACTTCTCTCTAAAAATATCAGATTTTTGCTCCAAAACGAGCTTCAAAGGCTTTTAATCAAATTGGGGTCAGGTTATAAAATCAAAAACTGGACCCTCTGATATCAACTTTGCGGTCGTATAATGCACCGCAGATCAGGTCTGCGGTTTGCAAACTGGACCGTAAAATGGTCCTCCAAATCTGGGCTTGTCTAGATAGGTTTGTGGCAAATCTGCGGTCCGCAGACCACTTATGCGGCCGCAGAATGGACCGCAGAATCACTCTCCAAAATATTTCATGCCAAGTCTGCGACGGATGTGCGGACTGTGAAACAACTATGCGATCGAATAATGGACCGCAGAACAACCTTCAAAATTCAACAAATTCTCTGCTCAACTCTGTGATTATTATGCGGCTCGCGAAATGGTTCAACGGTCGCGAAACTGACCGCAGAATCGCCTTCTCCAACCAAAACTTTCCATCAACTCCTTAGTGCATTCTTTAACCCAAAAAGTCCGTACCGCGGTGAGCTTGCGAGCCGTGAAGAATTTCTACAATCCTCAAACAGTAAGTCTACCTCGGTAACACGAAACCTTAAATTCCTTGGCGAAATTTATGAGGCCTTACATCCCCATTATCACATCAAAATCAACCATCCCTCATTCAATGAGATTGGCCATGGTGTCCCACCATGCACCGTGACAAAACAATCCCTATAAACCCGCAAGGCCACAATAGACTCACCAACTGGAGTAGATACAGAGAACGGCTCATGGATCTGTTCCGATTCTATCCCGAATTCCATAGCAACATAGGGAGTGACATATGACAAAGTAAAACCGCGATCAATAAGAGCATACACATCTTATGATTGGATAGTCAATATACCCGTGACAACATCTGCAGAAGCCTTTAAACTCTGACGACCCCTCATAGAATAGAACTAGTTGGGTCCTCCCAAACTCTATGAACCACCCCTAGCTGCACCACTCCCTGTGGGTGCTGGAGTTCCTCGAGCTGGAGGAGGTGTCGCGGATGTAGTAGCTGTAGAACTAGCTAGCTATGCCATACCCCTGCCCACATTCTGGCCGGACGAACGATAAGCCCTACGAATTTGACCTCTGATACCACACCTATAACATATGGGTAGGTTCATGTAGCAGGCCCCTAAATGCATCTTTCCCCTTCCACTCAATGACTAGTTCGTCTGGGAACTTGAACCTAACGGTTCTCATTCGGCAATAAAGCTTGGGAAAGCATGAGTAAAGCCAGCCCATCCACATTATCACATCAAAATCAACCATCACCAATTTGATAAGGTCGGTTGTGGTGTCTTGACCACACACGGTGACAATACAATCCCTATAAACCCGCGTGGCCATAATAGATTCACCAACTGGAGTAGATATAGGGAACAATTCATGAAGCTGTACGGATTCTATCCTGAATTCCATAGCAATGTATGGAGTGGCATACGATAATGTAGAACCAGGATCTATAAGAGCATACATCATGAGATTGAATGATTAATATACCTTTGACAACATGTGGAGAAGCCTTTGAACTCTGGTGGCCCATCATAGCATAAATTCTCTTAGGCCCTCCTGAACTCTGTGCACCACCCCTTTCCGCACCATGCCCTATGGGTGCCGAAACACCTCGAGCCGAAGGAGGCACTGCGGGAGTAGTAGCTGCTGAACTGGCTGGCTATGCCATACCCCTGATGGCATTTTGTCGCAATGTAGAGTAGTCTCTCTGAATGTGACCCCTAAGACCGCAACCATAGCACACACCCGAGCCTATGCGGCATATTCCCAAATGCTTCCTCCCACACTTAGGACATGAGGGCCTCTGCTTCGACTAGAAAGTCGTACCTAATTAAGCATGCTGATAAGCTCCTCTATTGCCCTGTTTGGGCCTAAAATAACCCCACTACTACTACTGAATAGGCCCTGATGGTGGTGCACTAGCTAAAGACTGAGCGACAGACTACGGCGGTCCAAATGACACTCTCCTAAACATTGCCTTTCCACCACCTCCACCACTGAAAGAACTACCAAAGTTTCCCTCAGATCGGGCATTTTTGTTACTATCTTGCTCAATTCTTCTTTTCATCTTTCGAGTCTCTGTGGGTTAAGAAAATGCCACCATCTTTCCATAGTTCATATCAGAGTTCTAGGCAGCTATAGCGGCCTCGTTGATAACCATATGGCTAATGCCTTGCACAAACCGACATACCCTAGCCTCTATATTGGGCAACATATAGAGAGCATACCTTGAAAAGATCTATAAATTTCAAATGGTGGTCCTATATACTCATACTACCTGACTTCAAATTCTCAATCTAGGCGGCACGGGCTGCCCTGGCCTTATTAGGCAAGAAATGATCCATCAAAGCATCTGCAACTCATTCTACTTAGCTGGAGGGCCACCCTTATCACGAGACTCTTCCTACAATTCATACCATATATATGCCACTTCTTTCAGGCAATAGGAGGCCAATTCCACTGCTTTTGTGTCAGTGGCATGCATAACATGGAGAGTCTTGTGCATTTCATCAATGAAACTCTATGGGTCCTCCTCAAGCTTAGTAACCGTGAATACCGGAGGGTCCAACTGGAGGAATTTATTCACCCTGTAGCTAGTTGAATCCCTTTCGTGACTAGAAGAAGTAGAGGTAGCATTCAGTCTCTGAGCTTGGGAAGCCACAATCTGGGTCAACAATTGAATGGCTCCCCTAAGGTCCCCATCAGAAGCACTAGGACCGGAAGATGAGGTTGGAGGTTGGACTGGAGTATCAGTTGGAGGAGGAATCTGTACATTCTCAACCAGATTCTCAACATGAGTAGTAGAAGTAGGAGGTGTTGTAGTTCGGGGAGTACCTTCACCCCTTGAGTGCTCATCGGCAACATCGGGCACTTTATTAACTGCTACTATTGGGTAGAACCGACCCTTTGGCCACTCTTCGCCTTCTTCCTAGGTGCCATGTACTAAAAATTAGAACATCACACGAATTAAAAAGGTATAGTCTTATAATGAAGCTCTATCACACGATCTAGGATATCAAAAAAGGGTGACATTTCTAAATGCCCAAGTAGCTTCCTAATTATAGATGTGGTCGACTTCATACCGACAAGAAGGACACGGCTTCGAGACATCCTAGGACACTTTAAAACTTTAGGCTATGATACAAAGCTTGTCATGCCCCGACCTTGGAGAGCCGGACCGGCACTCAACCGAGTTATCTCAGATCAACCAAGCCTACTTGGTGGCCAACCATACCCATAATGGTTCAAGTATAAACAATAAGAGATAGTCAATCGGGGGGGGGGGGGATAAAATATACAACACCGAATTTCATTAATTAGAGAAGAACCATTTGGTAGATGACAAAATAATTACAAATCCTTAGATTACAAGTGGAAATAAATGACCAAAATAGCATTTTAAAGCTCCCTTCATACTAACATAACCCTCAGTACATCTACGCAACCTCTAAGTAAACATAAGAATAGTATGGAACTTGCTGGTGACAAGGCCCCGTCTATACCTAAAAATGATATACAAAAGTCAATATAACATAAGGCCCCGATATAAAGTAAGGGTCACCAAAATCCACTGCGAAGGAGGGTACACTACTATAAAGAATCAACACCGTTTGCTAAGGTACCACCTACATCCATTAAAGATGCAGCGTCCCCAGTAAAAGGGACGTTAGTACATATGGAATAGTACTAGCATGTAAAGCTAAGTACCCACTCATGGCCATTGGTGCCAATGAAATGAATAATATGAAAAAGATTACGAAATGAGTGGTAAATCCCTTTAATAATAAATGCCGTGGGATTATCATTTAGCCACCGAGAAAGGGTAGGTCGGAACAACCTAACCCCGAAACTAAACGTGCCGGTGTAGGAGTGATTGAGGGGTAGTTTCCCCTTAAATGGGGATGAGATTACTTCTAGCGAGATGTCATGTGATATCGACCGACATGGCATTGTGGTAAGACGGCTTAGCCGATCGAGCTGAGATCGGACGCCATGTCGCGCACATAGTGGTATTGTGAGTGTATGTCTCGGGGTGAGACTGCTTAGCCGGTCGGGCTGAGAACGTACTCCATGCTAAAACACGGTGGTGTATCGGTGCTAAAGATCTCCCAACTTAAATTACTGAAACTTACTTGAAATTTACCTTTCCCCTAACTTGACACCTTGGTACTGTTGGAGTCTCTTATTGATTTCATGTTTGATTCTCTGTTTACTGTTACTCGTTCTATTGAGAGGGTGTTTTATTTTACATACTAGTACTATTCCATATGTACTAACGTTCCTTTTGCCGGGGGCACTGCATATTTAATGGATGCAAGTGGTTCCATAGCAGGTGGTATAGATCATCGATAGCAGCTCACCCTCTCCTCAACTGACTTGGTGAGCCCCACTTCATTTTGGGGTCCTGTATCTCATATCCTTTGTACATAGCATTTTGAGGTATAACTGGGGCCTTGTTGCCGACACTGTCATAACACTCTTTTATTTCTGTTAGAGGCTCCGTTGATATAGTGTAGGTTGTATATATTTTTGGGAAGGTTAAACTAAAAATGTTGTAATCGTATCATCTGTTCCACTTTAACTATGATTGTAGAATGCACTGTTTTGGAGACTTGTTAATGACGTAACTAATTGAAATGAACTGGTGTTATTCACATGACCTCTTACTGTCAAATTAATGAAATGTATCCTTCTATTTATTCATGGGTGAGTTGGGTAGAAGGTATTGTAAAGGCTTGCTTGATCGAGGTATCTCGGTTGAGCGCCGGTCGCGCTCCCCGAGGTCGGGGCATGATAGACCCAGTCCAAACAACCCCTCTCTTTCCACTATGATAATCCATGCCATCATATTTGAGCCAATCGCAGCATGCCATGTCTCCCTTCCCATTCCCTCACAAAAGAAACACAATCCATCCTGGCCGTTGATTCATATCATCAACGGACCAGGTTTAATCCCGATTTTTCCATTTATTTTTGAAAGATCGTCTTGTTTTATCTCCACCGTTGGATCACAAGAATCCAACGACCATCAAATTTTCTACATAAATCATTTTAAACGCTTAATTCCAAAAATAATCGGAGCTATTGATCAAATGATCTAATGGCTCCCCTTCCGTCTCACATTCTTAACCCTAGAGACAACCTAGTTCACCCCAAACGCTAAAATCATTTCGTCTAAGACCCAACTACCCCATTTCCACTTTCGTTCACTTTTCTATCAACCTCCCATGAACGTTAATCAACAGACCTTCCACAAATTCGTACAAGGTCATGAGATTTCAGCATATCATCTCTCCTGCCTTTCTATCCGTGAATCTCGTTGTATTTCCTTCTTTATTAATCAAATCCGAAACACCAAAATCTGAACCTTAGAACCAAAACATCATTTCGTCTTTGTTCTTTCAAATCTAAGCTTGTAGAATCATACGCTTTGTCCCTAGGCTATGAGGCCAGTGATTCACTTTCCAATTTCATTGATTGGATTCAAAAACCCCAAATCTAAAACCCTAGACTCAAATGTGAAATGTCAAGTCTCCAGATTTCTTCTATGCTCGGTCAAATCGGAGCATGAATGAGCATATATCGAAGCGTCATTATGATTATTCAAAGTCTAGAGGTCAAATGCAATGACCTCTGAATATTGGAGCTTTGACCAACGGGATTTGGCTTCAACGGTCAGCCTTCCCCACTTAGGTAAATCTTCTCATGATTTCCCCCCTGATTTCTTCAATTTTCACTCGTTTGCTTGCATTATCTGAGCTTCGTCACTTTTCACTATCATTTAGAATCATTTGAAACACTAAGGCATTGAGTGCACTATAAATAGAGCCTTTAATGCCCTCACTTAACAGACCAAAAAAAAAGAATGAAAAAAATACTAAGATTTTATTTAAAAAGGTTTTAGGTTTCATACTGATCTCTGTTTCTGTTTTTGTTTCTGAGTGCTTTCACTGCTCATGTTTGAAGCTTTGGGTCCTACGCAATTAGAAAGAATCTCTGTTTGGTCTGCTGCCCTAGAAAAGATCAGTACACCTCCACCTTTTCTCTTTTGATTGTCTTATTCGAAAATCATGAACATGTTGTTGGATTTTAATAAATGTGTTCATTTATGATGTTTTGTCATTAGTGTATAGATGTTATTTCTAGTTCATGATAATGTGTTGTTAATTTATTGTTATTTGTCATACTTTTGATTATCCCTAATTGGTATTTATTAAGTTGTTATGTGACCTTAATGACTTTCATTCTGAATTCAAATAGTCTACATGATTATGTTTCCTTAATATGCCTCAATGACTTCTCATGTTTGCCTAAACATCAGATTTTCTTTAATGATTCCGCTATGATCTCTATCCCTTCCACACTATTTCCTGTATTATGTTGTTTTGTAGTCGATATTGTTGTTTGATTATTCTAACTAGAACAAACCAGAAAGCTCATAGTTTAATCCTTTACCATTTTAGCTGAAGCATGTGAAGTTTAAGTGTTTAAATGCTCTCCTTCTCTATATAAGTGTTTGTTATCTCTAAGAGCAATATTTGAGTCACTGCTATGACAATCTTATGTTTGTGTCTAACTGCTAGTTGCATCTCTAGGTCTCTCTATATAAAACAGTCTCATTAAGGTGAACTTTATGATCATCAGTAACCCTACTGCATATATTCTGTTATGATCAAGTCATCTTTTATAAAAATAGGTTATAGTCATGTTTGCTATAGTTGAACGACAATTGTTTTACAAATTGAGTATAACTACATCATGTTTAGATGTTAATCCTAGTCTGCAAAACTAAGTTAAACATGTTTGGTACATAATAGGTGAAACTGCTGACTTGGTCTCATAATAGGTGAAACTCCCCATGTCTGTGTAATATCATAACCTCATTTGAAGTATCTACGTGTAGTTGATTGAAAAATGCTACATCTGCCTCTATTTGTCTTCATGATTTCATATCCTTATACACTGTTTTGAAACTGCACTTGGTCCTCTATTTCCCTGTTAATCTGAACTAAACCTGGTCTGTAAATCCTAAGAGAAACTTCCTACTGCTGCTGTTTGGGCATAACAGTTTACCTATATCAAATGTAAGATTAGTTTTCTTATGAAGATGTGGTTCTGCCATCAATTACAATTGAAGTAGGATTGATAATCTGTGATCTTGTTAAGCACCTTTAGGAATTCCATGTTTAAATCTATAAACCTGTAGTCATGCTAAGTGTTCTAATTATATTCTGGTATCTTTAATAACACATGTGGAGGTTGCTAACTATGATTATTTGTCTGAACCTTAACTGATGCTTTAAAGAGTTCCAAGTGATATTGTTAACCATGTGTGTGCTAGTGGTAAGACCTAAGCTAACCAATCTGTGATTAGTCTGCTAAGACAGAGGCATATGTACTTTTGGGTTGCTACATATCTGAACTGTGTGCTCTTTATTTATCCTTTAAATGTGATCCCAAGTGTTTGGGTTCTTTAGCAAAAATATTATAGTGTTTCTGCCTCAATGTGTGTTTGGAACCTAACCTTCAGACTTGGTTAATGTGTGTTTCATTCATTTAGTATTCGAAGTGTAGTTATAAAAATAAAACTATTTTCTGTGTCCTTATGTTATTATGCCAAGAAAGAAGTATACTTCTGTGGTAGGGAGTATTATGGTTGTTGGTTTACATTGAAAGAGCATCATTGGCTCTTTAACCTATGGAGAAAAATGAGTCGTCAGTGCTTAGGGGTATTTGGGAGCAGAGTTTAACTCTAGGTTGGGCTGCTCTCCCTGACACAAGCATTGCCCTGGGCCTTGAGACCCTTGGGATCTTTGAACTGTCGGGGGATTCAAAGGGGGCATTGACCTTGAGTGAAACTCTCTCCCTAGCCTTTAATTCATTGACACTTGTTATTCACTTTGGGTTTAGTGTTTAATGACAACAAAAGGTTTTCAACGTAAATTATTTACCATATATAACCGCCACATTAGTATAAGTTCTCATAGTATTTGAGTATTGATAGTTTGTTCTATTTTTCTCCAATCATTTACTTATGTGTTTCATGCATGATTGAATATACAGAATATGTATCTAATGACATTCTCTTTCTTTTTTGAACATGTACATTTGTTTGGGCTTGTTGAGTTCTTAAGAAACTCAGGCCCAAGTTTAGCATTACTGTGTTTTCTGGAAATTCGAAGTCAACTGTTGCCGTCCCTATTACTGCGGGGCCTGCCTCTTTGAGGCACAAATACTAGAGTCCAATCCTCTACTTTATATCCTTTATTATTTACTGATTCATTGCCTTAGCCTTACTACCTTGTCGCATTTTGCTGCGTTCTTGTTATTGGTTTATCTCACATGTATACAACAATTATATATTGGATTGAATACTTTACTTTATATCTTAAGTAATAGAAACTTAGGCAAGCCTTAAAGAACCTAGGATTTAAAGAAGTATTAGTTAGTAACTAATCTCCCATTCGCTAATTATAAGTTGTTCTGCTATATTTTTCGCTAACCTTTCTTAAAGATTTTGATGCCCAAAAAATCTTAGCAAAGGATGGCATCCCCTCTTTCAAAAAATAAATAAAAGAAAACTAGAACTGAATCGGAAGCTTGATCTTCAAAAAGGGAAATCAAATCATTTCGCAAAAATAAAGTGCTATCGGCCAAAAATAAAGATTTTCAAATGGTTTTTTTCAAGTCTAAAAGCCAAGGTATATCTTAGGCTTACTTTCATAGTACATTCATCTCATTAGAGTAATATGCATCTCCATGATTTAGGAATAAAGTGTTTTAATTTAGTATTCCTTTTTACATATATTTCTTAAATACAAACATCATATATACTTTTTTAAAAGCACTTTTCAAGTATATATGCACTAACATTATTTTCTTCTATAAATTCATAACCTTTTAACTACAACCTCCCTTTGTAAGAATTATGTCATAATATACGGTAAGCCATACCCTTAGAACACTAGTTAAGGCATAGTACAAATAATTGATTCCAGATCTAGTCTAAGTCCTATGGAGCTATCACAGATAGATTTTAAGGGGTGCCTGACATCTTTCCCTTAGAAGAACAAGAAATCTTACGCATAATCTCACCAGTTAGCAGATTAATAAAGAATATGACTTTAGTAATCAAATAGCTACCCTATTATACCTTTAAATATTAGGTGGTGACTCTCTTTCATTAACAACAGAGAAACCACAAGTTGAATCTTGTTTTGACTATTGCAAAATATGGTGCAACAGTTAGCACTTGAAGAAACTCAAAGGGTTATGCTACTGGTTGGCTAATATTTGTCCACTAAATCCTAGTATGGGAGACAATACAAATTTACTCTTTCCTTATCTTTTCACATTTTTAGACTATTCTAATGTTTATTTCTAGATTTATGTGATGACCTGGCCGATCATTTTGTGTATTTGAGCAACGTTCCCTTATTTGATATTCCCCTTAGTTTCTTTTGATGTTTTATAACTCACGGGGATGGTTGGTTTGGTCTTGGAAAGGCTTGGGACTGAATTAGAACACTTAGTTGTATCTTTGGAAGCTTAAGTGGTAAGAGATAACCAAGGTTTGAATTTTGAGTAGACGACCTTGGATTGGTGATTCGACGGTTCCAATTGGTTTATATGGTGATTTTGTACTTAGGGGTATGCTCATATTTGATTTTTGATGTTCCTAGGAGATTTTTGCTTTATTTACCGAAAGTTGACAATTTGAAAAATTGTGGAGTTTGTAGGTTTGACCGATAGTTCGCTTTGGTATTATTCGACTCCGATTATGGTTTTGAGACCTTGGGTAGGTTCATTTAGTTGATTAAAGCTTGTGCGTAAAGTTTGGTTGTAATCCAGAATGGCTAAGTGTGATCGGATGTGTTTAGTAAAGTTGGAGAGTTTGGAAGTTAAGAGATGGATTTTGATCTTCGATTCTTGGTTTTGATGTTATTTATGGTATTTTAAGCATGTGGATAAGTTTGGAAAGGTATTAGGACTTGATGGTATGGTTGTGAGGGCCCGAGGGCTCGGGTATGTATCAGACCATTTTGGGATGCTTTGTTGTTGTTGGTGCTGGTGTGTCGCACCTGCGGTGCATATTGTACAGGTAAGAGAACACAGAAGCGCTGTCCTTAGCAAGCCTGCGAGGATCACATTTGCGGAGAGCAGGACGCATCTATGATGTTTGGTCTTGGCAGGTAGAATCGGACCTACATTGGTGTTTGCCATAGTTGCGGCACCGCACCTGCAGTAGATGGGCCGCAGATGTGAGGTTGGCTTTGATCTGGTATTTGAGCAAAAGCGATTGTTTTGTCGCACCTGCACTTAGGGAGCGCAGGTGTGAGGATGCCTGATAGGGGTTATATTTTGAGGGTTTGGCTCTTTTTCATTATTTTGAGTTTTGAAGCTTGGGAAGAGGTGATTTTGGAATAGACATTCACTACTATTTTGGGGTCACCGGTGCAGATTAAAAGTGCTCTCCGAACCGTGCTGGATAGTCACCCATCACACGGATCTCAAAACCAACCTGTGGTTGATCCCGGGAGTCAAAGTCTGCTTCTTGCTACAAAAGAAATTTTATAAGAGAGATAAGGCAAAGAAGGAATTGATAGAGGTGCATCGAGGAGTTCAATACCTTCTTGATCAAGAAAATGTCCTTGCTTGTACTTCTCTTTGTTTTTCGAGATTGGGATGGTGTTCAATCTACTTCTAAATAAGTAATCCGCTTTGTTTAGTCTCTTTCTTCATGCAAGTCTACTAGTTGATAGAGAAAGCACCACCCAAAGGGCTTCATCAGGGGGGGGGGAGGGTAAGTGATTTTCACTCGATTTTAGTTGCATATCTTGATACCCCATGGATTTATACACTTTAATCATGGAATTTTAGGGAGAAATTTGGATATTTGAGGGTCGATTTTGTCACGACCCGAAATCCCACCAAAGGTCATGATGGTGCCTAACTAGCTCGTTAGGAAAGCCAACACAATAACAAACAAAATTCTAAAGCAGATAAATCAACCTTAACGAAATGCCTTATATAATAAGGAAATAAAATAATCCCAAGTCTGATAATCATAGATAGAATATTCAAGGTATGGTCTAAACATGACCACAACTACAAGATCACCCAAAATCTAGCTACGCATATTTGCTCGTCACCTCGCATATACGTGGCTCCTAAATCATGCATCAAATAGAAATCAAGTCAACTAAAGGGAAAATTCCCTCTTATAAGGATAGACAAGAGAATTACCTCCGCCCAACAACCTCTACATGGACCCCATACAAATAACGACGCCAAATCTTCAATGCAAAAACCACTGCCGCAAGCTCTAAGTCTTGTGTTGGATAATTCTACTCATGGTTCTTGAGGTTCCTAGAAGCATAAGCGATCACCTCGACATGTTGCATTAACACACACCCAATTCCAATCCTTGAAGCATCACAATTTACAACAAATCCATATGTATGTTCCAGTAAGATCAACACCAATGCCGTGGTCAACCTTGACTTCAACTCTTGAAAGCTCCTTTCAAAAGCATCTGACCAACTGAATTTGGCTTCCTTTTGTGTTAACTTGATCAACGGAGAGGCAAGAGAAGAAAACCCCTCCACAAACCTCTGTAATATCCAGCTAAGCCCAAGAAACTACGAATCTCTGTCGGAGTTGTAGGTCTAGGCCAATTCCTCACAACTGCAATCATCTGAGGATCATCTGAGGATCAACCTTGATACAGAGTTTGCGAAATTGCCCTGAGATGATTGGCATGGTCCTCTCGATTTCATGAATATACAAGGATGTCTTTGATGAACACTATTACAAAAGAGTCGAGGAAAGTCTTGAAGACTCGATTCATAATATCCATGAAATCCGCAGGAGCATTTGTTAGCCCAAAAAGACATCACTAGAAAGTCAAAGTGCATATAGTGGGTTCTGAAAGCTATTTTTGTAATATCCTACTCCCTGATATTCAATTGGCGATATCTCGATCTTAAATCAATCTAGGAGAAGTACTTAGCACTTGTAACTCATCAACTAAGTTGTCTATACTTGTAACTCATCAACCAAGTCGCCGATAGTTGATGCACATCCTCAGTGACCCATCCTTCTTCCTTATAAAAAGAATCGGTGTGCCTCAAGGCGACACACTCGGTCAGATGAAACCTTTCTTTAGCAAGTCTTTCAACTGCTCCTTCAACTTCTTCAATTCTACCGGTGCCATTCTGTAGGGTGGAATTGATATAGGCCACGTGCCCGACAATACATCAATACCAAAGTCAATATCCTATCGGGTGGGACTCCAGGAAACTCATCAGTAAAGACCTCCCAAAATTCATTCACAACTGGCACATACTGAAGTGTCGGTGCCTCAACATTAGAGTCTGTGACTCACACCAAATGGTAGATACATTCTTGATGATCATCTTCGCTACCTTAAGGTAAGAAATAAACCTACCCTTCGGCACTACATCATCCCCTTCCACTTAATAACTGGCTCATTTGGAAATTCTAACCTAGCGGTTCTGGTTCGGCAATCAAGCTTTGCAAAACATGAATAAAGCCATTCCATCCCCTGTCACGCACCAACCTCGGGGAGCGCGACCAATGCTCAACCGAGATACCCCGGTCAAGCAAGCCTTTACAATACCTTCTACCCAAACTCTCTCATGACCAACGAGAAGATATATTTTCATTAATTAGACAATAAGGAGACCATATATACAACTCCAATCCATTACTATTAGCTACTTCATTTATAAGTCCCCAAAATATTTCATTACACATCCATAGTTTAGAAGTGGAACATGTGATACAATTACAACATCATTAGTTTAACCTTCCCAATACCAACATACAACCCACACCATGTTTACGGAGCCTCTAACGGGGTACAAAAGAGTACTAGGATAGTGTCGGCAACAAGGCCTCAGCTATACCTCAAAACAGAATACATGAGAAACAAAAGATACATTACCACGATATGAAGTGGGGCTTACCAAGTCAGTTGAGAGGAGGATGTACTGCTATCACTGATTGATGTTGCCTGCTATGGAACCACCTGCATCCATTAAAAGATGCAGTGCCCCGACAAAAGGGATGTGAGTACACGTGGAATAGTACTCGTATGTAAGGCAGACAGAACAACATATGGAAATATGGTAACTCAAATAAGAGTAAAATAAATTACGTCAAGAAAGTACAAAATGACCCATAGCATCACATGTCAAGTCTTATTATACTTACATCATTCTCAACTTCTTTTAGGATCAAGCGTTCCCTATGAACTATGCGTGGGATATAAAATATAATGTAAAAGCACCAACATGTACAATCAAGGGCAATGGAAGTGGCACCTATTGTTCGTGTTGCCTATGTGTCTCACCATACCG
The DNA here is from genome assembly GCF_000715075.1 of Nicotiana tabacum. NCBI lineage: Eukaryota > Viridiplantae > Streptophyta > Magnoliopsida > Solanales > Solanaceae > Nicotiana > Nicotiana tabacum. The sequence continues at coordinate 55,871,472 of NC_134092.1, read as the reverse complement.
TCCATAGGGTTCACATATTATATTATACACCTATGCGCTTCATAGATCGTCTATAGGGTTTCATTCATATTACACACCTATGTGTTTCATAGACCGTCCATAGGGATTCATTCATATTATACACTTATGCGTTTCATAGACCGTCCATAGGGATTCATTCATATTATATACCTATGCATTTCATAGACCGTCCATAGGATTCACATATTATACCATCATGCACACGACTATATTTACACTCAAGCGACATGATTAACATTACCGTTAAGGTCATAAGTTCCCAGATCATTGGAATACTTCATGTTCATGCTCATCATGGAAAAACATAGCTTATTACATTAACACATGCATGAAAAATCACTAAGTAGATTCCAATGGTGCATGGACCCAATTTCTTTTTTTAAGGTTCATCATCATTTAGCATAGGACGTCTCTTTTCCACCTCATTATATACCTCTTTGTCATCTTAAGGTCACTAGCTAAGTTTATGATTCTCGGTGACTTAACATTAAAGTAATTTACATCCATTATTTTAGAAGCATACAACTATAGTTAAAACCACTGGAATATACAATGCCTCATGATTCTCATTTTGGCAAGCGACCATAATTCATGTTCATACTATCACTTGCTTGTACTAGCCATGGGTGATCAGAGGACATTAATGACATTATTATATAGAGGAGTCAAAACTCATCTTATAATGTTTTACACATTCTTTCATTTCATTGGCACTATTGGTCACAAATGTAATTCTCATTCTTGGCATGATGGCCACATTTTTACATCTCATACTCGCTTCTTTAACTTTCAAACATCATCACGGAACATCAACAACAAAGCATTTCTATTCAAGACTTTAAGTCCACATGTGAGCAAATAAGAATGTTATGCACATTGAGATTTCTTACACAATTTGGCATAATAGCTGTCATTTGGATCACGATTTAAAGTTATAACAATTAGATATGCAACCCATGCTTCGAGCACATTTTCAAATAACACATAACATAACAGGAAAATTTGGAATACATATTGAGCATATATCTTTTGGACACAAGGCTTATTCGAAATAATCAATTTGTAATGAGCAGCACGGGACTTACAAGGATATCATGGGGTTCAATTCTAAGAGAAGGGTTTAGCCAACATACCTTGTTTGAGCTTTCCTTAAGTCATTACATCGTTCCGGAAATCCTAGCAATTCCAATCTATTTTGAGACATAACAGAATTGTACACAAATTAGGAAGATATTCATGGTTTCAGCTAATTTGAGCATTTTATCAAATACTTGGTGTGAAAATTTGACCACAAGGTTCTTCTACAAGATTTCCTTCACTCCATAACCCATTCAATACCAAGAGTTTACTCATATTAGCTCAATAACTTCCCACCATCCTTATATTTACATGCATGCACAAATAATAACATTCATACCCAAGAATCATACTCCCAATTTCCCATCTTCTGCCCAAACTCGAAATTGAAAACTAGGGTTAGAACCTTACCTCTTGGGTGAAGATCTTGTGAGATTTTCTTGTTGAATTTTAAAGCTTGGACAAGGATTGATGAACAACACACTTGGGGCTTCCTCCTATCTCTCTAGAACACTCTCACTTCTCTCTAAAAATATCAGATTTTTGCTCCAAAACGAGATTCAAGGGTTTTTAATTAAATTGGGGTCGGGTTATAAAATCAGAAAATTGACCCTCTGATCTCAACTTTGCAGTCGTAGAATGCACCACAGATTACGTCTGCAGTCTGCAAACTAGACCGCAAAATGGTCCTCCCAATCTGGGCTTGTCTGGATAGGTTTACGGCAGATCTGCGGTCCGCAGACCACTTATGCGGCCACAGAGTGGACCGCAGAATCACTCTCCAAAATATTTCATGCCAAGTCTGCGACGGATGTGCGTACTGCGAAACAACTATTCGATCGCATAATGGACTGCGGAACAACCTTCAAAATTCAACAAATTCTCTGCTCAACTCCATGATTATTATGCGGCCCGCGAAATGGTTCCGCGGTCGCAAAACTGACCGCAAAATTGCCCTCTTTAGCCAAAAATTTCCATAAACTCCTCAGTGCATTCTTCAACCCAAAAAGTCCGTACCACAGTGAGCTTGCGAGCCGCGAAGAATTTCTACAATCCTCAAACACGTAAGCCTACCTTGGCACCATGAAACCTTAAATTCCTTGGCGAAATTTACGGGGCCTTACATCGCGAAGAATTTCTACAATCCTCAAACACGTAAGCCTACCTCGGCACCATGAAACCTTAAATTCCTTGGCGAAATTTACGGGGCCTTACATCACGAAGAATTTCTAAAATCCTTAAACACGTAAGCCTACCTCGACACCACGAAACCTTAAATTCCTTGGAAAAATTTACGGGGCCTTACATCCCCATTATCACATCAAAACCAACCATCCCTAATTCAATGAGATCGGCCATGGTGTCCCGACCATGCACCATGACAAAATAATCCCTATAAACCCGCACGGCCACAATAGACTCACCAACTGGAGTAGATATAGAGAACGGCTCATGGATCTGTTCCGATTCTATCCCGAATTCCATAGCAACATAGGGAGTGACATATGACAAAGTAAAACCGAGATCAATAAAAGCATACACATCTTGAGATTTGACAGTCAATATACCTATGACAATATCTGCAGAAGCCTCTGAACTCTGGCGACCCCTCATAAAATAGAACTAGTAGGGTCCTCCCAAACTTTGTGCACCACCCCTAGCTGCACAACTCCCTACGGGTGCTGGAGTGCCTCGAGCTGGAGGAGGTGCCGTGGATGTAGTAGCCGCAGAACTAGCTAGTTGCCATACCCATGCCCACATTTTGGCGGGATGAACGACAATTCCGTCGAATATGACCTCTGATACCGCATATGTAGCATATGGGTAGGTTCATGTAGCAGGCCCCTATATGCATCTTCCCCTTCCACTCAATGACTAGTTCGTATGGGAACTTGAACCTAACGGTTCTCATTCGGCAACTAAGCTTGGAAAACCATGAGTAAAGCCAGTCCATCCACATTATCACATCAAAATCAACCATCACCAATTTGATAAGGTCGGTTGTAGTGTCGTGACCACACATGGTGACAATACAATCCCTATAAACCCGCATGACCATAATAGATTCACCAACTGGAGTAGATATAGGGAACAATTCATGAAGCTGTACGGATTCTATCCCGAATTCCATAGCAATATAAGGAGTGACATACGATAATGTAGAACCAGGATCTATAAGAGCATACATCATGAGATTGAATGATTAATATACCTTTGACAACATGTGGAGAAGCCTCTGAACTCTGGTGGCTCGTTATAGCATAAATTCTCTTAGGCCCTCCTGAACTCTGTGCACCACCCCTATCTGTACCATGCCCTATGGGTGCCAAAATACCTCGAGCCAAAGGAGGCATTGTGGGAGTAGTAGCTGCTGAACTGGCCAGCTATGCCATACCCCTGATGGCATTTTGTCGCGATGTAGGGCAGTCTCTCTGAATGTGACCCCTAAGACCACAACCATAGCACACACCCGAGCCTATGCGGCATATTCCCAAATGCTTCCTCCCACACTTAGGACATGGGGGCCTCTGCTGTGACTAGAAAGTTGTACCTGATTGAGCCTGCTGATAAGCTCCTCTATTGCCCTGTTTGGGCCTAAAATAACCCCACTGCTACTGTTGAATAGGCCCTGATGGTGGTGCACTAGCTAAAGACTAAGCGACAGACTATGGTGGTCAAAATGACACTCTCCTAAACATTGCCTTTCCACCACCTCCACCACTGAAAGAACCACCAAAGTTTCCCTTAGATCGGGACTTTTTGTTACTATCTCGCTCAATTCTGCTTTTCATCTTTCGAGTCTCTGTGGGTTGAGAAAATGCCACCATCTTGCCATAGTTCTTATCAGAGTTCAAGGCAGCTATAGAAGCCTCGTTGATAACCAAATGGCTAATGCCTTGCACAAACCGACACACCCTAGCCTTTATATTGGGCAACATATAGAGAGCATACCTTGAAAAGGTCTACGAATTTCAAATGGTGGTCCTACACACTCATACTATTCAAATTCTCAATCTCGGCGGCACGGGCTGCCCTGGTCTTGGTAGGCAAGAAATGCTCCATCAAAGCATCTACAAACTCATTCCACTTAGCCGGAGGGCCACCCTCATCACGAGACTCTTCCAACAATTCATACCATATATACACCACTTCTTTCAGGCAATAGGAGGCCAATTCCACTGCTTTTGTGTCAGTGGCATGCATAACATGGAGAGTCTTGTGCATTTCATCAATGAAACTCTGTGGGTCCTCCTCAAGCTTAGTACCCGTGAATACTGGAGGGTCCAACTGGAGGAATTTGTTCACCCTATAACTAGTTGAATCCCCTTCGTTACTAGAAGAAGTAGAGGTAGCATTCAGTCTCTCAGCTTGGGAAGCCATAATCTGGGTCAACAATTGAATGGCTCCCCTAAGGTCCCAATCAGAAGCACTAGGACTGGAAGATGAGGCTGGAGGTGGGACTGGAGTATCAGTTTGAGGAGGAATCTGTACATTCTCAACCAGATTTTCAACAGGAGTAGTAGAAGTAGGAGGTGTTGTAGTTCAGGGAGTACTTTCACCCCTTGAATGCTCATCGGAAACATCGGGCACTTTATTAACTGCTACTATTGGGTAGAACTAGCCCTTTGGCCATTCTTCGCCTTCTTTCTAGGTGCCATGTACTAAAAATTAGAACAACACACGAATTAAAAAGGTATAGTCTTATAATGAAGCTCTATCACACGATCTAGGATATCAAAGAAGGGTGACATTTCTAAATGCCCAAGTAGATTCCTAATTATAGATGTGGTCGACTTCACACCTACAAGAAGGACACGGCTTCGAGACATCCTAGGACACTTTAAAACTTTAGGCTCTGATACAAAGCTTATCATGCCCCGACCTTGGAGAGCCGGACCGGCACTCAACTGAGTTATCTCAGTCAACCAAGCCTACTTGGTGTCTACTATCCAACCATACCCATAATAGTTCAAGTATAAACGATAAGAGATAGTCAGTCGGGGGGATAAAATATACAGCACCGACTTTCATTAATTAGTGAAGAACCATTTGGTAGATGACAAAATAATTACAAATCCTTAGATTACAAGTGGAAATAAATGACCAAAATAGCATTTTAAAGATCCCTTCATACTAACATAACCCACAGTACATCTACGCAACCTCTAAGTAAACATAAGAATAGTATGGAACTTGCCGGTGACAAGGCCCCGTCTATACCTAAAAATGATATACAAAAGTCAATATAACATAAGGCCCCGATATAAAGTAAGGGTCACCAAAATCCACTGTGAAGGAGGGTACGCTGCTATAAAGAATCAACACCGTTTGCTAAGGTACCACCTACATCCATTAAAGATGTAGCGTCCCCAGTAAAAGGGACGTTAGTACATATGGAATAGTACTAGTATGTAAAGCTAAGTACCCACTCATGGAATGGAATGCCAATATAGGAAACGAGATACATGGAAGCAGTAATAGGAGCCAACACTATTTAAAATGCCAAGTTACAAACATGATAAAGAGGTGCGACATAAGTAAAAACTTCAAATAAGCATTTTCAGTTCGGTTGGGAGATCATTAGTTACTGACATAACAATATACATGTATAACCACTATGTGCACGACATAGCGTCGGATCTCGGCTCGATCGACTAAGCTGTCTCTCTACAATGTCATGTTGATCGACGTGTCTATGCTAGCAATATAACACATCATCCCAATATTGGGGCATAATCTCATAATGGTGCAAAAGGGACTTGTCCCAATCGACTCCTAAGGAAGATACTCACAAAGACTCCCCACAATGGGATTTCTTAACCCCACAACAAATTCCCAAGTCAACAATTCATCCACCATAGTTCTAAGACACCCAACCACCTCAATAGGCATATGCATACCCAACCATCTACTCCAACTTCAAGAATTGCGTCTCCCATCCTTCACATACACCCAAATTCGATATTGAGGGCTTATGTCTTCCAATCACCATCTTATAAGCCCCAACCTAATGAAATCTTACTTAAAACCATTACAAATCTTTGCATGAAAGCTTAGGGACGAAATCTTACCTGGTTAGTTGAAGACCTTTTGAATCTCCAAGATGGAGTAAGGAATTGAAGAGTAGTAGGTTTGGAGCTCCTCCCTCTCTCTCTCTCTCTAAATTTTTCTCCTCTTTAAAATAATCTAATTATCCTCTAACAATATCCCCTTAAGCCCTTATATCAAAATAGAGTCGGGTTAGGAAATTCACAAAAATAACCCTTCGTGTCAAAACCGTGATCGCGAAATGCATCACTAAAAGGCTATACGGTCCGCAAAATGGACCGCGAAATAGTCCTCCAAACCTGGATTGGATCTCATCAAGTCCGCGACAGATCTGCAGTCCGAAAAACTTTTCTGCGGCCCGCACATCGAATCATGAAGTCTCCTTCCGAAATTTCCCATACTGATTCTGCGATGGATACGTGGTCCGCGAAATGGTTATGCAGTCCGCATAACCCACCGTCAAATGACCCTCAAAATTAAGTTGCTTCTGCCATGATCCGTGATGGTTCTGCGGTCAGCATAACTGATTTGTTGTCCGTATAATTGACCATAAAATTGTCCTTTTATGTTCATTTCTCCTAGCTACTTCATGATGTGTTACACAGTCCATAAATCTGTACTGCGGGTCGCAAGCTCGTTGCGAAAATTATCTGCAACCTTCCAAACATATTAGCTTGACTTTGGAACCATGAAACATTAAATCCTTGGCGAACTTTTATGGGGCCTTACAGGTTCGCTTGGTCCATCCGTCTAAGAGTGAAATTTAGTGCTCAACTCAACCTGTATGCCCAATTCAAGCTGAATAGCTCTTCAAAAATGCGAAGTAAGTTGTGTGCTGTGATCCGATATTATAGAAACAGGTACACAATGCAAGCGGACATTCACCCAGATATAGATCTTAGCTAATATTCTCCGAAGTGTAGGAAGTCATGATTGGAATGAAATGCGCAGACTTGGTAAGTCTGTCCAAGATGACCCAAACAACGTCAAATTTCCTCAATTCCCATGGAAATCCTAGCACAAAGTCCATAGTGATGTGCTCCCACTTCCCCTATGGTATAGCTAAACTATGAAGCAAACCATTAGGTCTTTGATGCTCAAACATTAGATGTTGATAATTCAAACACCGAGCAACATATCCAACAATGTCTTTCTTCATCCTCCGCCACCAATAATGATGCTTAAATCACTATTCATATTCATAGCACCCGAATGAATAGAATACTATGAACTATGAGCTTACACAAGAATTGGGAACACAAACACGATCCTGAAGCCACAATACACCATCATCACCAATGGACACTTACTTAGCACCACCTCGATGCAACGTGTCCTTAAGGACAAGAAAATGGGGATCATCACACTGCCAAGCCTTGATTCTCTTAAACAAGGATGTCTGAGAAAAAAATACAAGCAAGTACTCTACTCGACTCCGAAATGTCCAATCTCACTAACATGTTGGCCAACATCTGAACATCCATATCTAAAGGCCTCTCCCCAGCTAGAATAATTTCTAAACTCTGTATACTCTCTGCCTTTCTGCTTAAGGCGTCTTTCTATTTAAACATATTTTGTAGATTCCTTGATCCATATAAACCTCACAAAACACACCATACAGGCAGTGCCTGAAAATCTTGAGCACGTGCACAATAGTTGCTAACTCTAAATCATGCACCGGATAGTTCTTCTCCTGGGGATTCAACTTGCACGATGAAAAGGCAATCACCCTACCATCCTACATCAACACACACCTGATACCAATCCTCGAAGCATCATAATACACTGTATACGACTCCGATCTGGAAGGCAAAGCCAAACTTGGAGTCGTAGTCAAAGACGTTTTAAGCTTCCGAAAGCTCTCCTGGCACTCATCTGACCACCTGAACAGAGGGCCCTTCTGAGTGAACTTAGTCAATGGGACTATAATTGATGAAAATCCCTCTACTAATAAATGGTAGTCAACCAAACCAACAAAGCTCTTGATCTCTATAGTGGTAGAAGGTCTGGGCCAACTTTGAACTGCATCAATCTTCTTCGGGTCCACCTTGATCCCATCACTCGAGAACACATTGCCCAAGAATGCCACTGAGTCCAACCAAAACTTGCACTTGGAGAACTTAGCATACAACTTCTTCTTTCTCAAAATATGAAGCACAATCCTCAAATACTGCTCGAGCACCTCAGCGCTATGAGAATACATCAAGATGTCATCAATGAACACGATGACAAATGAATCCAAATAAGGTTGAAATATACTATTCATCAAATGCATGAAGGCTGCTGGGAAATTAGTCAAGCCAAAACACATCACCAAAAACTTATCGTGCCCATAACGAGTCCGAAAAATAGTTTGAGGGATGTATGAGTCCTTAATCTTCAACTGGTGATATCTCGATCTCAAGTCAATCTTGGAGAACACCTTAGCACCATGAAGCTAATCAAGCAAATCGTCAATGCATGACAATGGATACTTGTTTGTGATAGTAACCTTGTTCAACTGCCAATAACCAATAATCCTCATAGACCCATCCTTGTTCTTTACAAACAATACCTGTGCACCCTACAATGATACACTAGGCCTGATGAATCCCTTATCCAGCAACTCTTGCAACTATTCTTTCAATTCCTTCAACTACGCTGGAGCCATGCAATACATAGGAATAAATATGAGCTGCATGACCGACACCAAATCAATAACAAAATCAATATCCCTATTGGGTGGCATGTCCGGTAGGTTTGCATGAAACACATCTGGAAACTCCATCACTACTGGAACTGAATCAACAATAGGAGTATCGGCACTAACATCTCGAACAAAAGCCACATATGCCAAAAATCCCTTCTCAACCATTCGTTGAGCCTTCAAAAATGAAATTACCCTACTAGGAGTGTGACCAAGATCACCACTCCATTCCAGCCTCGACAACTCGGCATAGGTAACATCACAGTCTTAGCATGACAACCTGGGATAACATGGTACAAAGATAACAAATCCATACCCAAAATCACACCAAAGACCACCATACTAAGCAATATGATATCAACACATGTCTCATACCCACAATAGTGACAACACAAGACCGATACACATGATCTGCCAAAATAGAGTTGTAAGGCCCCGTAAAAAATTTCTAATGATTTAAGACTTTATAGTGCACCAACAATAATTGGGAATAATGGTTTTGAGTACCAAAGGAGACCTATGAGATAGAACCACATCATTTTGACACGAAAATACATATGGAAAGTGTTTAGGAACATATTAAGAAGGCTTGTAAGTGGGAAGACGTTGTTTGGAAGAAGTTGGAAATATTAAGTGGAAAAGATGTCGTAATTTGCATAACACTTGAATTTTAACAGATATAACTCATATAATATAGAGATAATTTCCATGAATTGTTTCCCCTAAGGCGTATCCCTCCGAGTCTAGTTTCAAACGCATCAAGCCGTTTGTCATTTGGACTTTCCTACTAAAGGTTATGCTCAAATTACTAAAGTCAGACCACCCAGTTATTTTGGCGGACAGCAAAGCAAGCCTCGCTTCGCCAGACCAGGCACGGATCCTTTCTTCCCTTGTATGCAGTGGAACAAAGTGAGGCTCACTTTGCCAGACCGGGTGTTCCCCAGCTACAGGTTTCTTTTAAGTCATTTTGGGGGCTCATTTCCCCCATTTTACTTAGACGAATTTTGGAGCTTTCTTCCACTCTCTCAAGACCCCCAACTCCTCCAATATTCAAGGTAAGAAATCCCCATTGTCTTGGTGCGAATCCTATCATTTCCATACTAGAACTAACTCAATACACCATGAAATCCTTAGATTTTAACAAAATTTCTTCAAGAACTCAAAGAGGGTTTTGTAAGATTTCATCCAAAAGGTAATCCTATACCCTTAGACTTATGTGCATGAATTTATAATGGGAATATGAGTATGAATTAAGCATTTGAACTTATGGGATGGTGATTGGAAGTCATAAGTTCCCATTTTAAATTCATAACCATTGTAGAGATTGAAAGGTGATTATTTAATGGAATTTTGGGTTTGGTGTGGATGGTTCATAATGCATGTGATGTTGGAAGTTATAAATTGTTTAAGAATTATGGTGGGATAAATTGTCGGTAAAGGTAGTTGGATGAACTAATTCTATGGTTAAGAGATGTAGAGATTTATGCCTACTAGGTGTTTGATAAATTGCCTAAATGGCCTAAATTGTGGAATTTGATACTAATATTGGTCCCATTGGATGTTGTTATTGTAGACTGAGGTTGCTTAATGCAGTGGATCATTGTAGTGTCATTAAGGGGTGAATTTAAGGTAAGTTGACTGAACTCATTCCGTAGAATCGGATTCCATGATCTCCGTATAAAATTCCAAGTATGGTTTGTCCGAGTTCTTATTCTTATTGTATCGAATTCCACGAATGATTGATGTACCAAATGTTTATCTACCCAAATGATGTTTTAACTGCATTCATCATTCAATGTTCTCTCTTTTAAAATATTTCAAGTACAATTGATTTATCAACCGCGTATGAGCTCAATCCATGATTCCATTAAAATCATTATGATCTCTTTTTGCAATTATTTCCAATGTGTTTTAGGTTCTTATGTTCTTTTGAGTTAAAGCTATGAATTTCTCAATATTTTAAATGACTGTAAATGCTTTATGATTATCCTTGGCAATGCAAAGGAATGAAGGTATGGAATGTGAAATACGACCATCGTACCAAGAATGAAGGTTGTGATGTGTTGCCAAAAGTGACAATGAAATGAAAGATCTTATGAAAGGATATGATATGAGTATATTTCTTTTATATAGAAAATATTTTTGGAGTATCGTTAGGTCACCGAGCAAGGCTGGGTTATAAATTCCCAAGCCCAAAACTACACGTGCCGGTGTAGGAGTGATTGACAGATAAATTCCCATGATGATATTATTTGAGTTGATAGCTAGGACAGACCATGTCGACCCACACGACATCGTGGTGAGATGGCTTAGCCGATCAGAAGGAGATCGGTCCCCATGCCATAAGCATGGTGGTGGTGTTGTGTTTCTCTGTCCGCCCGCACACATTGGGGTGGGACAGCTTAGCCGATTGGGCAGAGATCGGTCCTCATGCCATAAGCATGGTGGTGTGTTAGTAACAAAGATCTCCCAACCTAAAATTTTAATATTTACTTGAAGACTTGCCTTGCTCTTAACTTGGCATTTTGATATTATTTGAGTTTTTTTTTTATTGATTTCATGTTTCTCTTCTTTTATGTTAGTACTCTATTCCATGAGAGGGTATTTAGCTTTACATGCTAGTACTATTCCATATGTACTAACGTCCCTTTTGCCCGAGGTGCTGCATCTTTAATAGATGCAGGTGGTTCCACATCAGGCGACATTGATCCTTGATAGCAACTTACCTTGTACTCAGTGGATTTTGGTGAGCCCTATTCTACATCAGGGCCTTATGTCATTTGATTTTCTACATTGTATTTTTGAGGTATAGCCAGGGTCTTGTCATTTACATCTCCATACTATTCTCATGTCCACTTAGAGGCTCCGTAGACATGTTACGGGTTGTGTTTTGATTTGGGAGACAAACTAATGATGTTGTGGTTGTTGGACATATTTCCACTTTTAAGAACTATGAACTTTTAATCTTTTGGTAAATATTAATGAAGTTCCTACGAGTAATGAAACTTGATACTTTATATTCTATCCTCTCACGTTTATCTCCTATTACTCATCCTCAATATGTTCATGGGTAAGGTTGGGTAGAAGGCATCAAGTAGGCTTGCTTGACCTGGATATCTCGGTTGAGCGCCGGTCGCGCTTCTCAAGGTTGTGGCGTGACAAGAGTCACCAACAGGTGTAGACACATGCACAAGAGTATCGAGAGAACCACAATGAGTATCCAAATAAGGAGCAAAGTATGATGACACATAAGAATAAATAGATCCTGGATCAAACAAAACGGAAACATCTTTATGACAAACCGAAACCATACTTGTGATCACAGCATTGGAGGTAATCGCCTGGGGTCTCCATGGAAAAGCATAGCAACAGGACTGGCCACCACTAACTTGACTAGCACCAATATGACCTCCCTCTTTAGGTCATTCTCTCACTATGTGACCTCCACCTCTAGTTGTCCGAGTAGGGGGTGATGCAACTGGTGTCTGAACTATGGACTGAGAACCCCGATGAGCTATGCCTTAGATAAGTCTGGGGAAATACTTCCTCACATGCCCAAGCTCTCCACACTCATAGCAACTTGGAGCTGAATAAGGATGTTGAGACTGATACTATCCCTGGGGACCTGAATATCCACTAGAGGTACCCTGCATCCACGGAGCACGATATGAGCTTGCTAGAAGAGCACTGAAGGATGACGGAACTGGAGAACTGAAAGATGAATGAGACACCACACCACGGGCCCCGTGCTGCACATACTGTTTGGCCTTCTAGGAGGGCCCCTACTAATCTTCCCTTTACCTCCAGATGAGGTACCACAAAAACCAATGGAATGATGAGGCCTCTAGTCCCTTGTCATGACCTCTCTACCTTGGCTACGAATACGCTCGTTCCTCCGAGGTATATCTACTACCTGCTGCAAAGAAGTCCCCATCTCTGAATCTCGAGCCATAGTAACCCTGATGCCATAAGACAGACCCTTAATAAACCTCCTCGCTTTTTATGCCTCGGTGGGTATCATGACAGCTCCACGACGAGATAATTCAGTGAATCTCGCCTCATACTCAATCACTAACATATGACCTGCTGAAGGTGCTCGATATGGCTCTTCAACTCCTCCCTCGTGGTGAGTGGAATATACCTCTAAGAGGAGTTGAACCAGTTGACCTACCCAGCTCATATGTCTACCACCATCTCCTAGATGCTCCCCCAACTGGAAAGTAGTGAAATCTACATTGTTGGAATCTATCAAGCCCACATTGCATAACATCTGATGGCACCTGTCTAGAAAGTCCTGGGTATCCTCTGAAGCACTACCCTCAAAGTGTGGAGGAAACAATATCTGAAACCTCTCTAACCTCTTCTGCTCATCAATAGACATGGCAGGTATGGTCTCAGATCTAGCTGCTACAATAGACATCTCTATAGTATGAGACACATAGGTATGAGCTCCCTCTCCTACCTGAGATGTGGCTAGATCCACTAGGACCATCCCGGTCTGTGTCAAAGCATCAATGAAACTGACCATCTTGGCCATAGCCTCCAGGACATGGGTGCATCAATGAAACCCTCCGATTTCTGAGTGTGCACTGGAGCCTCAATATGCTCGTCCATGATCTTCTCCTTCACCTACTCCAAAGGTGGGTCCGCATCAACTGCCTTGCCTTGCCACGGGCCCTGGTGGATGCCCCACCACTACCTGTTGTAGTACGACCTCTAGTAGGGGCCTTGGCCCTACCCTGACCCGTGCCTCTCTCAGTCTTAACCGGTGGTGCTGCTCCTGTATCCTTTCCTGCTCCAGAAATACGAGCTCTCACCATCTACGAGAGAATAAAATAGATGGATTTTGATTCAAGTCAAAATCAACGCACAATGAGGAATCAAGAAAGGGAAGTTTCATCTCAAAGATAAGTACAAATGTCTCCATACCGATCCACAAGACTCTACAAGGATTGCTTGTGACATGTGAGAACCCTTAGAATGTATTGCTCTAATACCACCTTGTCATGACACGAAATCCCACCAAAGGCCGTCATGGATCCAAACCCGCTTTCTAGGCAAGCGAACACAACAACAAACAAAATTCTAAAGCTGATAAATCAACATTAGCAAAATGTGGGGTCTAAACACGACAACAACTACCACATCGCCCAAAACCTAGCTACATATATACGCTCGCCACCTCAATTATACGTGGACTCTAAATCATGTATCAAATATCAATCACGTCACCTATGGGGAAAATTCCCTCGCACGAGGATAAACAAGAGACTTACCTCCTCCCGACAACCTCAAATCAAGCAAAAATCACCTAACCGTCCGAATTTAACTCCAAATGACCAAAATCTAGTAAACAACAACTCAATTACATCCACTAAACCCATAGGAAACAACCCCAAATAATAGAGTTTCGATCTTTATACTACTACGCAAAACGCACAAATTCTGAACACCCATTTCAATACGAGTCCAGATATTCAAGTTTCATCCAAAACCAACACCAAATCGAGGATCACATCTCCATTTATCACTTTACAAAAGTTTTCCCAAAACCCCCATGTCACGCCCCGACCTTGGGGAGCACGACCGACATTCAACCGAGATATCACAGTCAAGCAAGCCTATTCGATGCCTTCTACCCGACCTTACCCATGAATAAAGTGAAGATGAATATCATTAATTGGACAATAAAAGGATGACATGTACGACACAAATTTTGCTACCATTAGTTACTTCATTACAAATTCCCAAAATACATTACACATTCGTAGTTTTAGAAGTGGAAACATATTTTACAAGTACAACATTTCAAGTTTGACTTACCCAAAACAAAATAAAAACCACACTATGTCTACAGAGCCTCTAATTGATATAAAAGAGTAATATTATGTTGCCGGCAACAAGGCCCCGACTATACCTCGAAACACTATTCATAAGGAACAAAAAACATAAGACCCCGATATGAAGTGGGGCTCACCAAGTTAGCTGAGAAGAGGGTGTACCGCTATCACTCATCAATGCTGCCTACTGTGGAACCACCTGCATCCATTAAAGATGCAGCACCCCCGGCAAAAGAGACGTTAATACATATGGAATAGTACTAGTATGTAAGACTAAACACCCTCTCAAACAATATTAAAGCTTCAAGTTAAGAGAGAGATAAAATTTCAAGTAAGTATCAATATTTTTAAGTTGGGAGATCTTTAGTACCAATACACCACCGTGTTTTTAGCACGGAGTCCGATCTCGGTCCGATTGGCTAAGCCATCTCACCCCAAGATATACAATCACAACACCACCATGTGCGTGGCATGGCGTCCGATCTCGGCCAGATCGGCTAAGCCGTCTCACCACAATGTCGTATGGGTCGACATCACCTTCCGCTAGTAATCATCTCATCCCAATTAAGGGGAATAATCTCAACACATCAATCTCGTCCCATTTAAGGGGAATAATCTCAACACATCAATCTCATCCCATGTAAGGGGAATAATCTCAACACATCAATACGGGGATTTACCCCTCAATCACTCCTACACCGTTCCGTGTAGTTTCGGGGTTAGGTTATTTCAACCTACCCTTCCTCGGTGACTAACGATACTCCCAAAACATTTATTGTATAAAGGATTTAAAAGTCATTTCATAATCCTTCACACATCCTTTCATTTCATTGGCGCTATTGGTCACAAGTGTAATTTTCATTCTTGGCACGATGGCCACATTTTATATCTATAACTCCCTTCTTTCACTTTCAAGCATCATCATAGGTTATCAACAAAAATGGCATTTGAAATCAAGACTTTAAGTATGTATATGAGCAATTGGAGTCTTGAGCACATTGAGTATTGCTTTAAAATTAGGTCTAATAAACTTGAAATTGAAACATGATTTTAAATCATAACATTTTGATATAATGGTCATACTTGAATACATTCCTAATCTCGAAGCACACACTTAAATTATGCTTGCTAATCAAATAAAGTATAGTATAATATCGTATCTACAAGGATTAGATTTAAATAGTATTCTCGTAGTTTCTAGCTTGATTGCTATCCAAGATGATCAACAATTGAGATTTATATGATTTCTAACTAAAATTAACTAAGAGTCTAAAGCTATTGACTAATGACAATCGAAACAAGGAATGAGCAAAGAAAGTTATCAGTGGGCGAAAATAGGGTGTTGATAGAATAGGTGCAAGATAATTGTTTGGGATCTAACTCTAGATAATTCACTTCTAATGTTCAAGTGAGTCTCTCGAATTCACTTGATTATTTGTTCAAACGTTTAGTAGAAACTCCTCTCTTGATTAAGTCTCAACCTCGCGAGATGAACCAATTTAAGCTCTGTGAAGATGTGCAAGAATGCGTAGTGGATTGGTCTTTAGGAGAACCTCTCTCGATTATCCTCCTAACTAGGTTTAATCAATGATTCAACTAGCCTCTTTTGATTACTAAGAAGAACTAATGAACTCAACCAACAATATAATGCAAAGATATCACAAGTTATGCCTTTCTCGATTACATCAACAAGTGAATATAGATGCAATAATTAAATCATCCAAAAACAATTCAATACATAAAACTAGAGTTATAATCTACAAACAATCTTCAATACACCAAATCCATCAAACCCTAAAAGGAACTACCCCATAATCATGGAGAAATTCATCACAAATATAATTAAAGTATAGGAAAAAATAGATTCGATCCAAACTCGGGTCTTGAGTGAGGAAGGAATGATGAAATCCTTGTGCTTGTGTTCTTCCAACTCCTCCTTAGCTTCCTCGGGTCAAAATTATGTCAAAAGTACTGAAAATAACGTTTTTCCATGTATTTATACCAAGTAGGGTCGGGGCCAGACGAAACCTCCCTTTCCTAGCCGAAATAAAAAAACTTGCAAACTTATTACTTTTCATGCGTCGCACTATGCTACGTAGGGTGCGTAGCATTAGTGCAATTTTCTGGGTTGTAAACTCTCTGAACTTAGCTTGTTTGACAAAATTTTGTACTAATGCTACGCACTATGCCTAGCATTAGTGTATTTTTCTGTTAGACCAAAAAATTACAAGTCTCTGAACTTCTCAAATTTCTGACGCACATTTGCACCGATGCGTCGCACAGTGCTACACATGGTGCGTCTCATTAGCGCATTTTCTCAGAGTGTTGCTTCTTCCTTGAGTTTTGACATCCAGAAGTGATCTTCGACCCTCGAACATGATCTCGGCTTAATCCCTTTGGCTTTTACTCACACTTCAAAGCTCCAATTATTTGATTTAGCTCCACAACATCTACATAACTTGGAATCATTCCTACATGGCATAAAATACGCAATAAGTGCAAAATACTACCAATTAAGCGACTAAAACACGAGATTATAGCCTAACATCAATACCTCACACTTAAACCATTGCACGTCCTCGAGAAATCAAACTACACTTCATATAGACACAACCTTTTTAAACAACTCTCCTAACTCATCACACCAAGAATAATTAAAACAGATTAAGCACTCTAACGTAACATCCTCGCCTCAAGATTTGACTCAAAAGCACCACGGAATTTTCACAACCCGCTCACTTACTCTAACATAGAGGTCAACGACTTTACCTTTCCTTCATGAATCAAGTGCCCCCACACAACAATAAAGAGTTGTTCCACACGCAATAAAATTTAAGAACAATCAGGAACTCAAGATAGAAAGAATTCACTTACTCTCAGAAACAACATTCATATGCCACAAAAGACGTACCATAGGCTTGCCTGTAGTGTACTACTCTACTAATTGTAAGGCCCCATAAAATTTTTCCTAAAAACCCGGATTCCGTTATGACGAAGTAGGCGTAGAAATTCTTCACTTATGAACTTGTCGCCTATGAATTTTGTATAAGTTGTTCAGTTAATGTAAAGGTGTTTCTTTTGATTATATGTTGTTTACATGAGGCCACAGTTGGTATTATTATGAGTTATGTTAGATCTACATCGTTAGATTGTGTACATGTTTTTAGGATGTGATTATGGGGCTTTCTGACAGGTGGATAGGCCCAGTTACAAAGGAAACTCTGGCAAAATTTTTGGAAATTTGGGGAGTTAGTTAAATTTGGGGCTACTGGTGTGGGGTATGAAAAAAACTGAGTTGCATAAGGTGCTAATAGTGGACCCTGATCCTCATTAGAGGAAGAGTGATCTTAAGTGCGGGAGGATGTAATGCCCCATAAAACATTTCCTAAAAACCCGGATTCCGTGATGCAGAAGTAGCAGTTCAGACTTTTTGGATTGAACATTGCGCTGGGGAGTTCAAGGAAAATGTTGGGCAGAAGTAGGCATTTCTACGGTCCGCTCTGCGATCGCAGAACCACTCTGCGAACTGGAGAATGGACGTAGAGTGGAGCAGTCTTTTGGGCTATTTTTAATGTCAGTTTTGCTGCCCATTATGCGACCGCATAACCATTTCGCGGGCCGCACTCTTGTCGCATATCCCGCTTTGGTATTTTTCGGAGGGAGGTTCTACGGTGCACTATGAAACCGCAGAACCATTCTGTGGTGCATTATGCGACCGTAGAACCGGTTTGTGGGCTGCATAGTGACCGCAAACCTAGTCAGTTCCTTTTCGATTTTGGCACCCAAATTTGACGGTCATTTCACGGACAACATAATCATTATGCGATCCCATATGCGACCGCAGAACCTGTTCCAGAGCTTCATTTTTGGGGTTTTTAAACCCGACCCTATTTAGTTAAAACATGTACCATAGTTCATTTTGAGCACATTTCTGATATTCTAGAGTGAGAGAGAGAGTTCTTAGAGTTAGGGAGCAACATTCAGCCTATTATCCATCAATTCTTGCTCAACCATTGAGGATTAACAAAGGAAATATTCACCCTAAAGGTAAGAATCTATGTCCCAGCTCTTAATTTTGAAATTTTACAAAAATGGGTTAAATAAGGAGACAAATATTAGGTATGGGGTTTTTTTATCTTGCATGCATATGTTATCAAAGAATGTGGGAAGGTTGTGAGCTAAAAAGGTAGAGAATGGGTTGGGGAAAGATGGAATCCTCCATAAAAGGACCTTGAAACCTTAATGAACACCTAGTGTTTGATAAAATGCTCAAATGAGCTAGAACCATGATCATCCTCCTTATTTTTGATTCAATTTGTTATATTTCTAAAATAGATTGAAGTTGCTAATAATTCCTGAACATTTTAGAGTTTGAGAAGGCTCTATTGAGGTATGATGGCTAAACTCTTCTTTAAGAATTGGAACCCCAATATCCTTGTAAGTTCCAAAATATTTATTACAAGTTGAGTATTCCGAATAAGTTTTATGACAAAAGGTATATGTTTAATTCGTGTTTCAAATGTTGTTATCATATTGCATTATAAATTGAGGATGTGTTTCAAACTATGGATTGTGTATCTACGTGTTATGATTCCAAGTCGTGATTTATGTATGAAACTATTATACCAAATTGTGTAGAGATTGTGATTGGGGTTACACCTCCACCCGCATATATTGGGGTGGGGTGGAAGAGTTGCTTGTGTATGATTTTGGTATTGTTGTTGCACTACCACCCACATATACATATTGGGGTGAGGCGGCATGGCCGCTTTATGTAGGTATTGGTATCATTGTGTTTACACCTCCACCCACATATATTGGGGTGAGGAGGCGGGGTCGCTTGTGTGGAAATGGGTATTGTGTTTACACCTCCACCCGCATATATTAGGGTGAGGTGGTGGGGACGCTTGTCTGTAAATGGGTATTGTTCTTACACCTCCACCTGCATATATTTGGGTGAGGCGGTGGGGCAGCTTTGTGTGAAAATGGTTACAGAGGTCCTCATCTTAAATTCTATAAATGTTAATAACCGCCCTTGATAAGCTTGCTTTGGTTTAAACGACTATCTATGCTATTTTATTGTCGCCCTGGTTCATCATATTTATATTGTATTTCCGAATTCTTTAATTGGTGTTTGGTTTTCATACTAGTACTATTCGACATATACTAACGTCCCTTTTGCCGGGGGTGCTACATCTTTAATGGATGCAGGTGGTTCCACAACGGAGGATATCGACCAGTGATAGCGGTGCTCATTCTTCCCAGCTGACTTGGTGAGCCCCATCTCATTCCGGGGGTGTGCATCTTTTGTTTCGTATGTGTTATCGTATTATGAGGTATAGTCGGAGCCTTGTTGCTGACACTATTATTGTACTCCTTGGTATTTTAGAGGCCCCGTAGACATAAGTGTGGGTTATGTATTGGTGCTGGGAAAGTCAAACTATGTTTTATTACTTATTCTATTTAAGACCTTAAAATGATGGAAGTATTGGTAATGAATTGGTATTGTAGACATGAACATCTTATTGTCTAATTAACGAAGATGTGTATCCTATTTATTCATGGATGAGTTTTGGTAGAAGGAAATCTAATAGGCTTGCTCGGCCGGGTTCACTCGGTTGAGCGCCGATCGCGCTCCCCAGTTTTGGGGTGTGAAACTAATTGAGCTCATTCAATCAAGGATCACGTTGGACTTTAATTGGTTGTAATGTAGAATGCGGGACGGGTAGGATACATTTAGATATAAGAGTGACTACACCTCCCTAAGCACTTTAATACATAATTACTCGTTCAAAACCCCGCACTTATGTCAAACCATAACTCCACCTTCACATCAATATACATCAACTCCTACTCCTTTAAGCATAAATACATCAAGAGTTACCACTATCAAGGAATAGTTTTCACAACAATACAGCTATTTTTCTTTTTCTTTTCTTATTCAATTCAAGTGACTCTTACTTTTTCAAAACAATGCACCTTCCTTCTATTTCAATAGTTCCACTCAAAAGCCAAACCAACACCCCACACTTTAACTTTTAAAAAGTTCATAACAAATTCAAGTGCTCATGAGAGGTAAAAAGGTTTAAATAAATGGTTAATTCAAACAAATGGCAAGGATAGTAATGTGGTTGCCAAAGAAACAGGATTACAGGCTCAAAGGGGTTAACTAAGATACATAATAATTCGGTGGGTAAAATATATATATGGCTCAACAAAGAAACGCCTATATCACTTCCAAGACTGAATAAAACAACTATTTCGCTTTACAAACACACGAGGCAAGTTCTAAACATCAACTGCAATGCACAGAATACCCAAACCTCACTCACACATGGCACGTAACTCACTCAGGATTGGACTATCAAGACACTCTAGTCAAAGTAGTTAAGCAAAGTTAAGATCATACAATTTAAGGAACTTATACAAGAGTCAAAAACTGAGCCTAAGTGTCACAACTAAAGCACTTACTATTCTCAAGGCATAATAAAGTTAAGAGATGTTGCCTTCAATTAAAATCACAACACAAGGTTTCCTACTCCTAAAAAAATAAAACTAACTACACCAGGTTCAAACAAAACTCTTGGAAAAGAACTGCGGCATAAAGAAAAACCAACGAAGAATTATTACACTACCTACAAACGAAAATCTTTTTGTCTTTTTTCTTTCGACTTTAATCCCCCAAGAAACTTGTCGATGATATCCATCGTCGGGAAAAATCAAAATATTTAAAAGTTTTATAATTTTTTATAAAAACCAAGGGGGAATTATTACTCTACCTACAAATGAAAATATTTTTGTCTTTTATCTTTCGACTTTAATCCCTCAAGAAATCTATTGATGATATCCATCGTTAAAAATCAAAATTTTTAAAATTTTAATGGTTCTTTTTCCAAATATTTATTTTTATCTCTACTATTTACAACTAACAAAAAGAAAACTAATATACATACATACAAATATCCCCCACCCCACACTTTAAGTTGTGGCATATCCCCATGACACACAATTAAAAAAGCATGAGGTAAAGGAAACTTCCCTGAACATTTAGTCAGGGACTGAGTCGAAGTCGGGCTCCATTCCTCACGCCCGAACTAATACATACATCCATGCAGATAGCTTCTTCTTAGACTTTTTGGGGTACACCCCACACTTATCTTTCTCGCTTACTGCAGCTTTCTCTTTCGAGCCCTTCACTTTCCACTCAACACTTGCAGCTGGTTTTCCTTTTTGCACCCCCTTTTCTACATCCATCTTGAAAATCACAGTCTCCTCACCCACTCTAAGCATGATTTTTCTCGCATATATATCTAATATCACTCTGCTCGTCGCTAAGAATGGTCTTCCTAGGATGAGAGGGACCTCCTTATTTTTCTCCATATTCACCACTATAAAATTCACAGGAAATACAAATTTATCCACCCGAACTAACACATCTTCCACTATCCCCTCGGATATTAAAGTCGTTTTGTCTGCCAGCTGCAACGATATTGGTGCAGACCTTATCTCTCCAATCTCCTTCTCCAGTTTCTTGTAAATAGATAAAGGTATTAAATTAATTGAGTCACCAGAATCACATAAGGACTTATCAAAATTAATAGTTCCTAAAGAGCAAGGTATAGTAAAACTCCCTGGATCTCCACACTTTTGTGGGAGTTTATTTTGCAATATCACACTGCAGTGCTCTGCGAGCTTGACCACTGAGGTCTCCTCTACTTTCCTCTTCTTCGTAAGGATCTCTTTCAAGAATTTAGCATAAGAAGTCATTTGTGAGAGCACTTCTGTGAATGGTAAGTTTACATGAACCTGTTTTAGCACATCCAGAAATCTCTCAAATTGCTTGTCGAGCTTTTCTCTACATAGCTTTTGAGGGAAAGGTAGCGCAGGCATATGCTTGCTCTCATCATGTTCCTCCCTTATCATTTTTTCTTCCTTCTTTTTTTTCTCAGCTTTCATTGGGCCTTTCTTCTTCATGTCGTCATCACTTTTCAGTTGCTCCCCAATTTCATTTTCAAGTTTCACATCATTTTGGATCAGGGTGGGGTCTTTCAACACTTGCCCACTTCTCAAGGTTACAACATTCACTGTTTCTTTGGGATTTCTTTCAGTATCAGCTGGGAGAGTTCCTAGAACATCTCAGATAATATTGTTGCAATTTTTCCCACTTGCTTCTCTAAATTTCGAATTGCTGCCCCTTCTACTTCAAATCTTTCATAAGTTTTCACAATAAAGGCCTTCATGAGATCTTCTAGACCAGGTTGATTGGGCTGTTGAGGCTGAAACTGCTGCCTCGACTAATTCATAAAACCAGAAGCTCCTTCTCCTTTAAATCCGGGGTTATTTTGTTGCCATGCATTTGCGGTACCCCAGGTGAACTCCATGAAAACCGGGTTGTTTCTGACCCATTACATTAAAATTGTAATTTTCCACATCATTCACTTCCTCAGTTGAGGCTTGACACTCATGAGTAGGGTGTCCTCTTCCACATATATCACAAACTGTTTGAGGCTCACTTTGTATCGTGGCTAAGGCAGCTTTCGTATTTCTTTAGACATAGCATCAAACTGTACATACACAGATATATTAGCATCAACTTGGTGAACACCAGTTGATCTTCTTCTTTTAGCACTCTCAGAGGGCCACTGATTAGCATCTTCAGATAACTCATCAAGAATTGTAACTATATCCTCTATAGTCTTTTTCATCAATGGGCCTCCAACTGCATTGCTCAATGTTCTATGTGAGGCCGGTGTCAATCCATCCCAAAAGTCCTAGAGTTGCATCCAGAGTTCAATTCCGCTATGTTAACACTTTCGAACTATCTCCTTAAATCTCTCCCATGCTTCAAAAATAGTTTCAGTCTCTTTCTGGCAGAAGTTATGGATTTCTCTTCTAAACTTGCCCGTTTTAGCTGAGGAGAAATATTTATCAAGAATTCTTTTGGTCATCTCATCCCATGTTCTAATCGATCCCATGGGCAAGCTCCGAAGCCACTGCTTTGCATCATCTTTGAGTGAAAAGGGGAATTCCCTTAAGTACACTATATTTTGTGACACCCAGTTGTATTGAAAGGTGTTCATAATCTCCTCAAAGTCCATCATAAGTGTGTTTGGATCTTCGTTCATCTTTCCTATGAAAACACAGCAATTCTAAATGGTTTGAAGCAACCCTTGCTTCAACTCGAAATTGTTAGCTGCAATTGGAGGTGGTCTAACACTTGATAAGCCTTGATTGTAGACTGGTCTAGCTTAATCACCCAGTGATCTCCCAGGCATGGGAGCTATATTTCTGAACTGGTCTGTAGCCAAGGGTTGATATTGATCAATTCTCTGACCACTCTCTTCTTCATAGATAATATGTGCATCTCTAATAGCTGCTTCCTCAGCATCCCGTGCAGCCTTTTCTCGTTGTTGGGCTGACTCTCTTGCAGCCAAATCTACATTATCATCACCATTTCCAGCCATAAGTTTTTTGGTTGAGGATTGCCCAACCTTTTCTGACGTCTCGGTGAGATTTCTTTCCTTCCTTAGCTATCGCAATTGTTTTTCTATCTCTGGCTTGTATGGTAGCACTTCTTTCTCAGAAGCTCGAGTTATGCATCAATCCTAACCATTAACCTGCGCACAGTCAACCAACACCAAAATGTAAAACAAGAAAAAAGAAAAATAAAAGAAAAAAAAATCCTGAATTAACACTACAAACTATTTCAAACACTATTGACTGCCAATCCTCGGCAACGACGCCAAAATTTGACGAGTGCAAAATACACACTTAAATTATGCTCGCTAATCAAATATGGTATAGTATAATATAGTATTCTCATAGTTTCTAGCTTGATTGCTATCCAAGATGATCAACAATTGAGATTTATATAATTTCTAACTAAAATTAACTAAGAGTCTAAAGGTATTGACTAATGACAATCGATGTCATGACCCAAACCAATGGGCCGCGACGGGCACCTGGTACCTTACTCAACCGAGTACCAACGTAACATATCTTTTAGTATCATACTATTAAAGGTAAATAATCTGGAGAGGCTGTCGTGAGATAAGTAGAATAAAATAGAAGGAAATACTCAACATTGCACGACCCAACATGTAATACAACATATACATATGACATACAAGCCTATAAGACCAAAATGATCACTCGTGCACTGAACATAGGCCGACAAGGCCACACAATCTTTCACGTACATGACATATGTCTACAAGCCTCTAAGAGTGGATAGATCCCATAAAGGTCGGGACATGCCATACTAATCAATACATGTTCAAATCATACGGACCAAATAAGCAACTCCGGAGCAAATGGAGCGCACCAACACCTTCCGCTGAGCGGATAGCCTACTTGGAGGACTCTCAACCTGTCTATCGGGACCTGTGGGCATGAAACGCAGTGTCCCGAAGCAAAAGGGACGTCAATAAAAATAACGTACCGAGTATGTAAGGAATGAAAATCAATAAATAAAAGACATGAGAGAAACATGGAGTAAAAGACTCAACATGTAAGTTTGAATAGCTCTGTGAATTATTTCATATTTATAATGTCATGCATATGCGTATAAATGTCATACCATGCATAGGTGTATGCGTACATAACATCATCAAGCCTCTGAGGGCATCCCATCATATCATCTCGGCCACTGCGGGCAAATCATCAACGTATACCAGCTGATCAGGTGGTGGTGTGTATTTAACGCCGTAACCTTTTACCATCTCCCATATACATATAATATACACGTATATAACGCCATCTGGTCATGGGTCAATGTACATGTATAAATGCATGAAATGCATAAGAAGTGCGTTAATAAGATTTCTCAAAATGTCATAAAATCAATGTGCCTTTCGGATAAACTTTATCAACTACGTATTTTTCTGAGACCCATGAATAGAAGATATAATAATAATTCACATGTGGAATCAAGAATATAGACACCCCTAGTACTTCATGAATAGAGTCATTTATGAAAGTTGTGCATTTACTCGTTTTGTTTGTATCGTATGGATCATGCCAAAAAGAAAGAAGAGATAGCCTTAAGATACCTGAGCCGATTCTCTTGACAATCCCTCTAACACAAGTCAATCGCAACGAAATACGCAACGGGGGATCGAAGTAGTGAAAAATCCGTATGATGTTCTTGAGAAAGATTGTACTGTGCTCTCTTAGAATTGCAAATCCCGTTGCTATTACGCAGTATAACTTCGTATGAAATTTTTGATGAAGATCCGTTACTTTGCTTAATTCTAATCCACCTCTCTCTCTGAATTAGAGGTCGTATACCTTAGTGGGTGTGGGCCCCACTAAGGTGATGACTTAGCCTCTAAATGTGACACCTTATCAAATGAATTAAGAGTCATTAATTTGGGCAAGGTTTGCTGCCACTTTGGGGTTCCTTAGTCTTATCCAAATACCTTAATTAAATATCCACCAATTTCTTAATTACATGGTTAATCTCCCATTATACCAATAATTAATCAATTACCCACATAATTAAGAATTATCCCAAATTACTTAAAATACTAATCACTTTTAACACACTTCATACACCTTACTATCATGGTCATGTGGTACTTTGTATGGCACTAGTCCATAAATATGGGGTACTATAGCTTGGACCGTATTTTATCTCAAAATGACAACCTTCAACGTAACTCATTTTCTTTGATATGTTTACCCTCTCACCTTCACGAATTTACTTATCCCTTGTTTGAAATAGCATAAATGTTTATAACCTCGAAAATAATCTCATTCCTGAATGTACGTCGATTAACTTACGACTGCAGGATGTAACATCTCATTTTCGAGCTTTTATCAATTTACTTATGGCGTACTTTCACGTACGATAACATGGGGTGTAACATCATTCCTCCCTTTGGAACATTCATCCTTGAATGTTGACTGATGCACTTATCATTTTCATAACCTACGTCTTCCGAATACTTTAGTACTCTTCTTGCCATCTAGGCAACTGTTCTGTGAATTAATCTAAAGGCCAGGGCATTCCCACCTTTAGGCCTCTTTCTCACTCTAGGACTTGTGTTCAGAATTCTTCCAATCTTGTAACTATTTCTACCTTCTATCATGCAGTCTATACGATTTTGTCCTTGTATGTGCGCTTATGCGACTCTTCTCTTCTTTTTCCTCTAGCATTTGGCCGATCTCTAGGCCTTACTTTGTGAACATATATAGAATTATGACAAGTTGTCCTTCTGGGCGTTTATGGCTTTACTACATCTAAGTAGGTCATACCACACCATAACTCTTACTTCGATTTACTACCAAACTCCAGGTTACTCTCGTTGCTTATTCCATATGTATAAATCTAAGTCCTTTAATGCTTCCTCATTACTGTTCATCTTAAGAATGACGGCCTAATCTCATCTCATGCTTTGTAACTTTTATCCATCCATTGTTGATTTACCTCAATATTGATCTACAATCTACTACTGATAACTTGAAACCTCTTACGTAATCACTAGGGCTCACGTTGCATCGAGGAACATTTAAATTATTTTCCACCATACTTCCATAACCGTATTTCATAGCATCCCAATGCGATTAGCCTTACGTGGGTATTTTAATTCTGTACAATTAATGAAATCCCCTTTTCTCTTTTTTTTTTCATTCAAATCATTACTCAATCGAAGGCCCAAATGTCATCCTTTATCTATCATAATTACACCATTATTCTACTACCAGGGCAACATTCCATCTCTTCTAAATGCTATTAGTCTTAGACTCCTTTGAGTTCATTCAGGCTATACTGAGCTTTCTATAGCTTAGAAAAACCATTATCTCTCTTGTTTTTCTGGGCTTAACCCCGAGGACTTATCCATTCTCGTCACCTTCTCACTCGCCTTTCCTTATCCTTACCAATGTCTTCCTAAAACCTTGTCGCTCTACCATACTTTAGCTTGCAACCTACACATATTTATTTATACTTCTCGCAACCTTCCTTTAACTTGCTTGCACCATAGATTTCCATATGTCATTATAGAACATCAAGCCAGACATCACATCGTCTCTAACTCTTATTTACTCTCTTAACTAGACCTCTCAATACCTAGAAACCATAGGCTGGAAATTATGCCACTGACGATGCCGCTATCATTCTTGGATACTGAATCCCAACGCTTCTAGCCTTTCTATACGAAGTATGGACTATTCACAACCTTTTGCATTTGAGTATCTCGTATGTTGTTCACCTTTACCTTACTTACATTAAAATCTCGCATCACATCTTCTATCTCTTTCATGACCTCCCTTCCACATAGGTTTAATTCACATCTACAACTTGTAGCTCTATTATAATACTTGCACCTCTGGTGCATACACAATCCGGTGGGAGGTTCATACTGACTTCTTATGAGGCTGGTACTTCTTCTAACTGGCTTTATTGTAGAGCCGTTTAGAATATGGTTGTTGTACTATCTCTCTTGTACCTCTGATATTAAGAGTGATCCTGCAATGTTTTCAATCACGATGTCTATAATGTTTTGGATCCAATAATCAAATTCCTGATTTACTTGGTTGATGTAACTCTTTAGTTTCCTTTTCCTTCTTATCAGCCTTTATGTAGGCTTAAATTATCTTCCGATCTGTGACTCCTGGTATTAGTCATTACTTTAGCCTTTCATGGACGCTATGTAATATCCATGATACAATCTTTTAACAATTCAATCCTTTGTCTATGACCTGGACTCAATTCTTTCTTTTAACTTACATCGGAGTTTTCTACGACCACTTTTGTCAACATATATGCTGCATGGATAATACTCCGAAATCTTAAGTGCGTCCATAACATAACTAGATCTGGATCATTGATCGAATAATTCCTTTCGTTCCTTCTCAACTTTCTTTAAATGTAAGCAATTACTTTTCCTGGTCATTTTTCCACTTGTTGCATGAATACTTGGCTTATCTTAGTGCTCACACATATTGGAATTCCATACAACCCTTATGATCTTGAATATCACCTTTTGATTTTTTTTCTTCTTCCCGTTCATTAGCTACGATAGCTGCCATTTTCTTATGGAGTGCATACATTGTTGTTGTGAGACTGTTGTTACAAGACCATTTCCTCTTTAGGTCACTATGCTTAGGTTGAAGCCTTCTTCCTTATTTTCTCAGCTAGTCTTTCGTTGTAGTAATTAGGGAAGACCTTCTGACTCTTGTAAAGCTGTGAGCTTATTACATCGTATACTTGATGAAATTTTCTTGATGTCATTCCTCACCTATAATTATCCATAGTTACTTACCTCCACGCCCTTGTGCTTGGAGGGTTTCTTCTGAACTGATATTTTGACTGTTTCCCAATGGCACTCTCTTTTATTTTCGTAACACTTATACGACACCTTTAACTACCCAACTACTATCTGAATATATCTCAAGTATTACATTGTCATAACTGCGAGGCTGAATTCACTATATTGGGTTATTACTATCTTTATCTTGCACGATCTGCTGATGTGTCTGTATCCTCTTGTCTAGCCATAACTATACTCTTTCTGAATCAACTACTAACTACTCGTTGGCCCATTCTCATATCAATATTCCGCGTAATCTTTTTTGGGTTATTTCCTTTGTCTTAACTTACATATCGCACTGGCTCCTTATTTTTCAATAACATATCGGGTAGGAACCCTTACTTCCTCTCCTTGACGTCGTGTTTGTATAATGTTCTGGAATCGTAGCATATATGTAGGATTTGAATAAGTGCAATCTCATCCCTTTCTCATTTTTACTGCATTCTTCCTTTACCATTCCATAGTTACTAGAACCACTTAATTCTGACTTAATGTCACATCCCTCCGTACCCTCCCCTCCCCCTTTAGGGGAGTACTATGATTTAGTGCTACGACGATCTACCTATAGATGTTTTACCCCTTCATCTTTGGTGTCTTTTCACATCATCGATGACCCTTACTCGCCTTGCGGTAATACTTCTGTACCAAGGATAACAAAATTCCTTACTCATAAGGGTGACACTTAGTGTAACTGGCACACTTAGTCCCTTAAGCTAAACTCTGATCACCGTGCTTTCTTTAGGGAAGCATCTTCCTGAATGAACTTTAAAGGTCATTTATTCTGTTGTCTATTTTATTATTGCTGGAACGCGGTCTCTGAAATTCTCATGATGTTAATTATTATCAAATCTTCCGATCCCTGATTCATGTTCAGTATATTTTGTTCACTAGCCCATACTGATTTCTATTACTCTGGGGGTCTAACTTTTCCTTCTGGTAATCACGTTAGAGTCATGAATTTATTTCTCAAAATTAGGATATGACTTTATGGCCTATACTCTTTTGTTGTCTCAAGGCCTGATACCTCTCGTCTTTTCCTTCACTTGACTATAGACTCTGTAATACTGTCATTTTTGTTTATCTACCGTTGTCATCCATGTATCACATCTTACTCATAATGCTTCATTATCTCTCTTCTTATTTCCCTGCTAATATTTCTGTCTATCACTTTATTCTGAAAATTTCAACAAGACATTCTTTTGCTTTTAGCTCCCCTTGCTCCATCCACTGGCTCTTCGGGTTGCCTAACATTCTCTCTCTACTAGGGACGGGAGTCACACTAAGATAATATTTATCCCTTCCATACTTCCAGTGCCTATCTTTGTAGTGCTCATATCTAGCTGTACTATTTTAGAGTGCACCATCTGGGGGTCTCACACTGAGATCTATTACCACATTTGCAATATCCTTTGGAAATGTCAACTAACGCAAACAATCCATCCATCATTTTGCGTTACTCTAACCCCAGTCGGATCCTGATATCCCGTCCTTTTCTTAAGCCATATCTGTTAGCTCCCATAGGGCATAACTGAGATCTATGTGGCCAATTGTACATACATCTGTTACTGTTGAAGGTAACCAAAAATGCTTATATTTCTCTGCCTGATTTATAAATATTGATAATCTTCATTAACTGGGCACCTCGTACCCTTCTTCACCTTACTTATTTTACTTGTTGAAACTTGTATCTACCTTCTGAATCTCTCATTCCTTTTTACCATATGGGTGGATAAATATTCATGCCTTAGGTCTCCTTAACAAGAAGCTTACACGTCTTAGTACATACATGATCCGCTGAATACCTTACATTTACTCGTCATAAGCATCATGCAAAATCGAGTTCCTCTGACTTAACTCTTCCACATCCATATGAAATCTCTTACCAACTATCTTTCTGGATATAGGTATCGTTGTATTATATGAAGAAGAAAGAGTGACAATCTTAAATGCCCAGTAGCATCCTTCTTATAAGTGTGGTGCACGACACACCCATAAACAAGACTCTACTAGACACGGTTTGTAGACTCCCTAGGACAGAACTGCTCTGATACCACTTTTGTCACGACCCAAACCGATGGGCCGTGACGGGCACCTGGTACCTTATTCAACCGAGTACCAACGTAACATATCTTTTCGTATCATACTATTATAGGTAAGTGAGACGTAAAGGCTATCGTGAGATAACTAGAATAAAACATGAGGAAATACTCATCATAGGACGACCCAACATGTAATACAACTTATACATATGACATACAAGCCTATAAGACCAAAATGATTACTTGTGCACTGAACATAGCCCGATAAGGCCACATAATCTTTCACGTACATGACATATGTCTATAAGCCTCTAAGAGTAGATAGATACCATAAATGTCGAGATAGGGCCCCGCCATACTAACCAATACATGTCCAAATCATACGGACCAAATAAGCAATTCTGGAGCAAATGGAGCACACCAACACCTTCCGCTGAGCTGATAGCCTAGTTAGAGGACTCTCAACCTGTCTATCGGGACCTACGGGCATAAAACGCAGCGTCCCCAGGCAAAAGGAACGTCAGTACAAATAATGTACCTAGTATGTAAGGAATAAAAATCAATAAATCAAAGACATGAGAGAAACATGGAGTAAAAGACTCAACATGTAAGTTTGAATAGCTGTGTGAATCATTTCATATTTATAATGTCATGCATATGCGTATAAATGTCATACCATGCATAGGTGTATGCACAGATAACATCATCAAGCCTCTGAGGGAATCCCATCATATCATCTCGGTCACTGTGGGCAAATCATCACCGTATACCAGTTGATCAGGTGGTGGTACATATATAACGCCGTAACCTTTTCTCATATTCCATATACATATAATATACGCGTATATAACACCATCTGGTCATGAGTCAATGTGCATGTATAAATGCATGAAATGCATAAGAAGTGCGTTAATAAGATTTTGTTGAAATGTCATAAAATCAATATGCCTTTCGGATAAACTTTATCAACTACGTTTTTTTTGAGACCCATGAACAGAAGATATAATAATAATTTACATGGGAATCAAGAATATAGACACCTCTAGTACTTCTATGAATAGAGTCATTTATGAAAGTTGTGCGTTTACTCGTTTTGTCTGTATCGTATGGATCAT
The DNA here is from genome assembly GCF_000715075.1 of Nicotiana tabacum. Taxonomy (NCBI): domain Eukaryota; kingdom Viridiplantae; phylum Streptophyta; class Magnoliopsida; order Solanales; family Solanaceae; genus Nicotiana; species Nicotiana tabacum. The sequence goes on along the minus strand of NC_134092.1, from coordinate 55,839,330 downwards.
GCCAAAAATAAAGAAGGGATAGCCTTAACATACTTGAGCTATTTCTCTTGACAATCTATCTAACACAAGTCAATTGCGATGCAACACATAACGGCGGATCGAAGTAGTGAAAAATTCGTATGATGATCTTGAGAAAGATTGTACCGTGCTCTCTTAGAATTGCAAATTCTGTTTCTATTACGCAGTATAACTTCATATGAAATATTTGCTGAAGATCCGTTACTTTGCTTAATTCTAATCCACCTCTCTTTGTAAATTAGAGGTCTTATACCTTAGTGGGTGTGGGCCCCACTAAAGTGATTACTTAGCCTCTAAATGTGACACCGTATCAAATGAATTAAGAGTCATTAATTTGGGCAAGGTTTGCTGCCACGTTGGGGTTCCTTAGTCTTATCCAAATTCCTTAATTAATTATCCACCAAATTCTTAATTACATGGTTAATCTCTCATTAAACCAATAATTAATCAATTATTCACATAATTAAGAATTATTCCAAATTACTTAAAATACTAATCACTTTTAACACACTTCATACACCTTACTATCATGGTCATGTGGTACCTTGTATGGCACTAGTCCATAAATACCGGGTACTATAGCTTGGACCGTATTTTATCTCAAAATGACAACCTTCAACGGAACTCATTTTCTTTGATATGTTTACCCTCTCACCTTCACGAATTTACTTATCCCTTATTTAAAATAGCATAAATGCTTATAACCTCAAACATAATCTCATTCCCGAGTCTACGTCGATTAACTTACGACAAAATTTTAATGTACGAAAATGCGGGATATAACATCTCATTTCCGAAATTTCATCAATTTACTTATGGCGTACTTTCACGTATGAAAACATGGGGTGTAACAATCGAAACAAGGAATAAGCAAAGAAAGTTATCAGTGGAAGAAAATAGGGTTTTGATACGATAGGTGCAAGATAATTATTTGGGATCTAACTCTAGATAATTCACTTATAATGTTCAAATGAGTCTCTCGAATTCACTCGATTATTAGTTCAAATGTTTAGTAGAAACTCCGCTCTCGATTAAGTCTCAACCTCGTGAGATGAACCAATTTACACTTCAGAAAAATAGGTCTTTAGAGATGAAAAATTCGGTCGTTAAAACTCCAAATCTGGTTGTATAAGTCAATTACGATGGGGGTAAAAAACGGTCATCACCGGTCGTTAGTGCCTCCGTCATTAAAGGTAAACGACTGGATTTTGATCCCGTCGTAAAAACTCTTTTAACGATGGCAAGGAATCCAGTCGTTATACCAAGATTAGCGAGGGGATTTTCCCATCGTTATATGTCGTCTAGTCATTAAAAACTTCACTAACACTAACTAATTTTCAGTTATTGTTAGTGTTTGGCGACCGGAATTCCATTCGTTACTTGTATGTACTTTCAACGATATACTTTTTAGAAACCAAAATTTCCCTTCACTAATGTGTAATTTTAAGTAATAAATATATTACATGCATTCAAAATCATACAAAGAATGAAGTCAATATTGACATAAAATATTTTTTTAATTATAGAGAACTAATTAATTCCTTAAAGAAAACAAAAAATTAAAGAGAAAGTAAAATAGTAGTTTGTACATATGACGGCGACTCCTAATAAAACAAAATAGATTTCCCTTGTTCTTCAACAATTCTAGATGCTTCAACTTGCTCGGAACTATCTTTATGGAAGATTCTTCAAACTTCAGGCCCTTTATCTGTTAAAAAGGGTTCATGTTAGTTGAGTAAGAAAATAAGATTTAATATTGGTAAGTTGCTACTCACAGTAAAATGTAAAACCACGAAGCCAAGAGCATCTCAAAATACTATGAACAATTAGTGCTTCTTACAACAACATTACTAAATCCAACATTAAGAGTATCATGAAGCCTATTACAAATGCTCGCCAATAGTATAATAGCCACAACATTGGGAGCAAATGATATAATACAAAAAAGTATTACTGTTCCCTCCTTTTGCACAATCATGTTTAGGAAGAACCTTAGAAAAAACTAATTATCTTTAACAAGAAAGAAACACTTAGGATTGAATTATTGGTTTGAGCCATGTCATAGCCACCACCATAAGGGGTTCGATCATATTCTTCAAAAAGAGTGCCATCATGTTCTTTAGTTGAATAAGAGATTACATATCTTGTCTCCAAAGAATTAGCAGCCTTTTCATATTGGATAAGTTTTGGCTCAGTAGAATTGTACACATAGTAACTTAATTGTGGATGCATTTTAGTGTAGCAGTAATTGTAATTAGTACTCTGCTCAATTTGCTCTGAGTTGCTATGGCCATAGGAAGAATATGATATTGAAGACTGAATTGGAAAAGCATCATAATCATAAGGGGCATTGAAATAAAGAGTCAAGTGGCACTCACCAGCATCACCATTGTAGCCATGGAAAGCCATCTATTAAACCCTTCAAATTCTGAGAACAATTGCTAGGAAGGCTGCAAAATTTGATAGTTTTATCTGCTTTGTATTTGATGAATATGCATATTATTAAGGTAATATAATTTCAGCCATATAACATATGCTAAATGGATGCTGATATAGAAAGGAAGAATATGGGCACTGCATAATGGTTGGTTGGGCTGATCAGCTGATGCTATAATAGTGTAAGTAGATAAGAAAGTAGAAAAAGGAAGTGTGTGATTATTCTGCACTTAGTCTATGAACAAAGACAAGCACGTCAAATTCAAATGATTGATACTGGACTAACATTTAGTGAAACGAAAGTGGGTGAAGAGGTAGTTATTGAGGGAAAATAATAGTACGGTCTAAGATATATATACTCACAGTGTAAAAAATTTAACAGTATCAAGTGTAATTCGACCCCTTATTGCAATTTATTTACTCTACTTTTCTGATTATAAGATGTAACGACCCGACCGGTCATTTTGATCTCTAGCGCATCGTTCGGCGGTTTGAGGCCTTGAGTATTTTCACTTCAGGTATTATGACTTGCGCGCGTGGTCGGAATTGAATTTAGGGAAGTTTGGAGTATATTTGGAAAGGAAACTCTCATTTCGGAAGCTTTAAGTTGGAAGAATTGACTACGGGTTGATTTTGAGTAAACAACCTCAGAATCGGGATTTGAAGGTTCCAACAAGTTCGTATGATGATTTTGGACTTGGGCGTATGTACGGATCGGATTTTGGATGACCCGGAAGCGTTTTGGCACCGATTGTGGAAAGTTGGCATTTGGAAGAATTTCATAAAATTGGGTTGAAGTGCATTTCAATGTTATCGATGTCCTTTTGAGATTCCGAGTCTGGGAATAGCTCCGTATGATGATTTTGGCCTTAGGAGCGCGTCCAGAAGTGGATTTGGAGGTCCGTAGGTCATTTCGGGGTCATTTGGTGAACGTTAGAAATTTGAAGGTTTTTGAAAAAGTTTGACCGGGAGTGGACTTTGTGATACCGGCGTCGGATTCAGATTCCGGAAGTTGGATTAAATCCGTAATATCGAATGTGACTTGTGTGCAAAATTTTAGGTCAATTGGACGTGATTTGAAAGATTTGGCATCGAATGTAGAAGTTTGAAGTTCTAAAGTTTATTAAGCTTGAATTGGGGTGTGATTCATGATTTCGATGTTGTTTGGCATGATTTGAAGGTTCGAGCGAGTCCGTTTTATGATTCCAAGCTTGTTGGTATATTCGGACGGGGCCCCATGGGCCCCGAGTGGCAATCAGATGAGGCTAAGACCAATTTGGAAATTGGTAGCAACAGCTGAAGCTCCCAGTTGCTGTCATAATCGCATCTGTGCTTGGCTAGCCACAGGTGCGAGCTCGCAGGTGCAAACTACGAGCCGCATAAGCGAAAGAGTGGGGGCATCCCATCCACAGCAGGTGCGGAAGTTTTGGCGCACCTATAGCAGTAGTCACAGGAGCGGATAGGCTCGCAGAAACAGTCCCTTTTGTCCGCATATGCGAAGCTTGGCTAGGTAAGGAAAATGCGCACCTGCGAGGATTTTATCCCAGGTGCGGGACCGCAGATGCGGCCAAGGCACCGCAGGTACGAAAAATCACTTGGCAGAATCATTTTAAGAGCGGGAGTTGGCTCTTCTTCTCTCATTTTTCACTTGGTTGGGGCATTTGTAGAGAGCTTCAAGGAGGGATTTTCATCATCTAAGTCAAGGTAAGTGATTCCCACGTATTGTGAGTTAAATACAAGATTTATACATGGATTCAAGCATGAAAATTTGTATAAAATTTGGAATTTTGAAGAAAAACCTAGAAATTGGTATTCTTGGATTTTGATCACGAATTTGGGCATGAAATTGAGAATAAATTATATATTTGAGTTCGTAGTGCTATGGGTAGTGTTTGTCTTGGAAATGTTTTGGAATCCGGGCACGTAGGCCCATAGTAAGTGTCGGAGTCGACCCCTCGTCACTACTTTTTTGAGGTTAGATGGGATACTTACTGAGTACGCATTGATTTACGTACTCATACTACACTTGCTGCACATTATTGTGTAGGTACATATATGTTTAGTGGCCTTGTGGGCGCAGAGGCACGGTTATTGCGGAGACTTAGGTGAGCTGTATTCTACACTATGATCCGCAACCAACAGAGTCTCATTCAGAGTATTTATATTTCTTCTGTCCAAATTTGTATTTCGGATAGTTTTTGTATTTTATTTTACATTCCTAGTTGAGGCTCATGAACTTGTGACACCAGGTTTTGGGGTGATTATGGGTTGTTCTATATTGAAATTGTTAAAAAATAATATTATTATTTACTCTGTAAATTTTATTTTTTATTATTTAATAGAAGAAAATATGATTTCAAAAATATTAAAACGAGAACCAAATTAAGTATTTATTTTTGGCTTGCCTGACAGCGGTGTCTGGTGCCATCACGACCTTTAATGGATTTTGGGTCGTGACAACATGTTATCAGAGTACTAGGTTTACTTAGGTCTCACGAGTAATGCGCAAGTCTAGTAGAGTCTTGTGGATCGGTATGGAGACATCCGTACTTATCTTCGAGAGGCTGCAGGGCTGTTAGGAGCACTTCCCTTCTTGATTCCTCATCGTGCGATTTGATTCCTTTGAGGCTTATGCCTTCATTCCCTTCCTACTCAATTTTATGCGACGTAAAGCGCTTGTTATCAATTGGGAATCGAAGAATTTTAATTGTACTACAGACGTGGGGCAGGGTGTATCCCCCTGCGCATTCGAGCAATTAATATTGTCTTCTTCCGGAAGGGTGTTCTGTCATTTCGGCTCAGTAGCTATATTTCGGATAGGTTTCGAGGCTATGCACAGGTTGCTATGATGTTCATGAGTTATTATCTCATAGTATTGATGTAATGGTAGGATGCTTGTCTATGTGTCGGGGCAGTGAATGACTCGAAAGGAGGATTTCTCAGCGCATGATGTAGAGGTTCAGCGTTTAATCCCAGCAAAGGAAGGGTAATCGTACTATGATTGTTTAGGTTTGGGGTTGATGGAGTAATGAGACTTGATATTTTCTAGCGTGGTAGAGTTCTCAATTGTGATGTGGTGTCATTTCCCTTGTTAAATGCGTTAAGGTTCGCTGGTGTTATGGTCTTCTTCAATTCGCCTTTAGGGCAGGGTATTGTGGAATAGTGTCAAGGAAGCGGCTGTTAGAGATCGCGGTGTGCAGTGGTACAGGATCGAATCGGAGTTCCTAGTGTTGATGGTTTGAGAAGGATGATCTTCAGAGAGGCTTTAAAGTTGGTAGCGATCTATTAGTTCAAGTGCTACAGAGACAGATTTTGATTTAAGGCAACAACTGGGCAACGGAGGATGAGGAAGGACATGTGGGAGGTCTCTTGCGGTGGTTGAATTTCTAGGAGGCCAAGTGTGAGAAGCAGAAGTCGAGTAGTTTCTTAAAGGAGAGGGTTTAACTAAAGTGGGAGAGTGGCAGAGTAGCATATGGGTTCCATGGTAGGATGGCCACGTGCCTTGAGAAAAGTTTAGAGTGATTTGGAACTCATGGTGGATAGTGACTAAGTCTACGAACATAATTTGGAATATTGGCTACTATACGAAGAAGGGTTGGATACGAAGGAGAGGAGTTGCATGGTATGAAGAAGGATACAACATGACTTTGGATTGGAATGTATTGTCGCACCTTTAGTTGATATCCATGAGGAATGAACGGACTTGCACAGCTGGTGAATGAGCACGGGCTCAGGATGGTTTATTGGTTTCATAGTAACTGTACTCGGTGCATCGTCGTTGAAAGAGGTCGGCATGAAATTTTCACAGGCGGGCTATCTCCTGCGAGTAGGTTAGCTGGTGCGTGGTGTTGATGAAACTTCTACGAAGAATTTTACTGGCTATCCGGTAAGAGGTCGAATATGTAAATATGGCTAGTGATTCAGAGTGTTCATGAAATGGTTAACAGGAAGATTTTGAGGAATTTGGCGATTCAATTGTGTGAGGTCATGTCAATGAAGAAGAAGGAATCTTGGTAGGTTCCAGGGTTATGAAATTTTAGATTCAAGCTAAGTGGGAGAGCCCCACCGTCTACGATTGGATTGAATGGTTGTCTACTTGTGAGGTTTCTGGTTATCGGTATATTGGTGAGTTATTACGACTAATGAAAGAAAATATTAGTTGTAATTTGAGTAAAGGATTTGAGGAATGTGTGCTATCTTTGACCTTATCGGTTCATGTTCAGGTTTTGGGAAGACCCATAGTCTATGCTTAGTATGGATGTGATGTATAAGGAGAGGAATTCAACCGGTTGCTTCTTTAAGAGGGTGTTCATGTGCTATCAGAGCCTTGGATTTTGATTATATTCGGGGACAAGTCAGAGTGGGTGACTCACAAAAATGGTCCTAGTAGGTTCAAAATTTAAGGTGCGGTGCCTAAGGATTTCGAGCAAGTAGTATGGTTAAGTATTGAGCTTTTGCAGTGGATTATGAAAAGGGGCTTGGAATGTTTTATGTTATCATTGGGTATGTGGTGCAGTATTGGAAGAAGGGAATAAGTAGCTTCGGATTCACGGAAGGTCTTGCAGATCGGGTGTACCAGTCGGTGATGCTATTGTGCACGTAAGGAGAATATGAGATGGTTCATGGGTATTGAGGCGATGTGGTCTCGTGGATTGGGTCACTCGGGATGAGAGTTCTTGGGTTTCGTTATGTTTCGAATGGAGCCATTATTATTTCTAGGGCATGTCCCGGGTAAATTAGAAGTAGTCAGATCGGTTAGCAATGGTTAAATTGGCATGATGGTGGTAATGATCAGTTCCTTCAGCGTGTAAGTTGTATCCCGAAAGAGTTATGGTGGTTTAGACCACTACTTGGGGTTGTATTTTCTGTGGTTATGAGAATTCGGTCATGTGTTGCAATGGTTCTCCTGAAATGAGTTTAGTGAAAGGTTGCTATATGATTGAGTGTTTATTCTACTAGTGGATCAGGGGTCATTACGGAATTCTTATACTCTCACGTATTGGCACGTTAGGTGCAGTGAGCGGCATAGGAAATTGGAAGCTGAGGATCAAGGTTGCGGTTCGGTGTTGACAAAAATATCACAAGAGCGGATGAGAAAGAAAGGATTAAGATGTTTAGAGTAAGCTGGAATTGTCTTAAGCGTCATCTAAGATCGGTGTCGTGGGTAAGAGGCTTTGTGTACTGATTTGCGGATTCTTGAATTGGTTTACATCATTAGTGTGGTCGGTGGTATGGATGTGCAGACTTGTTACCTGGTGCGGAAGGTCATGGAAGCGCATCCCACAGGAAGATTGTATAATTGTGGCGTGTAGTCACTTGATTGATTAAATATGGAAACCAAATATGGAGATTTTGGTACTATCGCTAATGTGAGAGTTTAGGCCTGAAAGGCGCTCTATTCAATTAATTATGAATTGTGGAAGTTTGTTCTGGATTCGACGACTGTTCTTATGTGTCATGGGAAAAGGTCGTTGTGGATCCTTGAGAGGGTATTTGCCCAAGCATGATATGATCAAAATCAGTTTGGGGTCCATTGATGGGTCCAAATGTGGATGTGTACTCTACACCAGATTGGGTATGTTCATTTAGCATAGCATTCCTAATGGAGGAGTATTCGGGCATTGGATGTTATTTTCATCGTCAGCTCAGCTACTTCATGTAATACTCTATTGTGCTGTGTGGGTTATGAGACGGCTTGATTATTTGTATAGTATGTTGAGGTCCCACGTAGCGGTGGTGTTATGTGAGTAGGATGGCTCTCGAGATGCAGATCATATATCGCACCTTAGTTGTGCTTGAGTTTTATAGCGTCTGATTCTACCCGTCTCCCCAGGATTTGTATTATGCACTTGGCGTGCTTATGGTTGATATTCGGGCATTTCGTGAGTATAAGCGTTACGGCTCGATGTGTATTTTCTTTAGATTATTATATGTGTATCGGGTGGCACGCCGCCACGGGTATAT